>NC_056746.1:954687912-955287912 GCF_019279795.1 Protopterus annectens
AGTTGTACTATCACAGAACAAAGGACAACAGTAGTTTGATCTCTTTGTATAGGACTGTTACCACTATCTATTACACCTCTCTACATCTGAGCTGCTTTTCTGTAAAAAAAAAAAAAAAAAGGGGGGGGTTTAAAGCTTGTTTCCCACCTTTCCTATAACTTGTCTAGTCCTGATACAGATTTGCTGTATCCAGGACTGTTTGTAAGCTTCTGAGCCCCCCCACCCCCAGCCTTTCTGTGTTGGAGCGAAGCCTTTTAGCTTATCAGTGGAAGTGGTAAGTGCTAGGTAGCCTATCTACCACAAGAGGAGAGGTTTCTGGCCCAGAAATTGTAGTTTATTGGTGGTTTGGGCAGTTTTTCCATCCCTTTCAACTTTCTGGTTTAAAATCCCACGTTTGCTCAGGTTTGCACTTGTTTAAGCTTTATGCAGTGGCGCCAAGCTGAGGTAAACTATTACTGGTGTCAGAAAGTCTGCTCTTCAGTTTTTCCCATAGATCTTGCTAGTTCTTTATCACTCTCTTGTACTTCAAATAGCTTAATCTCTTTGCACTTCAACAGGTTTTTGTAGCAAGTATTGTAGCACACCTTAGTGCCATCAGCACTAGTCATTTTTCACAGAAATAGCTCCAGTACTTAGTAGTTACGACCACCCCTCCTGGCATGATTAAAGGGCAGTTCCCTGTGCTTTCTCCTATTAACCTGGTGCACTTGGGCATTTTGAGGCAGTGTAGCAACTGCCTCATGTACACAGACAACCCTCTCCTCTTACCTCCCAACACTCAGACTTGTGAGAGATGCACTTATATCACCAAATTAGACGCTATGCACTCTCCAGCCAAGACCGGACTAGCTGGTCGAGAGGAGAAGGTCAACACCTGCACCACACCACATGGAACACATAGTGCTCCAGAACACCCATCATCACAGCTCTCACATAAAAACAGAAACCACACACCCACCTTCATGGAGGCTGTCAATAGAAATTTACCCAAACAGCAGAGACCACCAAGACAGAAATGCACTCGACCACCACAACATAGCACAAACCGCAGGACACATAACTCACCTCCACAGTGTGCCCCTCAACCTAAGCCCCTAAGGCTAAGCACCTTGCCCAATACACTAATCATAGGTGACTCAATAGTGAAGTACATGTCCCACTCACTAGGTTGAATAAGGAGAAGGTAACAGTCAACTATCAGGTACCAGAATCCGACACAACACATGCACTTAGGTCACTCCACAACAAGTACAAGTATGACTCTGTCATTGTCCATGTGAGTGTGAATGACTTGAGACACACCTCTCTGGGACTACATGAAAAGAGACATGGTAGAGCTCTCGGATTATGTGGCCCAGGCAGGTATGACCCCAGCCCTGATTAGTATCCTACCATCACCCAGAATGATACCACAGTACAAACAAAAAATGATTGACTTCAACAGTTGGTTAAGTTTCTGCTGTCATTCTAAGGGGATCCAGTATCTGTCTGCTTGGGAAGACATGACTGACAGACGTCGATGGTTGCCGAAGAAGGCCTGCATCTGTCACCCCTGGGTTTCCGGGTACTGGCTAAGGCTCTTGCCACCCCTATAGTGCCTTTTTTAGGTGGTGTTCCAAAGACCAAATTACCACCACAACAGCTATAAATAAATGCAGTCTGAGGGTCATGCTGTTCAATGCTAAAAGTCTAAATCTCAAGATGCACTCACTCAAAGCACTCCTCAAAATGGAGAACATCGACATTTGTGCTGTAACAGAGACCTGGTTTGAAGCAGCAGAAAGCACCCCAGGCTATAACTCATTCCACACCTTTCGGCCCTGAAACATGGACAGAAGCTCCAAAGGTGGTGGTGTCTACATATTCATAAAGGATATGCACACTTCCAGACTAGTAGCCCAGCATAACACATCTGAGATACTTCAGGTACAACTAACATTGGGTAAAATGGCAATCAAGGTCATAGCCTGCTATAGGTCCCCAACCATGTCCCTAGACTCTCACTCCATGTTCCTAAGCATCCTGGAATCTATCAAGGTCCAACCCAACACTCTCATACTAGGAGACTTTAACTACCCCTCCATCAACTGGGAAAACTACTCAAGCACCAATACACTGGCCCAATGCTTCATGGAGTTCATCATTTCCAATGCCCTGGACCAGTTCATTCTGACCCCCACTAGAGGAAGCAACATCCTTGACCTGGTTATTACTAATATGGATGATCATTGCTCTACACCAATAGTCACTCCCTCCCTGGTCAGATTCGACCATAAACTAATCACCATGGAAATCCACATCTCACCCACACAAAGGTAACCACCTTAAAAAACTTCTCCAAAGCTGACTTTGGACTCCTAAAAACAGAGGTGGCTAACTTCATGGCACCCATGCCAATGGAAAATAGCTGCATGAATGCCGAATCATACACCAATGCACTGTACGAACATGCACATAAATGCATGGAACTAGCCATACCCAACAGAACCAAGATGCTCTCCTCCAAAAAAAGGAAGCCAATCTGGTGGTCACCTGCCATTAATAAACTCTACAACAGAAGGAAGAAACTGTTGCAGAAAAAGATGAAGTCCCAGGACTGGAAAAATTCCCTTATTAGCCTGGAAAAACTCCCTTATTAGCCTCAACAAAAAGTTGAGATCCCTCATCAAATCCTCCAAAGCCAGCTATGAAGGCAGAATTGTGGCAGACACTAAAAACAATCACAAAGCCTTCTATAGTTATATCAAGAACCTCCATGGCAATACCCAGATTTGCTCTGAGTTAGTGCACAATGGTACTTCTTATACTGAGTCAACAGATATTGCCAACATAGTGGCCAACAGATTCAGTGCCAACTTGACCCCCCCCCCCCAAAGGACCAATCACAATGCCAGGCACCCAGCATTACTGCAGCACAGGTTAAAACTGCATTGTTTAAGGCCAGGAATACAGCCACCATGAGACCCGATAATATCCCTGGCTGTGATCTACATGAACTACAAAGCGAACTGGCACCACATCTGTGTGCCCTGTTCAGTCACAGTCTCACCTCAGGCTTTGTCCCTGCTGAATGACACACTGCTACAGTCATCCCTCTCCATAAAGGGAGAGTGACTACAGACCCTGTGAATTATCATCCCATTGCCTGACGAGTCTGATATGTAAAGCTATGGAGCACATCATCATGGACCTGATTAACAAAGACATAGGTGATCTCCAAACTCTAGACCCCATGCAGTTTGGCTTTGTGAAAGGGAGATCATGCCTGCTCAACCTGGTTGACTTCTTTGAGTCACTCACCAGGGCTGTGGATGAAGGTAAGGCAGTGCATACAGCCTACCTCGATCTGGACAAGGCCTTTGATACCATTCCTCACTCAGGAATTATTGATAAACTCACCAAACTAGGCATCAACCCCTATATCACTAGATGGGTTGCAAATTGGCTCACAGATAGAACATACAATGTGAAAGTAGCAGACTCCAAGTCAGACTGCTGACCAGTAATGAGTTGGGTCCCACAGGGATTGGTCCTGGGTCTTCTCCTGTTCAGCATCTATCTCTCAGAAGTCCAGGCCAACACAAAGGACCTCTGGCTGATCAGGTTCACAGGTGACTGCAAGCTGGGAGCCATTATTAACTCTCCAAGTGATGCAGACATCCTACAGAAAGGCCTCAGTGAGACCAATGACTGGTGTTGAAACTGTGGCCTTAAGCTTAACGCCAAAAAATGCGTCATCATCCCCTTTGGTAAAAATTCAGTTTCCTCTAATTACCAATTGGTGGGAGCCCACTGAACACTGAAGGCGTTATAAGAGATCTGGGGATCCAGGTTGACAGCAACCTCTCCTTCAACCACCACATTGCCACTGTGGTCAGAAAGTCCTTCTATTCCAGATTACCCATGGATAATTAGGGATTGAGGCCAACCAAAATACAGATCATAAGAAATTAAAGAAAATCTTGAAAAAATTGGCTACCTGACTGAAAAACTTAAAACCACTCTTTATGCATCAGTCACTTTATGAGTTTCTTTATCTTAGACTCCTACTCATTGACAGTATTTGTTGAGACAATTATAAGACTAGGCTGACCGTATTTGTGACACATTTAACTTGTAAACATTGTGCTTGATGTGTTTGCCAATATATACCTGTTACCTTTACACTATATGTTTCCTAAGTGTCTCCTGTATGTTTTGTAATGCTTAAGACCCAGGACACAACTGAAGGGGTTCTGTACCACTCCTCTAATCTGGTTAGCAAATGTCAAATAAGTATAGATAAATAAATAAATGTCTAGGGATGTAAGACACATGGGAGCATTTCAATACTGCAGAAAGGTTTAGAAGTTATTACAAAAACAAGAACATAATTTTTGATCTGGTCTTGATCACTGACCATCAAACTCCTCCCCCCTCCTGGTTATCCAGTAGCCCTGTTCATTCCTGTCGACAGACTTATGATGCATTCATTTCCTGGTGCAGGAGGTGAGCGAACCAGAAGTGGGAGCTGTTACACAAGTGTTGGTGGATCAGATTTTCGTATAAGCCCTACGACCCCCCACCTTATAACCACAGTGTCCATGGGGGTGGTATGCAATGGGCTGGTGTGATGTACATTGATGTCTCCATGTAATGCAATCAATTTGACATGCCACCTTCTAAACAGCTCCCCCAGCGTGATCTTCTGTCTGTATTAGGGATTCAACCATAGAGAGCATACCTGGACACCCACTCCCCAACCCTCCCCCTGAAGACAAGTGAGCAGGCTGACCCTCTTCCTCATATTCCTTCCCCACACCAGCTTCTACTAGCGCCCTACCCTTTATTTGAATTGATGTCATCTGGGTCATTTTATCAGTTGGCATTTGGTGTATTTTTTTGTTTTTGATGTCATCTGTGTTTCACCCTTTTATCTCTCACTCTCTCTCTCTCTCTCTTTCTCTCTCTGTCTGTCAGAAGAAATGGCTACTATTTTTTCTTCATTAAATGTTTTCTCTGATAGTTTAGGTGTAATAAGGAAGATATACAAAAGTAGTCGATGATTAGATATGTTACAAGAATTAGAAAAAAAAGATGTAAGCTGGTGATATGGGCTTTACTGCATTTTACAATAATTATAATATATAATCAGTGTTTAAGGGTAAAGTTACATTGTAATTAATTTATTTTACATTATAAATATTTATACATTGTTTGAAGTTTTCATGAAAATTAAACATACCTTTTTCTTTTTGAACACTATCAGTGTTTTAGTAGCCATTCAAGCATGCACCAAAACAGGGTAACAACACTTTGATGTAATGCTTTTCCCATAGCATAAACCTAGCTTTTGACATTTTTTCAACTTTTTTTAGGGCTACGTCAGGCTGCTGTAACTGAGCTTGCAAATTTGTATTCAGGCAAACAATGAACCCTCATTAGTATTCATGGTTACGTCCTGTAGTAGGAGTGGCTGTGTGTGTGTGTGTGTGTGTGTGTGTGTGTGTGTGTGTGTGTGTGTGTGGTGGGGGGAAGGTGTACTATAACTGCTGCTTTGTCAGTAGGGTTAAAGGGTAAATTAGATTATTTTTTTTTATCTAAGATCAGGATGTAGTGACAGGAAATGAAGGGAATACAACCCATTTAGTTAATTGCTTTGTTCTTTCAGCAGAATACACATACCTGCAGTGTAAACAGCAATGCACCACAATGCAGTCTTTTAAATTGATGCATGCTGTTCTCTGCACAAGTGAGTTACCCATTTAAAACCAGAAATAAGCAACCCTTTCCAATGAAGTGTACCTGTGCACAAGTTCTCTGCCATTAAGCAAAATGAATAGATCTATGAAACTAATGGTATATATACACTGCCAAAAACACTTGGCACAACGTCTCTTTCACCATGACACTCTGTGACCAGGCTGCATTTCAGCACAGTGTGCTGGAAGTGCAGCCATCACAGGTCTGTCTCTTCCTGTGTCTTCTTGATAATATTTTCATCCAGTGATAGGTGCACCTGTTCTTTGCAGGGGTGCAATTTTACAGTTAAACTTTAAAATGCCAAGAGCACAGTGATGAGTACGACTTGTTAAATAGGAAGTAAACTGGGATCAATGAGGGTTGCCTACTGCAGCAATCATGAAAATGTTACTTGATTTGAGAGACTTACCAAGCACCAACTTGCATTATATGTTAGAAAAGTATATATTTCTAAAAGGTAAACATTCTTTTTTTTCAGGCCTGCTGTTCTTTGCCACATTTATGACTCTGGGATTTTGTGCAAAAAGACGATAGAATTGCCTTGTACCACCCACATAATTCATAATATTCATCAGATGAAGGAGGTGGAATAAAGTTATTAGCAGTCTTTGAAAAAACTAAAATAAAATGCTACCAGAAGGGAAGGAAAGGGAATCAAATAGTTCAAAGAGCCAGTGAGGAATCAGATTTTAATTTTGTTATAAGGGGTATACTCACCCATGGGTTAGGTGGCACTATATTTTTCATTTTGAATGCTGTATATATGAGCAAAGTATAAGCTTGAAGCGTAATTATTAAAAGAAGTGAAGCTATCCTTTTATTTTTTGTGTTTTGCCTTTTGTCCCCCCACAACCTAGTCAAATAAGATGTTGCAAGGGTTTAAGTACATTAGTAGCAATGAAACCGTATAAACTGCGGCCTGCACTCAGTGGTAGTGACAGAAGGAAGGAATGAATGGTGTTTGACACTGGTGGTTCTAAGTGGAAATAAACTACATTTAGTGATTTGAAGCTTGCTGGATTACAGATAAGATGTTTGATTTAAAAGTCTGGGGTTCAAGTTCAGTCCTCATCTCTGGTTACTTTATGTGTGGAGTTTTTCCTCATGTCTGCTTGTGTTTTCTTCGGATATTCTGGTGTTCTCACAAATCATACTGGGTGATTGGCTATACTAAATTTTCCATATATAAATACAGTATTTTCTCTTGTCCTTCTGGCTTGGGTCATGGCTGAAGAGGTGCAGAAAAGGAACACGTCACTGGTTAAGAAAAAAATAATAATGAATTCCTGAGATGTGGCGTGAGTAGGGATGGGACTGGGAGTCACACAAAAGAAAGATTTATTGAAACTTTGAGGAGATGAATGCAAGATGAAAACTGCAGGTACTCTTTGTTAGTAAAGGTTTTTGTATGTCTGTGTTTCCTGTTTAAGAAGTACACGCATATTTACATCCCCTTCTTGAGCTTTGACACTTTCTGGGAAAAGTGACAAAAAATACAGGAGATGTAAAGTTAATGGCATGGAAGGACTGTTTCCAATAAGCTGATCTAACTGAATTTAACTGCCTAGTCTGAGATGCATCTCAACAGCTTTGGCCTGATTAGCAGATGTGTATCAGGTTGTGCATTGTGTGGTGGTTGGAGGAATCAAACCAAGACTGTTAAACTGATCAGTTCATTCACACCTTGTTTCTGAAACTTTTATGTTACTCTAAATTTCTATTTTGTTGTGAGGGTCTTTTGACCCAGGTGTTGTCTGAAATAATCTTACAACAGCCCACGTACCTGGTTAAAAAACAATAAATGAAATAAAATTATTGAGAGTTATAACACTACATCAGGAGAATTGTGGGTAGTTCTGGAATCCGTGTTATTGCAGTGATGAGACTGTACTAGTCAGTTGAGAGAAAAGCAACAGGAATAGTATACAGTTTACACCAGAAGCCTTGTAAAGAGGGGCAAGATGAGCTGAACACACATACACCCAACCACTCACCCAACCAAACACACAGACACACACACACACCCAACCACTCACCCACCCAAACACACAGACACGCACACACACAAATACACACACACACACACACACACACACACACACACACACACACACACACACACACACACACACAAACACACACACACACACACACACACACACACACGCATCAGTAGAGTCATAGTGTGTGCCATATCTCGTAAAAAAGGGGTATATGAGACTGAGCAATCTGACTTTTATGATTTAAGATTACCACTTGTGAGGAAACAAATAAGCAATAGACCAAAAAACAGTAATGGGCATCAAAATGTATGGCACAGACGGAAGGTTATTATGAGGTATTGGAAAAAAGGAATAACCTCTTCATTAAATAGATTGGTATACAAGCAGTTAATGGAATGTTTCCGAGGAACATTTATTTATCAAACTGCCAGTCTATCTATGCACACATTTTAAGTCAGAACATCTATAAATGTTCATTGTTTGAAGTATTCATCATTATTCATAGGTTCATAGGTTCATAGGTTCATACTAGGCTATCTGCCCTAGGGCATTTATAAGCCAAGCCAGAGTGTGTTTGGCTTTCGCCACCCATTTTAAATTAATTTTGCTATGCCCTTTTTCGAGGTTAGTATACTGTGCCTCTGTTTAACAGTGACACAGAAGTGATACCCGGGGTAAACCTAGGATCTCCCATCCACTCATCAAGATTCCTCTTGAAGAGAGTCAATGAGGGACTCTGCCTAACCTGGACTGGGATTTTATTCCAGAGTGATGGGAGCCTCTGGGTTATGAATCTGCCCCTCCAGCATGTCCTATTTATTTCAGTGCTGAGGTTCAAGTCTCTCGAGCACATAGCTCGATGGGATTTGGATTTTCTGAGGTGCAGCATGTCCATTAATTCCGGGTTGGACATGGCTTTATATGTCAGGCACAGATCACCTCTGAGCAGGCGGTATGCCACTGAGTAGAGCTGGAGTTTCTTTAACCGGGCAGCATATGGCATCTGTGTGAGCCCTTTGATCCTCTTGGTGAGGTACTTTTGGGGTCTTTCCAGTTGCTGCAGGTATCTGGTAAGATACATCATAAAAGGGGCATTGTACTCAATTATGGGCCTGATGAGGGATGAGTAAAGAGGTATGATGACCTCCCCTGATCTAGATGTGAATCCCTTCATGATTAGGTGGGCTATATAAAATGTTTTTCTAACCACTTTGGCCACGTGGTTGTCAAATGAGAGATTGCTATCAACTTGGGTCCCCAGGTCCCTAATTACTTCTTCTGTACTTAATGGATTACCATCTATGTGGTAATTTGTGGGCACTTTGTTTTTGCCAAAGGGGGTGACTATACACTTTTTGGCATTTAGCTTGAGGCCATGGCTCTGGCACCAGTTGTCTGTTTCTATGAGGCCCTTTTGGAGGATGCTTGTGTCGGCTGGAGAGTCAATTATGGCACCCAGTTTGCAGTCATCTGCGAACTTGGTCAGCCACAGTCCTTCCGTGTTGGCCTGTACCTCCGAGAAATATATACCGAACAAGAGAAATCCCAGGACTGAGCCTTGTGGGACGCCACTTGTAACTGGTTTGGAGTCTGACATGGCTCCAGCAATTCTAACCATGTGGGTTCTGTCCTTGAGCCAGTTTGCAACCCATCTAGTGACATAGGGGTTTATATTTAAGCTGGTGAGCTTATCTATAATGCCCGAGTGGGGTATTGTATCGAAGGCTTTTGCGAGGTCCAGGTAGGCTGTGTGGACCACCTTCCCCTCGTCAATGGCCTTGGTGACTGTTTCAAAGAAATCAACCAGGTTTAAGAGGCAGGATCTGCCCTTAACAAAGCCGAACTGGGTAGGATACAGTGTCTCTAGGTCCCCAATATCTTTATTTATGAGGTCTATGATGATCCTTTCCATAGCTTTGCAGACCAAGCTAGTCAGGCTTATGGGGCGATAGTTTCCAGGATCCGTTGAGGCACCACCTTTGTGGAGAGGGACCGCTGTTGCTGTATGCCACTCCTTGGGTACATATCCTGTAGTAAGGCTGAGATTGAACAGTAGTTTTATGTTTGGGTTTAGCTCTTCTTGGAGTTCATGTAGAATGCAGCCCGGGACACCGTCTGGTCCCATTGATGCTGTGTTTTTTGCTTTGGAGAGGGCAGATCTTACTTGAGCATCTGAGATGTCAGGGGGGCAGCACTCTGCTGGGATAGATATTTGCCCTTTTGGTGGGGTGGGGGGGAGAAGTTTGCGCTGAACCTGTCAGCTAGGATGTTGGCAATGTCTGTGGGTTCGGTGTATTTTTTGTCATTTTGGACTAATTCTGAGCATATCTGGGAATTCCCACCCAGGTTCCTAACATAACTAAAGAAAGCCTTGTGATTATCCTTAGTGTCCTGTGCAATTTTTCTCTCAAAGCTGGCCTTAGACGATTTTATGAGTGCCCATAGTTTTTTGCTAATACTGATCAGAGATGCCTTCCCTTTTTGGGATTTTGCTCTATCATGTAGTAGCTTCCTCCTTCTATTGTATAGTTTGTTTATGGCTGGGGTCCACCAGACAGGACGTCTGCCTTTGGAGGATTGGGTCTTGGTTTTATTTGGGATTGCATGATCCATGCATTCCTGAAGGTGTTTATAGAATGCGTTTATAAAGGATTCTGCGGTCTGGGCCGTATTTTCCACAGGCCCGGGAGCTTTGAAGGATTCCACCTCGGTTTTGAGGAGTGTGAAATTTGCTTTAGAGAAGTTTTTCACTGTGGTTTTCAGGGCAGGGTGTGGAGTCGGGATGTGAATATCCAGTGAGATTAGTTTATGGTCTGATCTTACCAGTGAGGGATACACTTCTGGTCATCATTCATCATTAGGGAAATAGGTTGACATATAGTATTCCGGTTTTCTCTGTGATGGTCTGAATTTGGAATTCATATATTTATGTCTGGCGAAATGTTGGGGTTGGGTTTGGGGATCCTAGTCCACACAATGCTCTGGGACATGTTTTATTGTCAGACTGGTTCATATAATTTACATTTAGATTAATTCTGAAGATTTCATTCCTGAGAATAACATTCTTTCATTCCTGCTTTCAGCAAATAGGCTCTGTAACTCACCAGAAAGTATGATAACCTGCAAATTAGCTAGCCAGGAAGCTTTTATCTGCCTGCAAAGATCTATATTGATATATTAATGCCTGTTCATAGAGTCTAAAAAGGACAATTGAGAAGCTTAACCATATCATCCAGTATTAGAGGTAGATTAATAGTGTCCACCATTGTGTAGATTTTCCTCACATATTTGCAATAAGCTATCTAGCCACCCAGATTGATTTTAAAGGTTGCCAGGGGATTACTCTGCTTGATATTTTAAGGGGAACCAGTTCCGGAAATTGAAAATATATTGGGTTAGGTAACTGTCATGTCAGCTGGTATTGTTTATTTTATTATTTATTTATTTATTTTATTTCATTTTATTTATATTTGTTTACGGGGGTAGTGCACTGATCAATACTGATCAATTACAGGCTCAGCCCGGGTGAAATATAAAAATTTCACAAACAAAAAATATGGAAATGCAAGTGATAACAGAGTAGTTCACACTAATTACATAGAAAAACTGTGTATATACATTGTAGTGAACAAGCACAGTGCAATGTACAATCAAGCACAGTGTAATATACAATATATACATTAGTTTCTAAAGTGGATCAATCTTCAGTAAATCCTGAGAGAGGATAAATGACTTGGAGTGGAGATAAGTCAGGTGATATCCTGTGTTGATGCAGGAGCACTGAGCTTGGATGAAGTGCTTTTTGAATTGCATTCTGGATTTGTTATAAGTGATGATTTCTTTAATGTCAATAGGGAGAGCTTGCCCAAGAGTAGGTGTTTGAGAGTTGATAGCATATCCACTGCAGTGGAGGTTGGTTCTTGGAGTAATGAAAGTTGATGTGGCTTGTGAGTAGTTGTTTCAAATTGTATGAGAAGGTTTGCTTGTGAAGTGTAGCTGCAAGGTATTGTGATGGTGTACGTTTAGGTCTATGTAGTGAGTGTTTGCTTTACTATTGGTTCAGTTTAGGCAAAAAAGTTTAAAGAGTATGTGGTCATTCATAGCATGGAAGATTATGTGGAAGTCACTTCTCAGAAACATGTATTAGAGTGCATTGAGGGCTAGGACTTTTAGTCAGAGTAGTTAGGGCTGCTAAACCATGAGATCCTTTTGTTTGACGATGTAGAGGGCTATCACACTGATGTAGGTGCTTAGTCATGTACATGTAAAAAGGAGAATTATATTTTATTATGTACTAAATAAGAGAATAATAATAATAATGGCAGTGTATCTATGCTGTACCTTGAAGAGATACCATGAAGGATACATTGCACAAAGTAGAAGGTTTTCCTAACCATAGCACAGATACGGTGGTTGAAGGAGTTCATTATTAACGTAGGTACTTGTGCCTCAGATGACTGTGTCAGCTTTAAGTGTAACATTATCTATATGGTATGTGGCAATGATGTGGCATTTAACAAATGAAACTATGAAATAACCATTGGTAAACACATCAACAAAATCATGAACCAAAATCAAATAAAACCAGCATTGTAAGTTCTGATATGTGTGGGTGAAGTGAAATCACTTAACTTATTTGCTTTTAATAAAGTTCTTTTGCTTGCATGATCTGCAAAGCTGGTTTTATTTGATATTGGTTCAAAATAAACTATGATGAATTTCATGCTGTTCAGATTAAACCTGTCATTCAAACACCAAGCATTTTTTGATCCAACCCTTGAAGTTGAATGTCAGAATTAGATTCGAAACTGCCTCTACTTTGCAATTATCAGTAAATCTGGTTAGAAGTTCTTCTGTGATATCAGCTTTTAGATCAGAAAATGCATGCCAAAGAGGAGAGGACCCAGAATAGATCACTGTGGGACACTGTTGGTGATAGTCTAGAGCAAATATCCCCAGCCTTAAAGGAGTGGGTTCTAGCAGACATCCATTTAGAAATCACTGGCCTGCATAATGGTTAATGATGAGTTGAAAGAGTTTGTCAGTAATCCTAATATGGAAGATAGTGTCAAAAGCCTTGACAAGAATAAATTGGGTAGACAGTATGCCCTTTACCTATGAAATGAGTTACTTTTTCAAAGAATTTATGTAGTCTGAGCAATTAGTATCTGCTTTCCAAAGCCAAAATAGTGAATAGTGTGCCCATGGTTATAAAATAATCTGTATCATTGCTTATTAGTTCAGCTGTTATACAATTAATTCCCTCAAAGTAATACTCATGAAACAAATTGGCATGTAATTCCCAGGGTCAGTACAGGAACCTCCTTTATGCAAGAACACCACATCAGTTGTTCTCCACACCTCACATATGTAGAGCAGTTCAGGTTGATGATGGGAGAGTTTTTTCTAGCTGAGACTTAAAGCTCCTCACCAGACATCTGGGGGTATTGCTATGTCCCAAGGAATTGGCATATTTAATTTTAGAAGGAGCTAAAAGGGCTCAGTCCTGAGTGATTTCAGGAGGAAATGTGTGAAGGGGATAGGGGCAAAGGTAAGGGTGAATGGGGTGAAGATGGAAGAGAATTTGTCTGCAAAAATAATAGCAATGTTGCTGAGGTCACAGAAGGGGTACCATTAGAGTTACATTTATAGCAGAATTTATTATTTCTAAGCTTTCTAATTTAACCAAAGAAAGCGTTATAGCTGTCTTTTGAATTGATTGCAAGCTTGTGAGACTTACTTAATAGTTTCAAATCATTTTTGTAATGAAGTTGAGATCTTTTACAGAATGTGGGAGTTTAACTATATGGGTTTCGTTATATGAGAACAGGGTAGGTTGTTTAGTCTGTCAGAGTAGTTAGAGGTACTAAAATATGAGATCTTATGCCAGGTGGGTATGGGCATCTCAATGTCAATTTGAAAAGTAAAATTCAGAAGAGTAGGCAACATCAGGTGCAAGGTTTGCTGGAGAACTGCTTCATTTGAAATTATCAGTAAGACTGAAAATTGTAAATAATTGGTTCTTGAGTAGTCTTTGAATGTAGAGTTGTTATTAGGGGCCAAAGAGCAGTGTTTTCAGGGAAAAGGTCAAACCAAGATGGTCAGATATGACTCAGGAGAAAATAAAAGGTGGAATGGTACAATTGGTGGAAACATTTCAGACAACAAAATCTAGAAGATCGACACTGTCGTTCGTCTGGTCAGGATAAAACAGACGAACATTCGTGGGTTCAGTTCAAGCAGCTTTATTGCATACAAACACATCAGGAATGAGGCTTTGTAACTTAAACTTAAATAAACTTATAAACAGACTGACTACCACATTCATACATGTTAACACTCTGACTGTTCTTTCAAAATGGTACTGTTGCCTGCACGTGCTCGCTATTTATATGCATGTACTTACATCTGGAAATGCTTCTTAAAGGTACATACACATGCTCTGTTCTACAGACACCTCTATTGGGAAGGGAGAGAATGTTGCCAAGTGTACTGAAATTTACAAAGTTCAGAAAAGTCTAGGAATATTTGTTGTTTGTATTATACATTTGCTAGCTCATGTGTGGATAGATGAAGTCACCAAAATGCATTTGGTTCAGTTGTTAACTTTTCTAACTGGTTAAGGTATTTTGTTTGCTGTGAAGGGGCCATAGATGTGTTTCTGTAATTAGCTATAATGTGATAATTTACTTTTTTTTAATATTACTAGGATTTAAACCAATTTCAGGTTTCTATAATGTAAAATCTGGCAAGAAACATTGGGGTTACAAATAAATATGAGTATTCCCTTGCAGTTGCTGGTGGATATGAACAAATGAGAGGAATTGTACCCTAGAATAGAGGGAGAGCTGTCACTACACTGCAACCAGGTTTCATAATTATACAAATGCTGATGTCTTTGAAGGTAAGGGCAGCCTCAAGTTCACACAGTTTGTTGTTTCAGCTTCTGACATTCAACAGTATTCCCTTGATATTATTAGGATAGCAGTTTGCTATACCTTGGTGTCCATTAATTTAACTTTGCCTAAAAAAAGACACTAAGGGAAAATGTATTTATTAACTGTGTTAGGCCCTCAATTATAACAAACTCTTTTCAGGGTTAAACTGAAGTCATTGATCTGGCTAAGTAACTTCAAAGTTCAAATATAACCGAAGCCTAAAGAGAGACTATCTAGGAACCTGCATCCCAGTAACTTAGAATTAAACATATTGTCCATGAAATGTCTGTCTAGCTGGTTTGGGAGTTTATTCTGGAATCTTGCTAACCTAGTCCAGAAGAAGTCAAATTTCAACCATGTGCTATATCCTGAAATAGTCATACTTGAAGCATTTTCCTTGTTATGTTGTACAAACTCAGTCTCTGCTAGTTCATCCCTTAAACAGTCATAGGGCCAAATTAAATGTAATTTATACAATATATAATTAGTAGAATGATACTGCAAAGCTATAAGCCTCCTAAAGTATGTCAGGGAGTAGACAATATAAATGTGTTTAGTAAAATATTTCTTAATTCATTGTGACCGGTCTGTGTCCTCCATTGTATAACTGTACAAGGCTTGTACAGTATTCTATCTGTGACCTCATCAGTATCTAAATGGAGTAATTATAACTTTAAGATCTTTAGATTAAACAGTTCAGAAATTGTTTTAATATTGATGAAACATTTCCTGACCATGTTTTTTTTTTCTTAGACTCAGATTTGTTGTCAGCTGTAATGCCCATGTCTGTAAAGCACATAATACTACCTGACTCTCTACTGAATATGGGTACTGTATGTTGTTACTTCCTAGGTGCATTACTTTTCTTACCGTTGAATACTATTGAGTTGACTTCTGCCCATGAGAACTTCCAAACAAGAACTGTAAGATGACTGGCTTGACCCAATGAGGCCATTTTGTATCATGGGCAAATTTGCCCATCCAAGCATGGAGTCCCCTTAGCATGGTGGTCATAAAACATTGAAGAAAAGTTGCTCATAACAGATCCTTGTGGGGTGCACCTTGTAAGAAACTGCAGCAAGCAGGTCCTTGAATTCTCACACAGTAGGAATATCCTTTGAGTCAATTGACTATCCTAGTTATGACACACGTATTCATGGAAAGCAGTGCACTGATAATTAACTAAGAAGGTATGCAATCAACGTTCTGGCTAGCTGCAAGAATAGTAATATTATCTACCAGAAATCCATTATCTACAGAACTGATCGCAGTACAGTAGAAGTTTATCAAATTAATACATGACTTGTACTTCATAAACTTGTGCTACTGTATATAAACTGTTTCATTAGGAAATGATTTTGCTCTGACATGAGTCATAAATTGCAGAATAATATTTACTTCTGGTATAGCAGTGAGATATTTCAATGGCACTATTTTTGAAAAGACATGGTTAAGTTGTCTATGGCACTGCATTATTTATTTGCATATATTCATAGTCTGCATTGTTGTACAGAATTGCCGCACTCTGAGTTAGTATAACATGATTTAACTGATATCAATTTATGCTGAGTGTTGTCAAGAGGCAGTAGCTATGTGTAAAGTAAGTTAAGTAATCCAGTTCACTGTTATGGCATCAACATAAAAAATGGTATTGTAGATGAGCAGTTCCATGTTAACAGCTTTTAAATGATCATATTAGCACATTTTCTCTTTTAACAGGGCACTGTGTTACTCTTTGAATTATATACATTCATAGGTATATACTAGGCTAATGACCACCAAGGCCTTTATAAGCCTAGTTGCACAACCCAACCCAGTTGTATCCCTGTCTATCATGGGTGTTTATTTGAAGGGGCTGTGTTAGCTAGGAAGTTTGTAAAGGTTACATGGGGGGAAGTTTGTTAGTGTGAGCATAGTTACTGTCTGCCTTTGCCAATCAAAGACATGGAGACCAGACCCAGGGTGAATTTCTGATTTCTCATCCATTTAGGGATTGACTGTACTTCACATGGATGGGGAGCATATTCCAGAGCATGGGGATCCTCTGAGACACATATCTATCTCACCAACATGTCTTATTGATGTCACAACAAAAACTTAAATCCTTAGATCTTGTGGTTCTGATTGTTGACGTGCAAAAGGTCCGTCAGAGCTGGATCAGAGGGTGCCTTGTATGCCAGGCATAGATGTCTCTGACCTAGTATAGAGACAGGGCCTTAAGGCAAGCCATACAGGATAATGTATTTATGCCTCAGATTCTCCCCCTTTGTGGGTGTTCCAGCTATCGCATGCAGAGCTCTGACAACAATAAGAAATTAAACTGCCATCATTCTCATTGCACACTGAGACTTAAATGCCAAGAGTATGAGAAATACTTGTGGAGCTCAGTGATTGTTAGCCAGTCCAGCAACAGATGGCCTATAAATGAAACACTAGTAATAACTCACCATGAAATAGCAAGATGTAACAATGTCCTCAACTTGCAAATAAACTATAAATCTGTAATATTTGTCTTTATTTTATTTGTTAGTTATTCACAAAGTAGTACAAAATTAATTAACAATTTTCTGCAGAAGGCCTATTTTGCCTGACTGTAGCTTCTGACAACAAATCTTTGACATCATTTCTCCAGATTACTGATATTTTCAAACCTCAGAAATAAGCAGTAAACAAGCCTACTACTTGCCTTTCCTCTGCTGCTCGCATGTGGAATATCACTTTCTTCATTCCAAGTTAGCTTGTTATTTAATGAGTAGTTGCTGCAGGAATTCAGGTGAGGGACATTACTCCGCAGACAGGGGCATTTCTTACTTTTGGCTGAACTGTATGGTAGGCTCTTGATTTGGGGTCTTTTACAGTGTACTTAGTCATGATGGCTCACATATTATCCCTCTGCACAAAGGGTGAAATTTAACAGACAGTACTGACTTTAGACCTATAGCAATCTTATTCCCTCTCTCTAAAACACTTGAAAAATGTATTCAAAAACAATTGCTAAACTATCTCCTGTGAAAAGAACTCCTATCCCTTACACAACATGGTTTCTGTCCTTGCCATAGCACTAACACTGCACTTCTAACCAATATAAGCTTTAACAGCCACTGAAACATGGCTTTGTAACGTACAACTCATGCTCAACCCTAAAAAAAACTAAACTACTACTTTGCCCCCAAATTCCTCTCTCATGAAAAAACTAAATTTAAAGTCCTGCCTCTTGATAATACAACCATTGAAATCCCTTCTCATAGCAAATTATTAGGGATGATAGTGGATGATAATCTTAAATTCAACCTGCATATAGAAAATTGTATTAAAAAATCATCAAAACTAGGGATGCTTTACAGAGCCACAAACTTTCTCATCAATGTAACTAAAACAACACTTGCCACAGCTTATCTTCTCCCCACACTTCTTTATGGTGCTTCCATCTTTACTAACCTCTGGACATCACAAAAATCAAAATTGAACAATGGTGTAACAAAGCTGATAAATTTACAGCAAATACCCCTTTCAGAACCCACCACTGTATAGCATTAAAAAGCCTAAATTGGTTTGAACTACCCCATCAACTAACATATACACAGCTTCTTGCCATCTATTAAATTATCCAGCATCCAGCTGCTTCTCCAGTACTAAATAACATTCTACACAACTATATTCCTAATCGGTCATTACAATCCAATGACGAAAAACTCGTGTCTGTCCACAAACCTGTCAAATCTGCTGGGCATTTTCTATACTCATACAATGTTGCTAAGGCATGGAGCGCCTTATTTGTATCTACCAGGTCAATACTCTCCTTCTCAGCCTTCAAAACCATTCTGAAAGGCTTCCTAGACAGAAGCTGGCTGTTCTTGCTAAACACCAGGATAAACTGTATCAGTTAATGTGAACAAGTACCTATTCATACCTTACATCTTCTTATTCTCCCTTCTTCACTCATTTATCTATTTCTCTGCCCTGGCTTTCTCTCTAAATATACCATATGCCTGCTTTTCTCTCACTTTGTATTGTAATTCCTGTTTGTGTTATACTAACTTAAATTTAATTTCTCTATAAACTGGCTAAGATTTCTTAGAATATTAAATCATTGTCATATTTATTTATTTTATTTATTTATTGACATTTGTTAACCGGGTTTGTCCAACTGGGCTTGTGGCCCATTTTCAGTGGAGACCCGAGGAGAAAAGCTCCAGTAATACATTTTAAAACAAGTACAATTTTAAACAATATTGATATAATAGCAGTTATAGCAAAGCGATTCACATATGTTGGGATACATGCATAAAGTTAAAGTTGCATTAAAAAGAAGCTAAGTAACAATTTTACATTGATATAGTTCAATAGGTCAACAATTAACATTTTTTTGTTTGTATAAAATTGTGCAAATGCATAGTAGACACATTGGAGAGAGAGGTGTAATGAGGTACTAAGTATGGTCCTTTTGAGGGTACATAAAGGGAAGGAAGACTAGGTAGGGTCATGGCAAGGGCAGGTTCTGGAATTGAGAAAATAAGCTTTTAGTTCATTTTTAAAGTGTGAGGTGTGGGAGATTGAACGTAAGTCAAGGGAAGTTTATTCCAAGCATGGGCAAGGGAGTATTTGTAGAGTAGTTTGCCTACTGACTTTTTGGGTGGTAGATATCAAGTAATTGTTGGTTAGAAGTACGGAGGGTCCGGGATGGGATGTAGATGGAGACTAAGGAAGATAGAGATGGACAGAAGGAGGGTTTATAAAGAATAGAGTGTAGCATATGAAATTGATAAGATAGCAGAAACTGGGGAAGTTCAAGCCATTGAAGAGAGTTTAAAGAAATGCAGTGGTGTGAGTTGTATGGGGAGTTAGTAATGAATCTGGCTATTTTATGGTAAGTCTGTTGCAGTTTTAGAGTGGAGGCCTGGATATTGGTAAGAACTGGGGCGGCGTATAAGAGGGAGGGGAGGAGGAGTACCTGGCCCAGGGTAAGTCTAGATTCAGGGGTTAGGAATTTTTTGTTCATATAACTTGTATATATGCTTCAATGTTTTCATATTATGTCTAATTTGTTATAATTTATTTATTATTTTTATTTATTATTTTTTTACATTTGTTAACCGGGCTAGTCTATCTGGATATATTTCCATTTTCAGTAGAGGCCCGGGGAGAAAAGCTCCACATGTAGACAGGACGGATAACAACAAAACAACAAATACATAATAACAGATTAACAAACAGATTTAAAAAAGTGGTAGGTATTTTACTCAAGACAAGAATAACTAATTATATTTAAAGGTATAAACCATATGCTCAACATAATTTCATCATTGAAATCAATTAGAGAAAGCAAGAGACCAAGGAAAAGAGAGAATATTATGCAAAAACAAAGTACAGAATAGAAGAGATATGTATTGCCAGAAAGAGAGAGACAAATAGCCATGAGGAGGAGAAAGAGCCAAGAAAATTTCAATCAGGTTTAGAGCAGGAACATATCCAGTGGTTATTAAGGTGGCCTTTTAATTTTTGTTTAAACAGAGCAGTAGATGCAATTGAAGTAAGTTCGGGAGGAAGTTTATTCCAGTGTTTCCCAATGGCATTTGAGAAAAGGGAATCACCAGCAAGGTTATTAGATTTGGTTAAGGTAACTAGCAGTTTGCTAGAAGAGCGGAGAGAGTTCAGGTTTGAGTAGGGGCTTAAGAGGTTAGAAAGAGCAGGTGTATTAAGAGGTTGGTAAAAGGCTCTTTGGACAAACATAAGTTGGGATAGAAGCAACATGTTTGTCAGTTCAAGCCAGTTAAGTTGTTGCAGATTCTGACAATGGTGGGTTCTAAATTGTTTTCCAGTAACAAATCTAGCTATGTTATTGTAGGAGGTAGATAGTTTAGAGAGATTGTTTTTCTTAAGATTAGTGTAGATAGGTGAGGCATAGAGAAGTGTGGAAATAAGATGTGAGTGGGCAAGATTCACTTTTGCTGGGAAGGTTAAAAAAGTTTTGATTCTATATAGAGAGCCAAGTTTCCTGTTTACAGATTTAATGGTATTATTGATATGGAGGTCGAAGGAGAGATTGTTATCAATCGTGACACCTAGCAATTTGGTAGTAGAGTCAGGTGATATAATGGTTCCATTATTTGACACAATGGAGAAGTCAAGTGTAGGGGATCTGGTAGTAGGTTTAAAGAGAAGTAGTTTGGTCTTTTTTGCGTTTAGGAGTAGACAGCGTTTTAGGAACCAAGTTTCGACTTTAGAAAATACAGCTTGAGTGTTAGTTTGAAGTTCAGAAATGGATTTAGCAGAGCAAATAAGTGTGGAGTCATCAGCATATTGAATGCAGGTAGCCTGAGGAATGGCTAATTGTAAGTCATTTATAAAGAGGGAGAAAAGAAGTGGTCCAAGAATAGAGCCTTGGGGGACTCCAAGAGAGATTGGTAGAAGAGATGAGAGTTTGTTATCCCAGAGGACAGCTTGTTTCCTGTTAGTGAGATATGAGCTGAACCAGTGGATAGCCTCAGGTCCTAAGGAAAGAGATTCGAGAGTTTTTAGTAGGAGAGAGTGGTTAACCATGTCAAAGGCTTTGGACAGGTCAATAAAGAGAGCAGAAGACAGGACATTATTGTTGCGATTATTGTTAATAATATCTGTAAAGGAGAGCAGAGCAGTAGTTGTGCTATGATAGGGCCTAAAGCCATGTTGACAGTTTGTCAGTATTTTATTTTGTAGAAGGTGATTCATTAACTGATGGTGGACACATTTTTCCATTATTTTAGCGAGAGGGGACAATAGTGCTATGGGTCTATAGTTAGAATGTTCAAAGGAGTTTCCTCCTTTATGTAATGGTATGATGTAAGAGATTTTCCATACATCAGGGATGGTTTCTTCGTTTATGGTCCTATTAATGAGAATTGATATGGGATAAGCTATTTCAGAGGCTGCTTTTTGAAGGAATTCAGAAGGAAGCTGGTCAGCTGAGGGGGTACAAGGTTTAAGTTTGAGAATGCATCTCTGTATAAAGGTAGTGGAGATGGGTTGAAGCCTAAAGGTTGGTAGTTTGGAGGATGTATGGTCATGAATGCTGGTATTGTCACTGGATAGATGGGAGGCCAAGGAATTAATAGTATTGATGAAGAATGAGTTGAAAGTGTTGGCAGTATCAAGGGAGGCATTTTATCAGACCCAGAAGGGGGGGGGTGGTAGTCTGTCCAGGGTGAAGAAGTCTATTTAGGGTTGACCAGAATTTTTGAGGATTATTGTGATTCACTTGCTGAAGATTGCTATAATAGTTCTTTATGTCAGAGAGGATTGATTTTTTGGTATTATTTCTCAGATGCCTGAAAGTCTGTTGGTCTATGGGAGATTTGCTAGTTCGCCATTTTAACCAAGATTTGTTTCTAAGTGACATTTTTTGTCTAGTCTCTTTCGTTAGCCAGGGGGCTGGCTTAGCCTTAATTCTAATAGAACGTTTTGGTGCATGATAATCAAGAATAGTTAGGAATGTGTTGTTAAAGTAATTAACAGCTTCTTGAAGAGGAAGTGTTTTTAGTGGGTTCTAGTTACAAGCCTTTAGTTCCGTTTTAAATTGGGTTGGGTTAAAGCATTTGAGGTTACGTAGGGTCCTATATAAAGGAGAGTAATTAGAGGTATTTTTTTGTCTAATAATATAGGTTAGGTTGTGGTCACTAATGTCATCAGGTAGAGTTCCAGACTGATATTTAACTTGAGGTTTGTTTACCAAAATCCAATCAAGAATACTTTCTTTGTTATTAGTTTTGTTGATCCTAGTAGTGGTGTTAATTGTTTGAGTGAAGCCGTGGAGATTAATATGGGATGCTGGGTTGTTAGTGGATATTGAGGACCAGTCTAAGTTGAGGTCTCCTAGTATTATGGTTTCTTGTGGGTAGGTGGATGAGGCCCAACTGAGGATATTTTCTATGGTAGTAGAGTTATTTCCAGGGGGTAGATATATACAGGTGATATAGATTTTTTGAGGTTTAGTTGCAGCTTTGAGATAAGAAGTTCAGTTTTAGTAAATCCAAGGTTCTCAAAGGGTACTAATGTTATTTTTAGTTCTGTTTTGAACAATAGTGCTACTCCTCCGCCTTTTTTACCATTGCGGTCGAGTCTCAAGATATTATAACCTGGTGGTATGATTTCAGTGTCTTTAGTAAAGGGTTTTAACCAGGTTTCTGTTAAACAAAGAATGTCAAAGGAGTGGTGATCAAGAAGAGAGTGGAGTAGGGTTATTTTGTTAT
This sequence comes from Protopterus annectens, assembly GCF_019279795.1. NCBI lineage: Eukaryota > Metazoa > Chordata > Ceratodontiformes > Protopteridae > Protopterus > Protopterus annectens. The sequence goes on from NC_056746.1 coordinate 954,710,821, forward strand.
TAACGCTTTGGATATTAAGGTGTCCTATGAGTAGAGTATTTGTGTTGGAGGTTAGTGATTCATGAGAAGTGTGTAGAGAAACAGGTGTAGCTTCAGCTGAAAAATTAGATGGACCAGGGTTGGGGTGGATGTCACCATCTACCAAGGTAGAGTGGTTGTATTGCAAGTAGGATTTGTTAGGGAAGTTTAGAAAGTACTTAGGTTTTCTAATCAAGAGGTTCTGACTTTTTATGTGAGACAATCTGTGGTATTTAGCTAAGAGGTAGCTAGAGGTAGATGTGATGTTTAATTGAGAAAAGTTTAGGCTTTTGAAATTTGAGGTTGTATGTTTAGGAGAGTAGTTGAAGTGGAAATTGAGTTTAGTTTCATAGGAGGTTAAGGAATAGGGCAGAGTGAGAGAAAGGGAAGTGATGAGTAGAAGGATTAGTATTTTTAGAGTGTTGTCTTTTACAGAGATCATGGAAGTATGTTGGAGGATGTCCGTTGACATGTTGAGATTATTAAGACAGGAATAGACTAGTGAACTTTGGAAGACTATAGTGTAAAGATGTATAGCTAGATGGAAGAGACAGGATAAGAATATACCTATAAGTATAGTCAGGTGATAGGAGAGGTGATAGAGGAAGGTAAAGTTGAGAGGAAGTTGTGGATGATGTAGGAGTCAGTGATAGGTGAAGTTATAGACGGGGTGTGGTGTAAGGGGTATAAAGCTAAGGACACGTGGGGTGGGTGGGATAAGGGGTAGGGAGGGAGCCAAGGGCAGAAACAGTTAGAGAGGAGAGCAGAAAACAATCAGCTAAGCAGGAGAGTAACACCACGAGTTACCTATACTACTTAGTTTAAGAAGCAAGAAAGGGAAAGTTGTTTAAGGAGCCTGAGAGGGATTCAGGCAGTAAACAAGTAAATATATATAACAGGTGCAGGTAAAAGTGGGAAAGAGGTATAGTTTAGGTGACAAAAAGACAAGAAAGGGAGCAGTGATAATACACGGAGACAGCAGGTGCTAGGTATAGGGAAGTAAAATGTACAGTTTGCAGAGGGGCACAGGGAGGAAAAAGCAGAAAATAGGCAGGTATTAAAATGTAAGACCCAGTTGTCAGTGAACTGAAGGTAGGAGAAACAGAGAAAAGGAGTGCAGCAGCCAGAAAGAGGTAATTGAGAGATAGAGAGGAAACAGAAGAGGCAAGACAAGCAGGATGCTACAGTTGTGGGAAGACTAGCAGGGGCAGGAGTAGTTAACAGCAAATGCTAGGGGATATGGCGACTAAATAGTATGCAGGTGAGTAAGGGATGGGGGTAGCTTTAGCTTGTACTGCGTGTGTGCCGCCCACAAGAGGACATAGACACCAAGTAAATTATACAAAAATGGACATACAGCCAATGCAGGTGAGAAAAGGAGATTAACAGCTTTTACTCAAGAGGAGTTAGGGGTGCTTCCTGGGTGCCAGTACAGATAGCCAGCTTCGTAACTTCAGGTAAACCGGGAGAGATAAGCCAGCAGGGAAGGGACAGCCCAATGAGGAGCACTAGGCTTTAATGCTGGAAAACAAAAAAAAATAATAATTGAGAGAGCAGCTGTGGTTAGAAGAATAGGATGTAAGGAGAGGTACAGGTAACAGGTTAAAAAAACAATATTTGCAATTCCAGTATCAGTTATTCAGGCAATATTCAAAGGTAGCAGCAGTAGGTATAATACATTTATACATAGAACTATGTATGAGATACATTCAGCAGGAGGTCGTTCCCTTAATAGTGTACAATAGTAGGGTACTAAAACAGTTGTTAGAGGAAGGATTCATACACTTTGCAAGTAAAAGGTATTTACTACATACAGGTCTAGTACCAAACAGTGGAAGAGGAGATAACACTCAACCAACCAACTACACTAACTGCTACAAGAGTAGCATTTGTTTGTTACTATATTATTAAAAAAAAAGGAAACCTCTCAACGAGGTTAATCCCTGCCCCTTAGTAAACCTTGTGCTATCAGACTATATTAGGTTCTAACTACAAGAGCAGCGTACCAAAGAAAACCTCTCAAAGAGGTTAGTCACAAGCCCTTAGAGAACCTTGTGCTATCCACACAAACTCTCCCTTATAAAGTATATAAGAGCTGCAATACTAGGTTAATTAGAAAGGAAAACCTCTCAACGAGGTAAACTTCTACCCTTAGAAGTAAAAGGGCTTTTAGTAAAGCAAAAGCTTTAAACTAGCAACCGTATCCAATGTCCAAGTTTGAACAGGCTACGCTAAAGCAGCATATACAAAGCATTTAAATGAAGGCCTTTAGGCAGCTTAAACTGTAGTTAAATTAAGGAAAAAAGTACCACTGTGCATTAAAAATAGTGCTCTAGGGGTTCGATCACTTAGCGACCCAATAAAGTGGCTAAAAACATTGGCAGACTACAATAAAACATTTCTGGTGGACATTCAGCTTTAAATATCTAAGCGACTAGGTTTAGCAGCCTAAACAGGCAACAGTACACATTTCTGGTGGACATTCAGCTTTAAATATCTAAGCGACTAGGTTTAGCAGCCTAAACAGGCAACAGTACACAGAAACCTTCAGCCCACACAACACAAAATGGTAAGACCACCTAAGCGACTACATCCAGCAGCAAAAACCAGTGGTAAGTACAAAAAACACCAAATGTAGAGGAGTTACTGTGCAAACATACTTGCAACCATAGACCAGCAGCGTTACCAAGATACAGGTGGTAAAAACATCAGCGGCTGCAAGTTTTAGGCGTTAATTTACAATTTAACCAAGGAAATAAAAAAGCACAATTGGTGATAAAAAACAAGTAGTACTTACAGGCAGCACGCCACGCGGACAAGCTAGGGACACCTACGATGAGCTAGAAGAGATTCAAAGATGGCGCCTCAGAGAGGAAACCACTACAAGTAGAGTTTGAGAAGGGAGGGGGGAGGGGGAGACAGGAGGGAAAGCCAATAAGCGTGGAGGGCTTGGAGTGGGGGCGGGAGGCAAGAGCCAGCAGGAAACAGTTAGAGAGGAGAGCAGAAAACAATCAGCTAAGCAGGAGAGTAACACCACGAGTTACCTATACTACTTAGTTTAAGAAGCAAGAAAGGGAAAGTTGTTTAAGGAGCCTGAGAGGAATTCAGGCAGTAAACAAGTAAATATATATAACAGGTGCAGGTAAAAGTGGGAAAGAGGTATAGTTTAGGTGACAAAAAGACAAGAAAGGGAGCAGTGATAATACACGGAGACAGCAGGTGCAAGGTATAGGGAAGTAAAATGTACAGTTTGCAGAGGGGCACAGGGAGGAAAAAACAGAAAATAGGCAGGTATTAAAATGTAAGACCCAGTTGTCAGTGAACTGAAGGTAGGAGAAACAGAGAAAAGGAGTGCAGCAGCCAGAAAGAGGTAATTGAGAGATAGAGAGGAAACAGAAGAGGCAAGACAAGCAGGATGCTACAGTTGTGGGAAGACTAGCAGGGGCAGGAGTAGTTAACAGCAAATGCTAGGGGATATGGCGACTAAATAGTATGCAGGTGAGTAAGGGATGGGGGTAGCTTTAGCTTGTACTGCGTGTGTGCCGCCCACAAGAGGACATAGACACCAAGTAAATTATACAAAAATGGACATACAGCCAATGCAGGTGAGAAAAGGAGATTAACAGCTTTTACTCAAGAGGAGTTAGGGGTGCTTCCTGGGTGCCAGTACAGATAGCCAGCTTCGTAACTTCAGGTAAACCGGGAGAGATAAGCCAGCAGGGAAGGGACAGCCCGATGAGGAGCACTAGGCTTTAATGAGCCAATGCAGGTGAGAAAAGGAGATTAACAGCTTTTACTCAAGAGGAGTTAGGGGTGCTTCCTGGGTGCCAGTACAGATAGCCAGCTTCAGAACTTCAGGTAAACCGAGAGATAAGCCAGCAGGGAAGGGACAGCCCGATGAGGAGCACTAGGCTTTAATGAGCCAATGCAGGTGAGAAAAGGAGATTAACAGCTTTTACTCAAGAGGAGTTAGGGGTGCTTCCTGGGTGCCAGTACAGATAGCCAGCTTCGTAACTTCAGGTAAACCGGGAGAGATAAGCCAGCAGGGAAGGGACAGCCCGATGAGGAGCACTAGGCTTTAATGAGGCAGCACGCCACACGGACAAGCTAGGGACACCTACGATGAGCTAGAAGAGATTCAAAGATTTTAGATTAGATTTATTTAAACTGTAGTTGTTTTTGTATTATTTTTGAAGATTGTAAAGTTATTGTTCTTAAAATGTTTTGTAATACTTTGGAGCTTTTCTCCCCGGGCCTCTGCTGAAAATGGGCTACTACCTCTTTTGACTTTCCTGGTAATCAAATGTCAATAAATAAATAAATAGGAGTTGTCTTCATTGTTGATAGATGCTGTTCTTAACTAGCTAGCAGATGGACAGACTAAACAGAAGGAAGCCATGCCAAGTTGTTCAAGGTCTCACAGACTTGAGAGGGATTATTCTTATAGTGTTTATACAATAAGGAAAATTAAGGGTGTATTATCTAATGGGTGCATCATAGTGGGATAACTCCACTACAGTGGATTAGAGACACATTGTAGATGAGTTCTTACACAAAAAGGACCACTATTCCAGTAACAAATTTCAAACTATCTTATGATGCTTATATAATTGATTATTTTAGTATATTTTTTGCAGTTTTTGAAGGCATTCATTTCATCTGGCTTATTGTGCTGGGTTAACCAGTTTAGTGTAGATGTTCTATTAACCAGTGTTAGGCTTTCTTTTGGTATGTTTGGTAGTTAGTATATTTTACTTATAAATCTATCCATTATAGCGCCTCTCTGTATTATTCACGTAACTCATTTCAGAAGAAAACTTGCCATTTACTTGCCTCCTTTTTTCCTGCCCTTTGCTGATATAATTTATCTAAGACTTTCACACATTTGGGCATGCATAATGTATGTTAAACACACCTAGCTGTATATTATTCTGCATTTAACATATACAAAAACATGAAATATGATGACAGATAAGGACCGATAGGCACAGCTAATCTGCCCATTTCATTGCCTTCTGAATAAACTGTAGAGCATCCTTAGCCACAAGAATTACTTTATGGGCAGGGTTCATGAAGAGCCCAGTAAGGAGTTGTAAAGCCATGGCAAAAAGGGCCTTTTAATGCAATTGTAAAGACCAGTCACCTCAGTGTTGGCTAATGTGCATGTGTCTGAAACACTAGTTGATTACTGCAAGCACTAACAAGTACTTTGCTGTTGTAACCACCATCAACCCATGGATTTCTTTGGCACAGGGACCCTTCAGTCCCCCACACATATGCACACAGTTACACACACACACACACACACACACACACACACACACACACACACACACACACACACACACACACACACAAAACAACACATCCCTGTAGCTTTGAATGGCCCCCGCTGATTGTGACCGAACGTCCATGACTTTGCGTCTTTTGATTACCCTATCTCCCTCATGAACGACTATAGTCACTCAGTAATGTCAGACATGACTGTTTAATACTTCTTATCATTCAGCATACACTCTGTGTTGGAAACCTTATTGCTATATGTTGGAAACCTTATTGCTATATTAACTTTTAAGGTGAGTTAAAGTAATATTTGCAGTCCATACTAGCTAATGTCTTCCCCCACTACTACCAGTATAACAGACTTAACTATCTGATGTAGGGTAGTTTTGGAAACATAGCACTTCCCTCCCCCACATCACTCACACACACACACACACACACACACACACACACACACACACACACACACACACACACACACACACACACACACACACACACTCACTCACTGACAGACCCCCCTCACACACACAGATACACACACACACTATAAAACAGACTCCCTTTCTCCTGATTACACTCACAGATGCACACACACACACACACACACACACACACACACACACACACACACACACACTCACTCACTGACAGACCCCCCTCACACACACAGATACACACACACACTATAAAACAGACTCCCTTTCTCCTGATTACACTCACACACACACACACACACACACACACACACACACACACACACACACACACACACACACACACACACACACACACACACACATACACACACACACACACACACACTCACTCACTGACAGACCCCCCTCACACACACAGATACACACACACACACTATAAAACAGACTCCCTTTCTCCTGATTACACTCACAGATGCACTCACACACACACACACACACACACACACACACACACACACACACACACACACACACACACACACACACTCACTCACTGACAGACCCCCCTCACACACACAGATACACACACACACTATAAAACAGACTCCCTTTCTCCTGATTACACTCACAGATGCACTCACACACACACAGACTCCCTTTCTCCTGATTACACTCACAGATGCACTCACACACACGCACACACACACATACACACACACACACACACACACACACACACACACACACACACACACGCACACACATCATTGTAAGTGTTTGTTGGTGCTGCAGTTACTTTTGTTAATCCAGTTTTATTATTTTTTATTTATTTATTTTTTCCCCACGCCTGTTAAACATAGAGTTTCAGCCATGTTTACTGAGTGTAAGGAAAATGGTGGTCACTTTTTGTTCCCATCCATGCTTAATGGCACTTTGTTACATTGATATATAGTAATAGACTTGTTTTTTTACTGGGGTTTACCTGTAAATTTTTACCATATTGAAGAATATTTGTTCTCCAATGAGGTATTGTGCATTTTCCCATAATCTAAGCTCTTCTTGTTTCTCTTTAAAAAATTTCTGGAGCAGACTGATTGCCATTTGTGTTGCCCTCCTCTGGCTTACTTTTACCCCATTACATTCGAAAGATGAAATCTTCAGAAGAGCAGACAGCTCTCATTAACAAAATACAAATACATTTGTAAAATGGGTGACCATTATTCTGTACTTAGATTGTTACGTAAAGATTAGAACTGCATAATACACATGTAGAAATTAAGTAATTCAAACAGAAGTGAAAAGGTTTGACATGCTTCACCTGTGCTACTTAACTCTTTCTCATGTTTGTTTATATTCATACATTCTCTGTTTACATACTTAAGCCATTTTCAGGGTTGGTGAGGAGCTAGAGTCTCAGTACTCATCAGTTGGTGCAAGACAAAGACACTAATCCCCTGAATGGGGTGCTTCGCCATCTTAACAAGCTCACGCTCACTCCCTTGAGGCACTCACACTTGTGAACAGTTTGGAGGATCACTATTTCACTTATTTTTGTGATATGGGACGAACCTGACCACCCAGTGAAAACCCACTGAGGCAGAGGAAAGGTATGCAGATTCTCCAGAGAAGACACCATGATGAAAACTAAATTGGAAAACCAAACATTCTATGGTGACACTGCTAACGTCTGCACCACTGTGACACCCATGTGGATAATATATGTCCCATAACTTTACAACACACTCCTATAAGACTATAGTAAGAAATTAATTTTTCCACGGCCAACTTTGTCCATTTCTCAAATGCGGTTAATATTCTCCAGAGAAGTGTACTCCACATTCTAATGTACACATGTATCAAATGAAACTGGCTTAGTGGGACAGTATAGAATATGTGGAATTGGAATCCAACAAGTGTCAAAACAGTCAAATCTTTATGTGAATTTAGAAGATGGTTAGAGAAATACAAAGGGGGATTTGAATTAAATAGCAAAAATAGTGCACAGAAATCATGATCAAAGCAATCCACTACTTTCTGAGTGAATTCATGACTAGATGGGCTTAATTCACTCACTTTTTAGACTCAAACTTCACTCTTTTTATAGTCATGCATTATAACTAATGCATGCCCTGGAGAATAATTTTACAATATCAACCACCCACATAAATTATTTTATTTTATTTATTTATTTATTTAATTTTACATTTGTTGACCGGGAAAGTCTGGCTGGACACATGTCCATTTTCAGTGGCGGCCCGGGGAGAAAATCCCCATATACATGCAATATTCTATCATACTACTACAGACTAGTAACTATGTACAATACAGAGAATAACACATTTAGGTTCATAGGTTCATAGGTAGGTACTAGGCTATTGGCCCTAGGGCATAATTAAGCCTAGCCAAAATAATTTTTTGCTTACGCTTCCCTCCCAAGTTGTTTAGTTTCCTGTGCCACTGTCTAGCAGGGCCACGGAAGTGATTCCCGGGGTGAATTTCCTGTTTCCCATCCACTCATCAAGATTCCTCTTGAAGAGCGCTAATGAGGAGCTCTGCCTCACATATATGGGGACCTTATTCCAGAGCAAGGGAAGTCTCTGGGACACAAATCTGTCCCTCCAACAAGTCCTGTTTATTGATGATGTCAGGTTTACATCCCTTGAGCGTGTAGCTCTTGTGGCTTGGGTTTTCCTTAGGTGGAACATTTCTAGAAATTCGGGGTTTGACTTAGCCTTGTATGTCAGGCAGAGATCACCTCTGAGTTGCCGGTATGCGACCAAGTAGTCTGAGTCTTTTTAGCCTCATGGCATAGGGAAACTGTTTGAGGCCCGTTATCCTCTTTGTGAGGTACTTTTGAGGCCTGTCCTGTTTTTAGATATCTCGTTAGGTACATCCCGAATGGGGCATTATATTCAATAATGAGTCTAATGAGTGATGAGTAGAGGGGACAATGACATCCTTATTCCTGGATGCAAACCCTTTTATGATAAGGTGGGCCATGTAGAAGGATTTTCTAACCACTTTAGCAATATGGTTGTCGAAGGAGAGGTTACTATCCACCTGAGTCCCTAGTGGTAAGTGGGCTACCACCTATATTGTAATTCATAGGTACTTGGTTTTTCCCAAAGGGGATGGCGATGCACTTTTTGGCATTTAGCTTGAGGCAGTGGTTTTGGCACCATGTATCTGTATCAGTAAGACCCTTTTGAAGGATATCTATGTCAGTAGGGGTCTTAATTATGGCACCCAGTTTGCAGTCGTCTGTGAACTTTGTTAGCCATAGTCCCTCTGTGTTTGCTTGTACCTCCGAGAAGAAGATACCGAACAGGAGGGGTCCCAGAACTGAGCCCTGTGGTACACCACTAGTCACAGGTTTGGAGTCTGATCTAGCATTTCCTATTCTCACTGAATGGGTTCTATCCGTGAGCCAGTTAACAACCCATCTTATAATGTAGGGGTTTATATTTAGGTTGGTGAGTTTGTCAATAAGTCCCAAGTGGGGAATGGTATCGAAGGCCTTTGCAAGATCAAGGTATGCTGTGTGGACCACCTTTCCCTCATCTATTGCTTTAGTGACCATTTTGAAAAAGTCAACCAGATTCAGGAGACAAAACCTTCCCTTTACGAACCCAAACTGGGTGGGGTCAAGGGTTTGTAGGTTCCCAATGTCTTTGTTTATGAGTTCCATGATGATGCACTCCATCCCCTTGCAGATGAGACTCGTCAGGCTGATGGGGCGGTAATTCCCAGGGTCAGTGGTGGCACCTCCTTTGTGGAGTGGTACAACTGTTGCTGTGTGCCACTCTGTGGGCACATAGCCTGAGGTGAGGCTGTGGTTAAACATGGTATCAAGGTGAGGGATTCATTTGTTTTGGAGTTCATGTAGTACGCAGCCTGGGATGGTGTCTGGTCCCATGGATGCTGTGTTTCTTGTCTTGGAGAGTGCTGTTTTCACCAGAGTGTCTGTGATTTTAGGGTCAGTTCAGTCTTCTGGTATGGAAATGAGCCCTTTGGGGGGTGAGGGTGGGGTGAAGTTTGCACTGAACCTATCTGTCAGTATATTGGTGATGTCAGTTGGTTCCGTGAATTTTGAACCATTATGCTGTAGCTCAGAGCAGATCTGCGAGTTGTTATTTAAGTTTTTGACATAGCTAAAAATGCTTTGTGATTGTCTTTGGTGTCTGTTGCGATGTTTCTTTCAAAGCTCGCCTTAGAGGTTTTTATGAGGGTTCTTATCTTTTTGCTAAGGTTGGTCAACGAGCCCCTCCATTCCTGGGTTTTTTCTCTTTTTTGAAATAATTTCTTCCTTCTATTATAGACCTTATTTATGGCCAGGGTCCACCAGACTGGTTTCCTCTTTTTGGAGGAGTGGGTCTTGGTCTTGTTTGGGATAGCATGATCCATGCACTCAAGTAGGTGCTTATAGAGTGCTTCTGTGTAGACTATAGCAGATTCAATCATATTGCCTTTCTGCTGGGGAGTAGCGAAGTTTGCCACCTCTGTCTTGAGTAGAAATAAGTTCGCCTTGGAGAAGATTTTCACCATGGTTTCTTTTGGGGCAGGGGATGAAGATGGTATGTGGATAGCTAGGGTGATGTGTTTATGATCTGATCTGGCCAATGAGGAATTTACCACAGGTGTGGCGCATTTGTCCCTGATGTTGGTGATGATCAGGTCCAGTATATTTTTACCTCTTGTGGGGGTGTTAATAAGCTGGCCCAGAGCATTGGAGTTAATGTACACTAGGAAGCACTGAGCAAAGGTATTAGTACTTCCGTAGTTATCCCAGTTGATGTTTGGGTAGTTGAAATCACCCAGTATAAGGGTGTTCGGTTGGACTCTCATGTTTTCCAGTACCTTGAGGAAAGAAGAGTGCGTGTCATGGGGCTGGGAAGGTGATCTGTAGCAAGCTACAATCTGGACTGCAGTTTTGCCCATTGTCAGTTGCACTTGGATGATTTCCGAGGCATCATACTTTGCAACCAGTCTGGAGGTGTGGTTATCCTTGATTAATATGGATACGCCTCCTCCCTTTGTATTTCGGTCCGGGTTTTGCAGCCGAAAAGTGTAATATGAGTTGTAGCCTGGAATTGTGGTATGTAGCAGACTTGAAATTTGTACATACAGATGTTTAGAATTTTTGGATACAATAATTGCAGCTTTGCTTTAACAAGGTTATATTGGAGTTAGATACTTGGTAGAAAATTAAGTTTATGGCTATCGTTGTTGCTCGAATATTTGTCTTTACCCAGGGGTGTTACAGGAGCATAGCCAGTTGTTAGTAAGGTAGGTTTTTAGGAGTTTTTTGAATTGTGTATTGGAGGTGTTGGATGTAAGCATGGCTGGTAGTGAGTTCCAGAGTTTGGAGATGTGGTAACTAAAGAGAGATTTCCCTGCTTCATTTTTATATTTGGTGACTTCTAGAAGATTAAGGGTGCTAGATCTCAAGACTCCTGTTGTGGTGTGAGGTTGTATGAGATGTTGGAGGGCAGGGATTTTGTTTGGGTAGTAGTAAAGCGTATGTGCTAGTATGAGTTGATTGAGTTGGAGTAATAGAGGGAGTTCTTACCAGTTTAGCTTTTTGAGGGAGGTGCAATGATGTGTCCTATGTGAAGATGCTGTAGCAAATCTAGCTATCTTATTGTAGCAGGATTCTAGTTTGGTTAGGTCAGATTTCCTAGGTTGGGTAGGACTGGTGATGCATAGAGGAGGGTAGATAGCTGATGTGTCCTGGCTATAGTCCTTCTGGATTGGTTTGTGAGAAAATTGTTTGTTATGATAGAGTAGGCCGAGCTTTTTGTGGACTTTCTTGATAGTTTGGGCCGTGTGCAGGTCAAATCGTAGGTTGTTATCTATTTCAATGCCTAAGAGTTTGGTGTGGGTAGTTAGGGTAATTACAGTTTTGTTATTAGAAGTTATTGTAAAGTTATCTGTTGTGGGGAGGGTTCTATGAGAGGAAAATAGCAGTAATTTTGTTTTATTTGGGTTTTGACAATAAAACTATCATGCCAGTCGCATGGCTCAGGACACATATCTCTGATCACCCTTATATGAAAACTGTACATAGTACCTTGGGGAGACAACAATCACAGAGGTGGCACAAACTCAAATCCTCACAAAATTCAAAGTGATAGCAGTCCAGAAAAATGTAACTAATCTGACCTTTTCTACTAAAGCAATCCTTCACACATTACAAAAAAAGATAAAATGCCTATCTAAAGTATATAAAACAGTATGACCTTCTTAACCAAAATGCAGAAAAAAAATTCATTTCTATTACACAAATACTCCTTAGTGACAATGCACTCAGAAAACAAGCATGAAACATGTGGCTGTTCATAAAGAGTCCACAGTTCTACCTTGCTATGTAGTCTTTGTGTTCTCACCACTCCACTCACACAAAGTAAGAAACAAATCCTGTACATGCTGTTCTCACCATCAGCACAACTACAGAAAGATAAATAAATATGGTATCTAAAGATAAATCTAATAAAATTTAAGTTAGAGTTAGAGAAACCATTTCCTACACTTAAGTACTGCTTTGAGTAATGAGTGGGCAGGGATCATAAGACAGAGTGCACACATCTCTGTAGGCTGTGTGCCTAGTAGCTTTTCAGTGGCAATGCTTGGGGACTGGGAACACATACATTTACAGGGTGTACAACATTACAAAATGTGTGGCTTGGAAAAATAAGTCATACAAACCACACAGTGCACAGTGTCACAGGTTGTGTCCTGAATGATTATAATATTGTTAAATGATATAAGGACACAACGCAAGCTGTAGTAAGCTGCACCATGTACACTGCAGCAGCACACAAAAAACTCTGGAAATCGTGATTTAATCTGAAGGGCACACCATGGGACATCATTCTAAACTCTCTTTATGAAAAGCACACAGGGTGCTGTGGTGGTTATGTACTCATACTGAGGGGACAAAGCAGAATATAGTACTAAAAAACTTTATTTTATGAAGTGCACACGTGCCACAGTGGTTACACATTTGTGTTGAGGGGACTGAGGGTACATTGCAGGACAGAACTGTGAACTCTATGAGCAGCCACAGGTTGTTGTGGTGGTTATATACTCAAATTGGGGGTACAGAGGGGACAAAGTAGAATTCTTTACTAAAAACTCCCTTTTATGAAGAGCACAGAAGGTACCACAGTCATACATTTAATCTGAGGGTGCAGAGGGTACAGAGTGGAATAGCACTGTGAATGCTTTATGAGCAGCCACAGAGTGTTGTGTTAGTTATACATTTATGGTGATATACATTTTTATGTGGAAGTTACATATCAACACAACATTAAGAACTCTGTTTATGAACAGAACTGAAGGTGCTATGGTGGAATGCTGTTATGCCAAGTGTTCAGAGAATACATGGCAGGATAGCATTGTGAACTCTCTTTGTGAGCAGCAAACAAGGTACTCTGGTGGTTTTACAGTTATGCCAAGGGTACATAGGAGGACAGTACTGTCTGCCTTCCCCTGTATAGTACTTGCAAACTATATATGACACAAGAATTCCAAGGAAAGTTATGTGCAGTGTGGATCATTGCTGCTAGCATTACTAAACTGCACTGTGCACTTTCCTTATTCTAGTATACCAGTAATCATTTGGATGTCATTTGGGCTTTGTACTCTGTGAATGACATCATAAAAGTACACAGCCATGCCATGATGTGGGCATGTAGTGACCTGTACTGCTGTCAGCACAGCCCTTCAGTGCCTGTTACAACACTTAGTGGTACTGTTCCACTGCAATAGTAGTAGTAGTAATAGTAATTTTATAGGGTGACACGAGGGACACCTGATCAAATTTCGTATTGTGTATGGGTGTGTGGTTTTATGATGGAGCAGTGCTTCATGTCTATGTCACTAATGACGCAGCAATGATGGGATTGCAAGCAGTGTTTCTATAGGAGCATCGTGGACTTGCACTAGTACATGCACCTCTGCAACTGCACTGTAATGTAGTTTCTGTACACAGCCTTGTTGCAATATAATGATATCTCTGATACACAGTATAGTTATTTATGAATTACATTAATGTTGTTATTTAATATGTATACCTCATTTGCATATGTACACTCTTAACAAGGCATTTGCTTGATTCATAATAACAAAGTACTACTGCAGTCCTGTGTAGTTCTATGTAAAGTTAGAACTTGCATTTTTATATGCAGTGGCCCTATACAGTGCAGACTATATCTCTGATCTAACCCAAAGTTTAATTTATTTTTCTTCCACGATATCTCCATGAACAATTGGAGAAAGGGCAGACCCCTTTTTATATCAGTAAGTAAAGTATAACTTGGACACATTAACACATAGCACCTGTCTGCAGTGGTCATGCACCGCTGAGTTTGCAAGTATTAGGTGTATTACTTAATTCCTGTGTCATTAATAACATTTTAGTAAAAAAATGTGCCTTGATAAATGGATGTGCTTGTACACCATATTTTACTTGCTTACTAATATTCTGATTTTAAATTTCTTAAATACTTTGGTGGCATATTTATGCTTCTTTAGTTTACTGGCGGGACTGAAAAATGGCAGTTAATATACTTCTAAGTTAAAGTATCATAATAGAAAATAAAATGTACTTAATTACAATGCAAGTTACAGTGCATGTTTATATACCATTTTTCTGAATATTTTAAATATAGAAGGATAAACGACATCTCTCAAACTAGAATTTGTATGTTCATGTGAAGGTAATGGCTAAGTTCTACATTGCCATTTATTATTATTGTACCCTCCCGTTAGTTTGCTGAGTTGTACAGTATGTTAACAGCTATGATTGCTTACCTGTGGAGAATGCACTCATTGGTGTGGTGTGTTACTGGGAGTTGCAGGGAGAGAAGAATAAAGAACAAGATAGGGCAGTATGATACAATATGTTGAGAAAAGGTGGAGGTGGCCAGATCCACTGTGTTAATAATTTGACTTCAGCAATGATTGGATAAAACAGCTTCTGGAAAACAAGACATACAGCACTTACAGCAATGCATTTTAGGGTTAAGAATCTATAAAGTTTATATCCTGATGTGTTTTCGGGTAACATTTTGGTTTTAAGGATACAAGCTAAGCATATACAGTTGTTGTGTCTTTCGGCTTTTCCCGGTTAGGGGTAGCTACCGCTAATGATTGGTAGTTGATTTTTACATGCCGAGTTACCAGCCCTGATGCACAACCTTCAATGAAGGTACGCCCATTCACGCATGTCTCCACGGAGAAGACGCTCTAGCTGAGAATCGAACCGGACAGCGTCTTATTGTGAGCATACACAGTACATATGAGAATTTAAAGTAAACAGGTTATCATAACTACAATGTTTTGTGTTTAAATAAATGGATGTAAAAAAAAATCAGGAAGTAAAAGCTTCAGAACTATATTTCTTGACAACCATTTCAAGAACACATGATAACTTAAAGATCAGAGACCTGGACTTAATATTGTATTAT
This sequence comes from Protopterus annectens, assembly GCF_019279795.1. Taxonomy (NCBI): domain Eukaryota; kingdom Metazoa; phylum Chordata; order Ceratodontiformes; family Protopteridae; genus Protopterus; species Protopterus annectens. The sequence goes on from NC_056746.1 coordinate 954,726,032, forward strand.
ACATGGAGTTTTATCTGCCCTGACATGATATTACCTGCTAAGGAAAATAATTACAATGGTTGTTTGACAGTGTGGAAAATGTAATGATTTTTATAGCTGTTGGTTGATTAGCAATATACTTCACTGCTGACTGCTGTTTGTGTTGTAGCACAAATTACAGCTTTTAAAGACGTTAATGGTTTTCCAGTGCACTTTCTTAGAGAATGCCTGAGGGTCACTTAACTTCATAACAATGTGGTTCATAAGTAAGAAGCTCACTACAACAAGCTTGTGATGATGAGGGTCTTCTACCTGAGCCTTGATATAACATGGTTTATTTTTCTCTTTTTTTGGAGCATAATCAGAGCACTCTCTGTATTACATATTTATAAACACCATGCTGTAACTGTATATAACATCTACATAACTCAATTTATATAATAGAAATTGTGGAAAATTCAGAAAAAAACGTAGTAACTATGTGAAGAACAGGTGAGGAAATCTGACTTGTGTCCCATACATAAAATTACTATGGGAGGGTAGTAATTATATAGTGCTAAGTAATCCAAGATGTCAAATAGTTCACTTTAGGAAACTGCTTTTGTCCATAACAAAGTCTTCCTAATTGTACATTTCACTATTTTACACGTTTTATTGTTTCTAGCCTTTTGTTGTTTATTTTACTCCATTGTGTCCATGTCAAGGTTAGCCATCTGGTGGTGCGAATGTTGGCTCTAAGTGATGGACACTGTTTATGTGACTCTGACCCCATGTACAAAATGTTGTATGACTGTCTTTTGTCAGCTGCATCACTGCTTTTGTAGCGACACTTTGTTGCCATTGCACATATGATGATAAACAATGGTTCTTAGAGCTTAAAGGAAAGTAGCATGCTAACTGTGCAGACTTTCTATACTAGCTAATAAAATATGATACATGTCTAGCAAAAATAAATAAAAACTGTCCAACAACAGAAACAACACACTTGTGATGTAGTGTTTCTCTTTAAATAAGCATAATGATATGTTTTTTACAGTACACTAATTATCTGAGTTGATATTTTATGTTCCCAGATTAACTTTCTCTGAAATGCAGAATCCAAAGGCATACAACCATACACTTGTATTATGCCCCACCATGGGGAATCAGCTTGAAACAAGCATGGAGTGTATTTATATTATCACAGACAGCCTGCATTAGACATGGACTATGTCCATGGTGAGTGGGGTGGGGGGAGCCTCTAACAAACAGGGTGTAAAATATAAGGGACAGGCTACATTAAACATGGTCTATGTGCAGGGTGATAGTGAGGAGGGTAGACAACAAAGAAATGTGTGTTTACTTTGAGGACAGCCTATATTAAACATGGACTGTGTGCATGGAAAGTGGAGTTGGCAAGGGTAGTCTCTAACAAACAAAGGAATGGGCATTAAGGGACAGTCTGTATTAAATATGGGCTGTGTGCATGGTACGTGGGTAAGGTAGCGTCTAACAAACAAGGGGTGTGCAATATAAAGGACAGCCTATATTAAATATGGACTGTGTGCATTAGATGCGCTGCCTTACTGTACATCTTTTAAAGGACTACATAGCTGAAGGACTTTGTGGTGCAGGTTGCCATATCCAGCAATAAGTAGTCTGAAATACTGAAAGCCCTTGATGGTTTAGCAGACATCCAGATCTCCACCTTGTAGATCATGTACCATGCTGTTCACACTCCACCCTGCCACTACATCAATGCTTTTGATAGCTCTTAACTGCCCATAAGACCAGTATAAGGTGAACATCTGAAATAGTGCTTTTATACATTGTGTCTGTGTTGCTCAACCTATAAACTTGTGCACTAAATCTGTTAATGCTTGCATAATACCATCAATGTTGATAAACAAGCAGCGGTATGTGGGTAAAAGAGCAAGGTAGGGTAGCGGTGAGCTATGGGGTTTATTATATACGCCAGTCTAAAAGTGAATGTGGGTGTGTGTTTTTGAGTTTTTTTTAGGCTGCACAGGGGTAAAGGTAAATTTGTGTTTTCATTAAATATTAAGTAAACAGCAGATTTATTTATTACATTTTAAAAGGGATAGTGCTCTGGGGATTGTCATGATATCCATCAGGGTTGCTCTTTCTCTGTGATGTCACTACAGCATTCCCCTCCTATTTGTAGGACACCTTACACAGATCCTAACAGAGGCCATGGTAGTTACAGAATGTAAACTGTAGCATTCAGTATCCTACCTGATACTGAATTGGACAGAGTATTTGCTGCACCAATGAAACCAGCTAACTGCTTTTTGGCCAGTGTATAGTAAAACTTCTGATCAGATCTGCTGGGGACCAACACTGCCGCAGCTCAACACAAATTCCTTTCTGTGTGTTATTGCTGTTTTATTTCTCACTTTTGTTTAGTTGCCCCACCAGACATTTCTTCATGTAAAAATGTAAAACACACACAATACCTTAAATATGATGTTTTTGCAGGCATAATTTGCTCACTCACTTATTAACCCCCCCCCCAAAAAAAAAGCTCACATTGTCTTTGATTCCCAGTATACATCTTAGCTTTCATACCCACGGTGATATTTAGTCACATACATCTGTAACCAGTTCTAGCGATAACAGCAAGGAAATTCAGTCCCATACAAGCAGCTGCTAGGAAAACTTTAGGAGCTGGCAGTATGTCAAGGGCTAAGTTACTAGAATGAGATAAATGCAGGACTTGGAGGGATATAGTGGGACGGATGGTCATTGCTGGTCAAGTGTCAGTGTTTGTTTTGGTGTTGTTGTTGTTATGACTGATTTCTCTGTAGTCATATGTACTGTTGTAGTTTTATCATTCACAAGTGTATTATGTATTACTAGATAACAGGTGCTAGCTGAAACTGGGCCTGCTGGTCTAGAGTGCTAACCATAACCAAATTGTTTAAATGAATGCTGCCAGGAGTAAGGGAAGTAAGTAGTGGAATGCCAAAGGGTTTGTTATGACTCCACTAAGTTTCACTAGATTTGTTTCATACTGATCTTAGGGAACAAAGAACAGACTCAACCTCTTCATGGGTAATACAGCAGAAGCATCATAGAAGGATGGGAGAAGAGTCTGAGGAATCACTTGAAAAGGCAGACTACAGGGGTAGACAGAAGAAAGGTTAGGTTCACTCAGCTGGATCATGGTCAAATGGGGCATTAGGCTAAGGCAGGGTAATGTACGAGGGTCCCCTCCCCACCCCCTGACTGGCCAGTCTGGGGTCTCATTGCTAGACTCTCTCACCTCCCTGTTATCATAAACACTGTTCAGAGCTGTCAGAAGGCACACTATTTTCTTTTTTGCTTTTTAAATGAAGACAGAAATATGGATTTAATTTAAAACTTGTAATTTATTTATCCTTTGTTGACCAGGTTAGTCCCAGCAGGCTAGTAGCCTATTTTTTTGAGGAGACCCTTGGTGGTATTTATATTACTAGGCAAAAGTTGGCCAGGGCATTAGGGAACTTCTCTTTACTCTTTTTTATAGTTCAGGTGGATTTAAAAGATCTCACCTGCCATAAACACAGGCAGATGGGGCCTCAGTTTAACATGTTATCTAAAGGATGACATACTCAGGGGTTCTGCACCCTCCTTAAAGGGCACTGCAGTGCCAGTAATCCATCTGCATGGTGTTGGAGTAGAACTCACAGCCTTCTGCATCAAAGCTGGGTACTACTTACACTGCTTTCAAATTTTATAGCACAAACACTGATGGCCATTTACTAAACAAAACTGTTGCACATTGAAAATAGACTTAGCAAGAGCAGCAGTAAACTTCTCTAACCTTGAAGTTCATATCCACTGAAAATGCATCGAGGCTCACATCCATTGAAAATTCCTTAAAACTCACATTCTTTAAAAATGCATTAGCACTCACATTCTTTGAAAATGCACCTGGACAGAGGCGGATTAAGTGTACCTTGGTCCATGGGATGTTTTCAAACCATGATTCCTCTGCATATATTTTTAGGACTGTGCAAAATGCATGTGTTATTTGAGTCACCTTCCTGATCTTATGTATTTCTTGTTAAATACAGCAGCATTTATTAGAGTGCATTTTAATTTGTAGTTTTGAACATTTTTCCACTACGCAGTGAAACAAAATGTATGAAGCAATAAATGACAGAACATTTTAATCAACTCTAATGACTGATTGTAATTGTGCAGTCTAGTAGTTTGTGTAGCGGATTAAGGCTGTTGTCTCCTATTCGCAAGTTACAGGGTTTGAACATTAATTAACCTATGATCTCTAGCTGGGGCGTTTGTTAAAGTTATGCATATTTATATACATGTGAAAATTGTGTCTTTATTTAAAAAAAATCAATTGTTTTTTTCCTTCAGAAGCACACTGCATAAAATACTATTACAAGGCATATGCTTATGAAACGTATTCCGTTGTGCATAAGGGGCACTTATTTGTTGATACTTTACAGATACAACATCCTAATCTGCCATATTGTCAACATAATGTTTTTTTACTCTTTTTTGCTGGTTTCAGCAATCAGATATGGCTCTGATACGTACATGAGACAAAAAGTTTAACACCTTTATTCAAATATCACTAAAGACATAGGCAGACATACATATATATATATATATATATATATGTATATATATATATATATATATATATATATATATATATATATATATATATATATATATATCAGAAAACAATTCTTATTAACATGTTCCCAGTTACATACATTATATATCACACGTATTCCTTTGTATAACTATCATCAGTCCAACATTACAGAAATTGCTCAATTCCTGCCTTCCCTTAAACCCCACTCTTCCTCCAGAATATTATTTTGCATGTATTTTTCCCATAGTTTCCATTTATGTCTGTGCAATTTGCTCCTACCTTTCTCTAAAGATCCCACTTCCAGTTCTTTTCTCTCTGTTACAATATTCTGTAGTTCAAATACAGTTGCGTCAGACATTGATTTCCATTTTCTACTAAATGCTTTTTTGCCAGCCAGCAGAATTAAACTTAACAGCGCCTTACTATGTCTAGGCAATTCAGATCTTGTGTCCCAGCTCAAGAGAATCATTTCCTTACTTACACCCATTTGCTCACCCAATATTTCTGACAGAGTACTCTGTAGGGAACTCATTGCACTCCCAAAACATATGACATAAGACGACACTGTAAACAATTTGTTGTGCATTTGCACAATGTAAATAATAAATAAATGGAGCATGAACTGCTGAATTTGTGCTTTACATATGTCTGCAAGATATATAGTGATACTGTCATAAGTGGCATGTTTATAAAAATGTAGATTAGCTTAAGCATGCATATTCCAGAAAGAGTACATTGGTATTGAAAATACAAATAAAGTAGACTGTGTCATACAAACCATGATATTCATATGTTATGTACTGCATGTAATTATAAAAGTTCACCATAGTGAATGAGATAGCAGCAGTGTATTGTGGTAGAGTAATAAAGGTCATTGGTAGTTACTAGGTATGTGGGCTATAGACCACTGAGCAGCCTAGCACAATTTTAAAAAGCACTGTTTGAGTAAATCACTTGTTCAAGATCACACAGGCTGAGGGAATCAAACCCTAAACCACAGGCAGCAGTTTGTTGACAGCTCACAGTCTTAATCCTCTGTGCTAACTGCCAGACAATTACTATAGCTAGATTAGAATCCGGAATGTAACTAAGACCCCAAAACTAATCATGGTAAATGCTATATAAAAACCAACAGTGAACACTAATTAACAATTAAGCATTTAACAATATTTGTAAAACAGCAATCACAACAAAAGCGCCAATAATACTTCCAAGCAGCTAGAAAAAATGTATAGTCAAAACATTATATTAAAGAATGTCATTAAGTCAGTGAAACACCCACCCAATAAATTGTCCCAAGCAACTGGACAAAACATATACTTAAAAGCATGCTTACCGAATATAAATATCACTCCATCTACACACACCTGCACAAATACATATACACACATGCGCACACCTAAATGTTCATAGGTTCATAGGTTGGTACTAGGCTATCTGCCCGAGGGCATTTATAAGCCTAGCCAGAGTGTGTCAGCTTTCGCCGTCCCATTGATTAATTAACTGAGACTCTGTCAAGAAGAGCCAATGAAGTGATTCCAGGGGTGTATTTTCTGTTACCCATCCACTCGTCAAGGTTTCTCTTGAAGAGTGGTAGTGAGGGGCTCTGCCTAATGTAGTTATGAATTTTGTTCCAAAGCATGGGGAGTCTCTGTGACAGGAATCTATCCCTCCAGCATGTTCTATTTATTGTTGTGGTGAGGTTTAGCTCACTAGAGCGAGTGGCTCGCAGTGACTTAGATTTCTTTAGGTGGAGCATGTCCATCAATTCTGAGTTGGACATGGTTTTGTAAGTCAGGCAGAGATCACCTCTGAGTAAGCGATATGCCACTGAGTACAGCTGGAGTTTTTCCAGTCGGGCTGCATAGGACATATGTTTGAGACCACTAATCCTCTTGATGAGGTACTTTTGTGGTCTTTCCAGCTGTTGGAAGTGTCTTGTGAGGTACATCCCAAACAGGGCATTGTACTCTATGATGGGTCTGATGAGTGACACGTAGAGGGGCACTATAACCTTTTTATTTCTAGATGAGAACCCTTTAGTAATTAGATGGGCTACATAGAAGGATTTCCAAACTACTTTGGCAATATGATTGTCAAAGGAGAGATTACTATTTACCTGGGTCCCCAGATCTCTTATTACCTCTTCTGTATTAAGGGGGCTGCCACCTATGTGGTAATTCATGGGTGTTTTGTTTTTCCCCAAACAGGATGACTATGCATTTTTTGGCATTTAGCTTGAGACCATGACTTTGACACCAGGTGTCCATCTCAGTAAGGCCCTTTTGGAGAATGTCCGTGTCAGCCAGAGAGTCAATTATGGCTCCCAGTTTGCAGTCATCGTCGAACTTGGTTAGTCACAGTCTTCCTGTGTTTGCCTGTACTTCTGAGAAGTATATGCCAAACAGTAGGGGTCCCAGGACCGAGCCTTGTGGGACACCACTTGTGACTGGTTTAGAGTCGGACCTGGAGCCCGCTATTCTTACCATGTGAGTTCTGTCTGTAAGCCAGTTGGCAACCCATCTTGTGACGTAGGGGTTTATGTTCAGGCTGGTGAGTTTTTCTATAATTCCCGAGTGGGGAATGCTGTCAAAAGCCCCTCATCTATGGCCTTGGTGACTATGTCGAAGAAGTCAACCAGGTTTAGTAGGCATGATCTGCCCTTAACAAAGCCGAACTGGGTCGGGTCAAGTTTTTGGAGGTTCCCAATGTCTCTGTTAATGAGTTCCATGATGATACACTCCATAGCCTTGCAGACCAGGCTAGTCAGGCTTATGGGGCGATAGTTACCAGGGTCAGTTGTGGACCCTCCTTTGTGGAGTGGAATAACCGTTGCTGTGCACCATTCTATGGGCACGTAGCCTGTGGAGAGGCTGAGGTTGAACAGTGTGTTTAGGTGGGGGGTTAGTTCGTTCTGTAGTTCATGTAAGATGCAGCCTGGGACACCATCTGGCCCCATTGATGCTGTGCTTTTGGCTTTTGAAATGGCTGGTTCACCTGTGCGTCTGTGATTTCTGGGACACTACACTTTTCCAGTATTGTTGTTGGCCCTTTTGGGGGTGAGAGGGGGGGGTGAAGTTTGCACTGAATCTATCTGCCAGGATGTTGGCAATATCAGTGGGTTCAGTATATTTTGTGCTATTTTGCACTAGCTCAGAGCATATCTGTGAGTTGCCACTTAGATTCTTGACATAACTAAAGAAGGCTTTGTGGTTATCTTTCAAATCCTTGGCTATTTATTATTAGGGCAGGGGTCCACCAGACTGGTTTCCTTCTCTTAGGGGAGTGAGTCTTGGTTTTGCTAGGGATGGCACAATACATGCATCCTTGTAGGTGCTCATAGAGTGCATTTGTAAAGGTTTCTGCATCTTGGACACTGTTATTCTTTAGCATGGGGGCTGTGAAACTTACCACCTCTGTCTTAAGTAAGGTGAAGTTTGCTATAGAAAAGTTTTTCACTGTGGTTTCCTTGGTTGGAGGTGGTGGTGTGGTGTGGACATCCAGAGTGATTAATTTATGGTCTGATCTAACCAGTGATGGGTTGACCTCTGGTGTGGAACACCTGTTGCCCATGTTGGTGATGACCAGGTCCAATATGTTTTCACCTCTGGTAGGGGAGTTTATCAGCTGATCCAGGGCATTTGAGTTGATAAATTCCAGGAAGTGCTGGACCTGGGAGTTTGTACTTGAGTAGCTTTCCCAGTTAATGGTAGGGTAATTGAAATCACCCAATATCAGGGTGTTCGGTAGGACCTTCCTGTTTTCCAGTGTCTCCAGAAAGGCGGAGTGGTGGTCCTGGGTCATGGAGGGTGATCTGTAGCAGGCCACAATTTGCATTGCAGATTCACCTGTTGTTAGTTACACATGGATGATCTTGGAGGTATCATGCTGCACCACTAACCTGGAGCTGTAGGTATCCTTGATGAATATGGATACACCCCCTCCTTTTGTGTTTTGGTCCATGTTCTGTGACCGAAATGTGTGGTATGAGTTGCAGCCCGGTAGTGCTGGGGTGCTCTATGGAGCCTTGAACCAGGTTTCAGTTACTGCACAGATGTCGACGTTCTCCATACTGAGGAGTGCTTCGAGCACGTGCATTTTGAAATTTAAACTCCTGGCGTTGAGTAGCATAACCCTCATTTTTTTATTTGTGCTGTTTACGGAGGTGGGTTTGACTTTTGAGCCTTGCCTAAAAAAGGCACTATGGGGGCAGCAAGAGCCTTGGTCAGTATTCAAAAGCTTAGGGGTGACAGGTGCAAGCCATCTCCTGTGAAACAAGGAGGCCTGTCGAGCATGTCATCCCTGGCTGACAGACACTGGATCCCCTTTGAATGACACCAGAAGCTTAGCCAATTGTTGAAATTGATAATTTGTTCTTTATACTGCAGTATCGTTCTTGGTGAGGGCAGGATGCTACTCAGGGTCAGGGTCATACCCGCCTGGGCTACATGATCAGAGAGCTCTTCCATGTCTCTTTTCATGTAGTCCAGGGAGGTACGTCTCGGGTCATTCACACCAACATGAACAATGACAGAGTCATATTTGTACTTGTTCTGGAGTGACCTGAGTGCTTTTGTTATGTGGCAGATTCTGTCTCCCGACAGGCAGCTAACAGTAACCTTCTCTTTGTCAAGCCTAGTGAGTGGGACGTCAGTGTGCCTGACTATAGAGTCACCTATTACTAGTGTGTTAGGTATGTTATTTCACCATAAGGGCTGTGATTGTGCGGCACACTGATTTTGTGTTTTATGTGTTGTCTGGTTTGTGACGAGAGGTGCAGGTTTTTTTGGGTGTCTGCTTTGAAGGTCTGTGATACTTTTGCAGGTTTTTATTTAGAGCCTCCGAGTATGATTTTGTGTATTTATGTGTATTTTTTGCCAGTGCTGGTTTAGTATGTCTATGTGAGGCTGGAGGTGGGGTGCAAGTGTTAACCTTCTCCTCATTACTGCCTGTTCCAGTCTTGGGTGGAGAGAGCTTAGCCTTCAATTTAGCTATATAATTGCATCTCTCGCATATGTTAATGTTTTGTGGTAGGAGGAGAGGGTTGTTTGTGTACATGTGGCAGTTGTAACATTGCCTCAGGATACCCAGGTTCACCAGCTGGACTGGAGAGTATACCTAAAATTGCCCTTTGGTCATGCCTGAATAGTAGGGTGAGCTGCTTAGTTGCTTGGTTGGTGAGGGGTGAATAATGAGCCTTGCCCTGCTTTGCAATCAAGTGTCGGGGTATATTAGTGCTTGCTGTTAGGTCTGAGCAAGTGCTGGACTGTAGGATGCTTTTTAAGTGAGAGTTAGAATACATTCAAGGGAAAAACTGAAGAGGAGACTTGGTGGAGCCGGGATAAATTTAGCCCTAGCAAACCGGCGCTGCCCGGATGTGCAAAACCGTGCAAACACGATTTTTACAGCAGGGATAATGAAAGAGATAGAAATTAGCCCAAAATGGCCTATAAACTACTAACTTCTGGGCTGGAACCACTCCTCCAGGGACAGATGGCTGCTCAAAGCTCCCTCTCTCACGGGTGAACAGAGAAACCTCCCTGTATCCAAGTAAGGTATGGGCAACTCAGAAAATTGTAACACAGCCCTGAATTCAGCACTAGCCTGAAAACTGGACTATACTAGCTTAGAAAGGTGGGAAACAAGGAAACATTTTTTTTTGAAATGATAAGGCAAAAACAGTAAAAAATACACCTAAAACAGCTTTAAACGACTACAAACAGTAAAAATACACTTAAAACAGCTTTAGATGACCACCAGCAATCAGAAAAGGCTTTTAAACAAATTACCCAATTAACCAGTAAAAAAATCTCAAAACTGAGCCCCGTTCCTGCAGTCTTCAATCAGACAAGTTCCAACTGCACACTCCTGCCACTGGGGCGCAGGGGAACCCTCTCCAAAAAAGAAGGCCTGGATTAGTGCTCAAGTTATACAAACAAAGCTAGACTCAGCAGGCCTGGATCTAGTCTGTGCTACAGCAAACAAGGTGCACCAATTTCAGTAAGAAACAGTTCAAATATGCAGGCACTATAAGCCTTTAACCAGAAATTCCAAGCTCAAAAGAGCAGAGTCCAGCCTCTCCTCACACAAGAGTGCAGACCACGAACCTCTTCAGTGTAAAATAACTGGCCTGAAGCCCAAGTGCCCAAACCAGAACTAATACACTTTTAGAATAACAGACACTGAGCCCTCAATCAGCAGTTCCCAACTTAGAAGGATGTAAGCTACCTGTCCTGCCACAACAGTGCAGACCACAACCCTTCTTAATGTAAAACAACTGGTCTGAAGCCCAAGTGCTTAAACCAAAAGACTTAGAATGATAGCTACACTTTAATCAGGTTACTATCAAGCAGTAATAAATACAATTGAATACTTTTAAGAAGGCCTGGATTAGTGCTCAAGTTATGCAAACAAAGCTAGATTCAGCAGGCCTGGATCTAGTCTATGCTACAGCAAACAAGGCGCACCAATTTCAGTAAGAAACATTTCAAATATGCAGGCACTATAAGCCTTTAACCAGAAATTCCCAGTTCAGAAGGGCAGAGTCCAGCCTTTCCTCCCACAAGAGTGCAGACCACGAACCTTCTTAATGTAAAATAACTGGCCTGAAGCCCAAGTGCTTAAACCAGAACTAATACACTTTTAGAATAACAGACACTGAGCCTTCAATCAGTAGTTCCCAACTTATAAGGATGTAAGCTACCTGTCCTGCCGCAACACTGCAGACCATAACCCTTCTTAATGTAAAACAACTGGTCTGAAGCCCAAGTGCTTAAACCAAAAGGCTTAGAATGATAGATACACCAAGCAGTAATAAATACAGTTGAGTACTTTTAAGATGACGCAAAAGCAAAATGTAGCTGTGGTCTGCATGGGTCTATATTACTACGTCAAAGACCTTTATGCCGAACACCTCTCCATCGACACAAAACTGTCAAAATTCACTTCTGCGAATCGCAGAGTTTTTCCCAGGACAATCTAACAATCTCCCTGTACCACAATGGAAAACACACCTCACTAAATCAAACCCACCCAAGTGGGGGGCTTCGACCTTCACACCACCCAATGCCCTACACCCTCCAACTATATATATATATATATATATATATATATGTGTGTGTGTGTGTGTGTGTATATATATATATATATATATATATATATATATATATATATATACCAACTCTGACATCGCACTACAGTAGGGAAAAGAGCAAAGTTGTGGAGTTGGCCAACTGCTTCCTTACCCTGGGAAAAATTCTGCGATTTGCAGAAGTGAATTTTGATGGTTTTGTGTCAGTGAAGAGGTGTTCGATGTAAAGGTCTTTCGACATAGTAATATAGACCTGCTGTGCACTCACTGGAATGGGGTTCCATTGTTCTAGATTGAGACTTCCTGGAACAGTGCTCTGCATCACTTAAATCTCCCTTGGCTGGCTTGCTCTAAATTGTGATTGGGGTGGTTGGAATGGTGTTCTGCATCATTTAAATATCCTGTGGTTTTGTGCTTTCCAGGAAGTTCATCAGCATCCTCACACTGATGTTTCTGTACTTGCTGTGCTTTCCTTGTGGAAGTTCTCCCGTGAGGGTCTAATGCCAGGCTTGTTTTTTCTTTCATTTACAAACTTTTTTTAATTTATTTTTTTAACATTTTTAAATAGTGAGGCCAGGCTCCCCCCAGCCAACACAGACCCTAGGCAACTGCCTAGATCACCTAGTGCTGGATCCGGCTCTGGATTCAGTAAATAAATATAAAGGTATGCCTTACCTGATACAGTCATTACTAATTGAAATGTCAGATAGTTGTATAAAAGTGACTTCAGCAGAGCAAAAAAGAAACCTTGTTTGTGATAATTATCCCTAAAGTGGAACAGCAGCACCAGACTGAGAGGGCTGTGACAGCAACATTTAGAACACTGAATTGCATCTTCATGGGGAATGACTCCAGAAAAAATGAATAATTTTCCTGCTATATCAAGCACTGATCACTACAAGCCTTCTTTAGTCCACTCACTTCTACAGGACATTTAGGGAGATGTAACAGCCTCTTTACAAGGAGTCCAGAGGAACCCCCCCCCCCCCCACACACACACTAAAATGGTATATAGAGTATATGATATGGTAGGTAAAGTTAAGACCAAAGACTATGGGGCCTTCTGTTTGGATACTAGAGGCAACACGTACTGAAATAATATAGGTAAAGTAGATTATTCTAGAGTGATTTGAATGTGTTCCTTTAAAGAATTTATAATGCTTATTAATCATTTGCATCCCCATTTCCCTCATTTTATTATACAACAAAACTTCTTATCCTATTGTTATGTACATAGCCAATGGAAAATCTTCTTGATGCATCTAGTTTTGTATAAAAACTGTAACAGCTCTATCATTTCTTTTTCCCTTCACTTTTTTATTTCTACCTCATTTTCTGTTTCTTGTATTAATACTGTACTTCACTTGTACTTGCTTGCACTATGAGTAGATGAATTTCAGCTTGCTGAGGATCAGAATCCCCACACATCATTCCTTGAAAAAGAAAAGCCTGAAAAAAACACTTTTTAAAGTATTTTGGTAGGGGACAAGCTCCCCCTGCACCCCACCAATGTGGGGGACAACCCCCCTTGAACTTATATATATCACCTTCATGCTGCACCAACCGAAGGGGAAATTACCCTTCAAAAGGGCAGCACTGCTGGCACAACTCACCAAACTTGATTTGCTGTTGAAGGGCTTTGATCCTTGGAGGGCTGGACCTCGGGCAAATGGCACTTGAGAGTTCAGTCTTCATCCAAGTCTAGGTTGCCTGTCTTCCTCACATAAAGTTTTCATTATCTCGTTTTCAATCATTGTATTTATCTTGTAGCATTGAATTTCGCTCCTTAAGTGGTTGCACATATTTACTGTTGAAACTATGCTGTTTTATGCTACCATGTTTATACTTCAGATAATGACAGAAGTTTTTGTTCTTGTTATGGATGTTGCATTTTCCTGTTGCCCCTGGTTGTGACTGAAGAGTGTCCTTGGCCCTGTCCACTTACCTGGCTAACAAAAGTTAAAATAAAATGAAAGAATGGAGAGAAATAGAAATGAGGATCAGACTGTAGGAACCAATTACTTCCTAGATTTGTGAAATTATTTCTTCAGAGAAACAGTTTATTACAGTGGAATGTACTGCTTAAGTGAGCTGTGTAGAAAAAAAATCCACAGAGGTATGTGGGAGGGAATGGGAAGGTATAGAAAAGGTGAAAGGAGGGAAAGATAGGAGGTAGAATATTAAATTCAGTTGATAGGCAGACTAGACACTCTGTCCGTTGCCAACAAGCAAACAAACAAACAAATGTACTGCAGTGTAAAATAACATAAAAGATCTCAAACTAGAAAGATGACACAGAAAGCAAGATGAATGAGCAGAATGTTGGCATGGTGGATGAAGGTCAGGAAGAGGAAGAAAAACTATGGGATAAAAGCAGAAGAATCACATAGAATAAATAGGAAGGATTAGCACAGCACTGACAAGTTGGGCAGGAGGTGGATCAAGTGGAAGGGAGAGCCCAGGAAGGTTACTGGATAGCAGAAGAAGCCTGGGGAGGGGGGGGGGCAGTGGTTGGGAGGCAGGACCAGAATGCAGTAACTGGAGGACATAAGGGAGAGAAGAAATAGCCTGGAATTATGAAGCAGGATACTGGTAATAAGTATGAATCTTTTGAGCCTATTTGATGGGTACTTTAATGAGACAGAAAGACTTATGGCTGTAAGAATGGGTGCCATAGCTGACATAAGAGAGAATACCTCAGGAGATAGCCTTGGTGTTCACACATGAGAAGGGATACATGTCTCTGCAAATGACCTGTCAGGTGGGACACTGGAGGAGGCAGTAAAGAGGGCTAGACAGACTGGTGGCAAATTCAGGAACTTGTGATGTAATGTAACTTTCTCAGAACTACTACCTATGGCAAGACTGGCATGTTTAGGAATGAGTCAGTCAGGAAATACAACTGATTGCTGCAGAGGTGGGCAAGGTAGCAGGGGCATGAATTAATGAATGACAGTGTCTGGTAAAGTGTCTGGTAAAGAGGGGACCTCACTGCTGAGGACAAGCACCAAAGTGTTAAGGAGACTGGAAATGGACATTCACAGGGTTATAGCTTTAAATGAAAAATGGAGATGAGAGGACTAGGGAGAGGTGAAGCCTAAGGATGGTATTAGAAAGGGAGTGCAAGGCAGAGGGAGGAAGGGAAAGAAGATGGGAGTGTAAACCTAAGATGGAAAATGTGAGGAAAGCGGCAGCACAATGATGAACAGCACTGAGTAACACTAAAAGCTGATGGAATACGATGGACAGCTGCAGATACACTCAGATTAAGTCACTGAACATCGCAGGCATTAAAGTGACTGAACATTGCAGGCATTATAGTGAACTGACTCAATGACAGCAAATCTTGAACAAGGGACTACCTGAGTGCATGACCCAATTAAATGATTGAGTGCAAAAGTTGGGGGGGGGGGGGGTGGCACTTAGAAAATGGAAAGTACAAGATTCGACTAGGAGAAGATAGTCATGATGAGATGGGGGGGGGGGCAAGGTTGAAGCAGGGGAACCAGCTAAAATGAGTTCCAAGTTGATGAGAAAGGAGGTGCTGAAAAGCAAGAGATGCTGGACAGATACTGTCAGTTGGCCAACTAATAGGCTACGGAACAAAGATATCAGGCTAACAAAAATAATTAGAAAATGCAAAGGGATGAGTAAAGTAATGATGTTTTGACTTGAAACTACCTGAGACACCAGATCAAGGGTGTAAAAGGAAGAATGAACTCAGAGAGTTTATAGATATAGAAGGGGTTCCCCAGCTTTTACAAGAATACACTATGAACAGCAAAACCATGGAAGTGGCAGTGTGAAAAGCAGACTGCTTGAGGAAGTTGGGAGTTAAGGTGTCACTACAGAATAGCAGCCAGTGTATGGTGTATTTGACTTTAGGGGTCAGAGGAGATGAGGCTCACACAGCAAGAAGTGAGTGTGGGATTCTGGAAACATGATTACAAACATCTTGAAAAAAGGTATGGAGGTAGAATAAGGGAGTGGCAGACAGACATAGTTAATCAGCTGTGGAAAAGATTTAAGAGCAGCATAATGGGATAGCTGAAAAGCAAAGCAATTAGAAAAGAACAAAACTGCTATGGCTAAACAACATAGTTATGAAGACAGTAAGAAACAATGAAAATTATACATATAGAGGATGGAAAAAAGAGGAACAGTAGAAAGAAGGCCATTCATAAATGTTGGGAGGTGAAATATTTAAGGGGACTGGAGTAAGTAAAACTAGGAAGTTAAAGGGGCCAATAAATCTGTCAGACACACAGGAAAGGGGAAAGGTGAAAGATAAACCTGGTCAATTCTTTTTTTGTATGTTTTACTAGTCTTTTCTGTCGTTGTATTATATAGTATCTGACAAATGCAATTTACAGTTGGAAATTTTGTAACAACCAGTTTAGCCCAGGTCATGCCTGAAAATGGTCTGCATACAGGACCACCAACCCATTTAACAAAGGTAATAAACAATTGATCAACTAATCAAACTAATCAATGAATGAATACATAAATAAATAATCTAGGAACTAAGGGAAATAAATCAAATTTTGGAAGAAAAGAGTGGGAAGGGGTAAGTCACTGGGGCTAGATATGTTGCAACCTAAAATTGTAAAACTTCTGGGTAGAGTGATGTCAAAACCCCTGAAATAGGCTTAAACTGATGTACTGATAAGAAACTGAACAATGTGAAGTAGGTTTCACACTGGCCATTGTGGAGGTACCAGTGAATAGAGGAAGGTCACAGCAGTCCAGGTGCACAAGGAAAATACCTGGACCATCCCCACCAACCGAAGACATGAACTAGACTTTGTTGATGGAGAATTTATGGAAATGTTTGTGAGAGAAAGGCTGCTGAGAGTTTTGGTTGACTAGCTTCAGCAAATGAATCATAGCCAAAATATCTTGCTAATCTAACTTGATCATATTTTATGACTGTGTTGTGGCTAAACTGGATAGGGAAACCTGTTGGATGTAATATGTCTGTGTCTGTGTATATGTGTGTGTGTGTGTCTGTGTCTGTTTATATATATGTGTGTGTGTGTGGATGTGTGTGGGTGTGTCTGTGTCTGTTTATATGTGTGTGTGTGTGTGTGTTTGTGTGTGTGTGGGTGTGTGTGTCTGTGTGTGTGTGGGTGTGTGTGGGTGTGTGTCTGTGTGTGTGTGTGTGTGTGTGTGTGTGTGTGTGTGTGTGTGTGTGTGTGTGCATGCGTGTCTGCATGTGTGTGTGCGTGCTTGTGTGTGTGTGTGTGTGTGTGTGTGTGTCTGTGTCTGTGTATATGTGTGTGTGTGTGTGTGTGTGTGTGTGTGTGTGTGTGTGCAGGCAACTACTACTCATCAGGATTATGCCTTCAGATTTAATGAAACTGTGAGATCATTTAGCATGCATTTCAGTAAAGAGGAAATACTTTTTGGCTGCAGGTAGACACAGTGGCTATTTACCTTCACCAGAACTAAGAGTAACAATAAACATTTCTCTACCCTTTGTTTGTGAAAGCTTTTCCATATCTAAAATGGAGCGGACACAAGTTACCAATAGAAGGCAAAAAGTTTAGCTTGATTGTAAGGAAATTCTTTTTCATGGAGAATGTGGCGTGACAAGAACAAGTAGAAAGATGCAGGCAAAGTTAGACTTGGTTCAGATGAGGGGAGGGCACTTTTAAGAAACTACCTTAGCACTAGCTTGAAATAGAAAATTCACAGAATAGCTAAGAAGGAAATAGAAATGCAAGTCAATGCTAATGAAGGAAGAGACAAAAAGAGATGACTAAGATGCTAGACCAGCTCAGCTTCATCCTGAGAAAGAAAGTAGAAAGTTGTTAGGATTTGATAAATGGGAGGGAAAAGATAACATACTTAACCAGAAGAATAAGGCTGAGGGACAAATGTACTATCTTAGACATAAATAGTAAAAGCACTGCTAATGAACAGGAAAACAATGAGGTAAAGCAGTATTTAGATGTGACAGACACTCACACGCTGGAAGGAGGACATGAAAGTGAGAAGTGCCAGCAATGCAGACAGGAACTGCAGCAGTTGATATCCAGACAAGTAGCATAACTGAAAAGCTTATGCCTGCCAGTCAGATATAGCTAAGTAGGTACTACTGTATCGGCAGTGTAACACAGGCATTTAATACAAAAAGTTGTAGCTCTAAACTAAGGGTGAGACAATCCATCAAGACAGTTACAACACCTTTGATTTTATTATCACTGTATATTTAAATCATGTTTCTTTATATTTTACATCTTCTTCCTGTCAGCCATAACAACCTCCATGCCCCTCAGTTTTTTTTTTCTTGATTCAAATGCCATGTATTTGACTTTTCATGTCTGCATCTAAGTAATTTCTTCTTTTCCTCTCTGAAAGTATATCTATCCAGCCCTTTGACCTTTGCTTTTTAGCTCATATTTCCCAGTGCTTTAATTATTTCCATAGTGCATTCACGGACACTTTCTAAAACATTGATCTTCTTTGGTTTCTTAGGCCTGGAGAACTTGAATTCACCAGGACCTTGTTTAGTGCTATTATTTATTCTGTTTCTCTTGCTCCCATTTCTCATATCATTTGCTGCAGTATTCTATTAGCTTTCACCACCGTCTCTGTCTCCCTACACACTGCTTTACATGGTTCAGGTTAGAGGTGATAATGACCCTCAGATCCTTGTTTTTCATCTGTATTTCCTGATGACACTGTATGCAGTGTGTGTGTGTGTGTGTGTGTGTGTGTGTGTGTGTGTGTGTGTGTGTGTGTGTGTGTGTGTGTGTGTGCGTGTATATTCTGAATAGCCACTCTCAATGCGTACCTTTACACTTTCCCATGAGTTAGTAGGACATACAACTCCTGATCGGATAACCTGTTCTCTATATGACTGCAAGGTGCTCCATACTACAGGGTCAGAATAACCTTCACAGGCCTGTTTTTGGGCACTGCAAACATTGGTACATCAAAATGTGTATCTGTTTTGATCATAAATGGTTACATGACATTTTTACTTCTACATTTCTACATAATCATAATATGGGTAGCAGAAATGATTATCATTATATAGTAATGTTAATATGTGTGTGTGTGTGTGTGTGTGTGTGTGTGTGTGTGTGTGTGTGTGTGTGTGTGTATATATATACATATATATATATATATATGTATACTTTTTCTCCTTTTTTATTAATTCCAGCAGAGTGTTCAGGATAATTTTTTTGTTTCACATATCAAGAAAATCTATATAAAATAACTTCTGCTCAAGGGCCATTTGCTGCATACAATATGTGAATGCATGGCATTAAAATCCCGTCTGCTCATGGGTTCTTCTGCTGTGTGATGATGAATGTCAACGTTGCACTAGAAGATCCAAGCAGACATCTGAATTACTGCATTCCTTAGCAAAAAAAATCAAACATACTAGACCAGAAATGCCAGAAATGTCATAAAATAGAAAGGAAGAAAATGCAAGCAGGTAAACAAGAGTAAGCCACAATAGAATATGAACATTATGTGCTAAAATAATTAGCATTTTTTGTTACACTGGGTGCAATTCCAGATGGTATGTCAATGCCATAATATATTAATACTACTTTGTGTACCATGAATAAGCTTTTGAACAATTCAAAAATGATTAAATAATATTATTCTTTAGCATTTATTTACCTCATTATTTGCTGGGCTGGTAATTAAAATAAGACACAGCGGAGCATACTTCACGGAGGACTAAAAACATTCCATTATACTTCATGCATCAAAGCACCAAGCTCTTCATCTACTTACTATAACTCATAACTAATTGTGTGCTCTCACTAAAAAAGCATTTATTTATTAAATGGCCTGAAATATCTGATGTAGTAATTGCAATGCTGACTATCCAGGTGGATGCCAGACCTCTCAGAAATGTAATTAACTGTCAGTCTTGGCTGCTTTCTCGAACGCTATGCAGAACCAGAATACTAAAGAATCTCATTCTGGAGCAAAAGACAGCAAAAGCAGTTCAGTTGTTTTGAATCAATGCCACACCTTGCAGATGCAAAGTCACAATTATAATACAGGCAACAGTACAGGAAAAGTATATATCATCTAAGGAAGAACTAAGCTAGCAGTTCTTGTTAACCACATGATACAGATTTTCACAGTATTCATCCCTTAAAAATAAGAAAATATTTGTACTGCAGTCTTCAATCTACTATGCATTTCATGTTTTGTATCCTTTCCTTGGCACTTTAAGTGAAAAATAAACTAGGGAAGTAGGGGCAGGCTCATTGTTTATACGGGGCGTATAGGGGGTCAGGTCTGGACAGTCTCTGACCATGGAGATGATAAGGGAAAACAGAGTGAGAGGTGGAATTAAGGCTCGATAGGACCAAAGGTTACTAGGACATCTGTGAATGTTTTCGGTGAATAAATAGCAGTGTCAGAAGAGCTGCATGCCAAACCACAGAATGAACGGGGTCAGCAACCAGAATGCCCTAAGATGGGCTATGCCGAATATGTTGTGCATCTTCAAGACTTCCAATATATTTATGTGTGAAAAGGATGCATGTCGCTCCAACCCTCTCCCCCATCACTTAGACAGACAAACACACACACACACACTAAAGCAAGGAAGACTGGAAACAGAAGTGTGGTTATTTATTTTTATTTTATTTATTTACCCAACAGGTAGAGGAAATGGCCAAGAGGCCTTTTTCAGACATGACCTGGGCTCTCAAATAAGCAATGAGATGTAAACACATAGGGTAAAACATGAGTACAGAATACAATAACATTAAATACAGCAGTAACAAATGACATAAATATAACATCAGCAAGGACAATGCATTTAACATAACAGCACAGAGCAATACATATGTCATTATTACACTCACGCTACTAAAATTCTTACTTATATACAGAGATTTTGGGGTTATTTCTAAATACTTAGTGTTTATGCAAAGAGCTAATAACAACAAGCCAGGATTTATTTATTTTTACATACTCCAAGGAATGTGGCTACATCTTTATCTCAATTACGTGTTTTTGCTCTTATGTGGAAACAACATGTATTTGAGAGAAATATCTAACCACTTAAGGTAATGAAAATAAAAAAAATCATATGCCCAGAGTAATTAATGGTTAGTATAATTGTTAAGAATTTGTAACTACCACAACATTTATTTGTTTCTATTCCACATTATTAAGAAAGAGCAGACAGCATTGCAAAACAAGTAGCTTAGGGTAGAAACTGTTTACCTACAATCTCTGAAGCAGTTGCATTGATATTTTTTGCATAGAAAATTGTTGAATTTAATTTTGTGAGGGATGAAAGATTCTGTTGTTGCCTAACATCTGTAAAAGACTATTTCAGCATGTTGGACTAGATCTAATTTGGAAAGCACTCTTTTGTCCCATAGTTATGCTAAAGTGGGATGTTTTTATGATTAACATATTGGTGTTTGAAGTCTTAAGGCCATATTCTGTGACTCTTTTGGAGAACATTAAAGATACAGGAGGGTATATATGCTGATTAATTTATAAATTCATAGTTATTTCAAGATTACAGAGTCTCATGACCTTCACACCTTGCCGGGACCCTCCCTGAGGCTGCACCTTCTTTCTGCAGGGTAGCGATTATCAGTCAATCCCAGAGTAAATTTGTGGATATCCATCTAGTCATCTAGGTTATGTTTTAGGGAAGGTATTGAGTTGCACTGCATTACATGCAGGGGAAGTTTATTCCAGAGGTTTGGGAGGTGCTGTGCTATAACCTTGTTCCCTTACTATGATTTATTTATCTTTTAGTGAAAATGGAGGTCCCTGGTTCTAGTATTTGTGGATTGATTGAACTTGTGAAAATACAGGAGGTCCAGGACAGTCAGGTCTCTAATGGAACACTTAGCAAGACAAAGATCTCCCCTCAAAAGTTTATAAGACACTGAATAAAGGACTAGAGCTTCTAGCCTTTCTTGGCTGCTCAGGGACTTTAGGCCTTTATCAACATCACACATTGCATAGTGACTCGATCCATGCATTCCTGTAGGTGCACATAGAAAGCATTTGTAAAGGATTCTGCAGTTTGGGCTGCATAATCCCTTAGCAATGGGGCTTTGAAACTTTCCACCTCGGTCCTGAGAAGTGTGAAGTTTGCTTTTGAAAAGTTTTTTACAGTGGTTTCCTTGACCGGGGGTGGGGTCGGGATGTAGATGTCTAGTGTGATTAATTTATGGTCTGATCTTGCCAGTGACGGGTTTACCTGTGGTGTGGAACATTGATCTCCCATGTTGGTGATGATCAAGTCCAATATGTTGTCACCTCTCATGGGAGTGGTAATCAGTTGTTCCAGGGCGTTTGAGTTTATAAACTCTAGGAAGCGCTGGGCAAAGGAGTTTGTACTTAAGTAGTTTTCCCAGTCTATGTTTGGGTAGTTGAAGTCACCCAATATCATGGTGTTGGGTAGGATCTTCATATTTTCCAGTGTTCTCAGGAATGCTGAGTGGGAGTCCTGAGACAAGGTGGGTGATCTATAGCAGGCTACAAACTAAAAAGCAGTTTTTCCCACTGTTAGTTGCACATGGATGGTCTTCGAAGCCTCGTGCTGTGCTACTAGCCTGGAGGTGTGGGAATCCTTGATGAAAATGGATACAGTCCCGCCTTTTGTACTTCGGTCCGGGTTTTGGGGCCAAAAGGTATGGTAAGAGTTGTAGCCTGGTAGTGCTGGAGTGCTCTCTGGAGCCTTGAACCAGGTTTCTGTTACTGCACATATATCGATTCCCTCCTTACTGAGGAGTGCCTCGAGTGCGTGCATTTTGAGGTTTAGACTTCTGGCATTGAGTAGCATTATCCTCAGTTTTTGGTTGCTTGTGTTGTTTACGTAGGTGGGTTTGTCTTTTGAGCCTTGCCTAAAAAAGGCACTATGGGGGCAGCAAGAGCCTTGGATAATATTCGAAATCCCAAGGGCGACAGGTGCAAGCCATCTCTGTTGAAGCAGCGAGGCTTGTCGAGCATGTCATCCCAGGCTGACAAACACTGGACCCCCTTTGGACAACACCAAAAGCTTAGCCAATTGTTAAAATTGATCATTTTATCTTTATACTGTGGCATCATTCTTGGTGAGGGCAAGATGCTACTCAGGGTCAGGGTCATACTGGCCTGGGCTACATGATCTGAGAGCTCCTTTATGTCTCTTTTCATGTAGTCCAGGGAGGTACATCTCAGGTCGTTCACACCAACATGGACAATGACAGAGTCATATTTATACCTGTTGTAGAGTGATTTGAGTGCTTGTGTTATGTGGCAGATCCTGGCACCCGACAGGCAGCTTACAGTGACCTTCTCTTTGTTAAATCTAGTGAGTGGGACATCAGTGTGCCTGACAATAGAGTCACCTATTACTAGTGTATTGGGTGTGTTGTTTAGCCTTAAAGGCTGTGATTGTGTGGCACACTGCCTTTGTGAAGTATGTGATATGTGTTTTTTGTTGGGGCATGGAGGTTGTTTGGATGTCTGCTTTGGTGGTCTCTGCTGCTTTGGCAGATTTCTATTTAGAGCATCCGAGTATGTATTTGTGTTTTTATGTGTGTTATTGTCTGGTGCAGAAAAGATTGGTCTATGTGAGACTGGTAGTGTGGTGCAAGTGTTTCCCTTCTCCTCATGACTGACTGTTGCAGTCTTGGGTTGAGAGAGCTTTGCCTCCAGCCTGGCTGTAAAGTTGCATCTGTCGCATACATTTACGTTTGTTGGAAGGAGGAGAGGGTTGTCTGTGTACATGAGGCAATTGTAACATTGCCTCAAGATGCCCAGATTCACCAGCTGGACTGGAGAGTACGTAGAGAAAGAACAGGCTAGCAAGTATGGTTGGTGCACGGATAAACCAAACATACACAAGAGAAAAGAAATCCAGCACCCCGAGCAGTAGTAGCTTAAAGTCTTTTATTAAACCAGACTGGTTTCAGCAATCAGCTTTCTTCAGTGGTTTGATGATTACACAACTATTGGCCATATTTATTAGTATTTTGAACTAGGCAGTATGACATAATTTCCTGTATACATGAAAACATTACCAAAACATAATAATATGTATAAATAAACCTAAAAAGTACAAAGATCGATAAGTAAATAGAAAGTATAATAAGAATGTTAATACTAGAATGTATATCAAAATTGAAATTATGCATCAATAAATTTGTAATATAACAACAATCCTGTAGTTCATAATAACAAAGAGAGCAAAAATGGTGTTATAACATATTAATAGATTACAATTATTAGAGGCAGTAGCCCTTCACAATTTGTCATTAAGACCAGGTGGAAATAAACCACCTAGTTTTACAATCCATTTGGCTTCTTTTTGGTTTAGCAATTTGTGCCATCCAGTTTTAAAGTTTCTATTGCCAGAAATCTTGTCAATAATGATAAAAGAAAACTGGGCCGTTTTATGTATCAAAGTATGTTTGTACAAAGCATTGGTGGACCTGGCATTCCTTATATCACCCAAATGTTCGGAAATACGAATTCTAAACTGTCTGGATGTTTGTCCAATGTAAAATGCCCTGCATGTACCTGTGGCCAAATAAATCACCCAATCTGTGCTACAATTTGCAAAATAATTCATATTAAATACCTTGCCTGTGTTCTTGCTTGTGAATTCTTTAGTAGTAAATACATATTTGCAAAAAGAGCAATGACCACAAGGGTGACTGCCAATAAGTTTGTCTCCCAACAAAGTAGTCTGAGCAATAGAGACATCCAGTGATGTAACTCTTTTGTAATAAGAAAAGTGTGACCCTAGGCTTTTACCTTTGCGGTATGAAAAAAGACATCTGTTGTCCAACCAGTTTGCCAGATGTGTGTTTGTCGTTAATATATTCCAATAATTGTTTATAATGTCCATCAATTGATAGGTATTCCTACCAAAGGTGGTTACTAACCTAGGTGTCTGTACAGAAGAACTGGCAACTTTGGATTTATAACCCAACAAAGTGTCCCTTGATAAATTTTTAGTCATTTGGACTGCAGAATGAACATCCATTTTATTATAACCTCTCTGTAAGAATCTATTCGAGAGATCATTCTGACAATTCTCAATGTCCAAATTAGATGAACATATTCTCTTAATCCTAATGAATTGTGATTTGGGAATGTTTTTTTATAATATGTCTAGGATGTAAGCTAGAGGCATGTAATAAACTGTTGTATTTTGGGTATTTTCTGTGCACAGTAGTACGAAGAGTATTGTCCAGTTCATTACACAGATGGACATCCAAAAAATCAATCTGCTGCAGATTATAATTAACAGTAAATTCTACGCCCCATTTGTTACTGTTAACATATTCAACAAATTCCATAAGGTACTCTGTGCTCCCTTTCCAAACAAGCCAACAATCGTCCAGAAAACGTCTCCAAATATCGATTTCTGGCATGTATAAGTTGTGTAATTCACAATATATAATCTGATCTTCAACATATCCCATAAAGAGATCAGCATATATTGGTGTGAAAGAGGCACCCATCGCCGTACCCTGAATTTGCCAGTAACATTGGTTTTGGAAATAGAACACATTCTTGGTTAGAACGTGTTCCGCCATGCAGATTAATAGGGTGTTAAATCCTGGACTATAAATGTTGATCTTGTGTAGCCAATATTCCAGTGCCATTAGACCAGCCCAATGTGGTATACTAGTATACAGTGATGTAACATCTAAAGTACACATAAGCCAATCCGGTTCTAGTTGGGATTCAGAAACAATCTGTAGAAACTCCGTGGTGTCTTGCAGTCTGGCCCGTACATATGGTAACAAAGGTTTTAAATATTGTGTCAGAAAAAACGATAGTGGTTCAGTAAGTGAACCCATACCTGAAACAATAGGCTTACCTGGTGGTGTATTATGGGACTTGTGAATCTTAGGCAATAGATATAGATATTGTTTGACTGGATCTTGATTGGTTAAATGGAATCTAGTTTTAGTACTAATGATACCTTCCTCAACTGCAGGCTGTAAAAAATCAATTTCTTTTTTGAATTTGGGGGTAGGGTCAATAGGCATATGTAAATAATGCTGAGTGTTCGACACCTGTCTGATTCCCTCAGCCCAGTAATAACTGGAATTCATGACCACAATGGCCCCACATTTATCCGCAGGAAGAATGGTAATGTCAGTATTGTTTTTAAGATTCATAAGAGCCTGCTGTTCCTCAACATTTAAATTATTTCTAAGAATGTTCCCTGAACCCAACTGATGGTGTAAATCCTTAATAACAGCATTCTGGAATATGGCTACATGTTTGTCCATGGGAGGACAAAACTTGGATGGTAAAAATCTAAATGCAGTGGATCTTTGAGTAGATTCCTTTTGATCAAAAAAGAGTTTAAGGTTTAGTCTTCTACAAAAATCCATGACATCCGATACAAATGTACTTTCATCAACAAAAAAACAGGAATAAAACCAAGGCCTTTATTTAACAAAAGTTCTTCAATAGGTGTTAATACATAATCAGAGATATTGTGCACGTTGGAACAGTCTGCATTCATTTGACAATGGACAGAAAAAGTTGTTCTAATGTTCTTATGTTTGCGTCCCCCCTGTGTCTGTGCCTAATGGGTGATCAGCATTACGTGTTCTTTTGGAAACAGGAGAGTCTGAAATATGAGTGGATTCAGTATCCATGTTGGATGATTCCTCACCCGAACTCATACTGGGTGATGTGCCTTTTTAAGTATAGATCTCTGCCTCTTTTTACATGTATAAATAAACTTTTTGGTACCCTCTGCAAACCTTACCCCTTTCTGTAACTCGAAGGGTTTTCCCCCTCTTGTAATCTTCCATATCTCTAGAGAATTTGCTTAACTTCTTGTCTTTTAATGTTTTTTCTGAAGTTAGAAGTTCTCTAGATAGTCTCCTCAGAGATTCCTGAAAGCTTGGTTGATTCTCATATAATTTCAATTCTTCACACATTTTTTTGTATATCACAAATATTTGCCTGTATTGTTCTGTCATAATATGATGATAATATATTGACAAACATCATTGCCGAATCTTGTTGTGCAACATTCCATTCCCTAATCAATAAATCATCTGGTTTACCTACCAGGGGTTGCAATTTAGTTCTAAGGCCTCTTGGGGCAATATTTTGATGTTTATAAGCCTTGAATAATCTGGAGTGCCAGATGTTGGTACATAATGTTTTGACTTTTTTACCAAATTGAGTAAAAAGCATACTACAATCGTCAACTGGATCTGTTGTCCTATTGGCAGTGGATCCATTACTGCATTCAGTTCCAAAGATGTGAATATCATCTTTGTCTGCACACAATCCTTGTACCATATGATTAAGATCCATGACAATAGATTGTGCGTACGCTAAGATCAAATGTGATGTATTAGAAACCGAATTGGTAATATAATTTTAATATTCAGTATCACTGGTATATAAATCTGAGATAACCAAACCCCAAAAAAGCTCAAAAAAAGTCCATAGAGAAGGTAAGGTCCAATCTTTGACTTATCAGGGGTATTAGGAATGCAGAGAGACCAAAAAGTAAATCATAGAATTCTTGTAGTCCTAATAAGTAAGTGCTAAAAACATGTAAAATAACAGAAACAACTGTATAAGAAGAACTCAAAAAATTCTATGAGCCTATGTGCAAAAAGTAATAATGAACCGACCAAAATCGTATACAAAAAAGAATTGGTTGGTACCAATAAAACCTGGTTGAAAAATACCCACAACAGTATAAACAAAGAAGAGTTGGGCAATAGCTATCAATTCCAATAATACAGAATTAACACTAATTAAACGCCTCACTTGCTGTTTTGTACTTATATACTATCAAAAATTATTGTAAAAAGTGATGTATCAACAATGCCTAAACCTCCATAAAAATAATAAAATAGAGCTGGAAGCAGTAAGTTGTACTGAAAATGAATAACAATCATACTAATCATGAACAACCTATGTTATAATATTGTCCTACCCATTGATAAACAATGTATAAATTCCAAGCTGAATGCACTGAAACACTACAGAAAAAGTATAAATAATTATACTGTCCTTTTCACCTGAGCACACTCAGCATTAAAACATAGACTGCTGTAATGATGAAATTATGATATAAGTCCGAATGATGTTAAATACAATCCATACAATGTGAGGCCACAGCCCCTTGCTATACAAAAATAGTCATAGAATGCTAAACGTCATCACTGAATCCAATTGTCCAGCCACAAAGGAATCATAAATTGAATCCAAAAGATGGTATATGACAATTGCTTGATTAATAAACATAAGACCTTAGAAAGTCATTTTACATGTTTTTAGCACTTACATATTAGGACTACAAGAATTCTATGATTTACTTTTTGGTCTCTCTGCACTCCTAATACCCCTGATAAGTCAAAGATTGGACCTTACGTTCTCTATGGACTTTTTTGAGCTTTTTTGGGGTTTGGTTATCTCAGATTTATATACCAGTGGTACTGAATATTAAAATTATATTACCAATTTGGTTTCTAATACATCACATTTGACCTTAGCATATGCACAATCTATTGTCATGGATCTTAATCATATGGTACAAGGATTGTGTGCAGACAAAGATGATATTCACATCTTTGGAATTGAATGCAGTAATGGATCCACTGCCAATAGGACAACAGATCCAGTTGACGATTGTAGTATGCTTTTTACTCAATTTGGTAAAAAAGTCAAAACATTACGTACCAACATCTGGCACTCCAGATTATTCAAGGCTTATATACATCAAAATATTGCCCCAAGAGGCCTTAGAACTAAATTGCAACCCCTGGTAGGTAAACCAGATGATTTATTGATTAGGGAATGGAATGTTGCACAACAAGATTCGGAAATGATGTTTGTCAATATATTATCGTCATATTATGACAGAACAATACAGGCAAATATTTGTGATGTACAAAAAAATGTGTGAAGAATTGAAATTATATGAGAATCAACCAAGCTTTCAGGAATCACTGAGGAGACTATCTAGAGAACTCCTAACTTCAGAAAAGACATTAAAAGACAAGAAGTTAAGCAAATTCTCTAGAGACATGGAAGATTACGAGAGGGGGAAACCCTTCGAGTTACAGAAAGGGGTAAGGTTTGCAGAGGGTACCAAAAAGTTTATTTATACATGCAAAAAGAGGCAGAGATCTATACTTAAAAAAGGCACATCACCCAGTATGAGTTTGGGTGAGGAATCATCCACCACGGATACTGAACCCACTCATATTTCAGACTCTCCGGTTTCCAAAAGAACACGTAATGCTGATCACCCTTTAGGCACAGACACAGGGGGGATGCAAACATAAGAACATTAGAACAACTTTTTCTGTCCATTGTCAAATGAATGCAGACTGTTCCAACGTGCACAATATCTCTGATTATGTATTAACACCTATTGAAGAACTTTTGTTAAATAAAGGCCTTGGTTTTATTCCTGTTTTTTTTTGTTGATGAAAGTAAATTTGTATCGGATGTCATGGATTTTTGTAGAAGACTAAACCTTAAACTCTTTTTTGATCAACAGGAATCTACTCAAAGATCCACTGAATTTAGATTTTTACCATCCAAGTTTTGTCATCCCATGGACAAACATGTAGCCATATTCCAGAATGCTGTTATTAAGGATTTACACCATCAGTTGGGTTCAGGGAACATTCTTAGAAATAATTTAAATGTTGAGGAACAACAAGCTCTTATGAATCTTAAAAACAATACTGACATTACCATTCTTCCTGCGGATAAGGGTGGGGCCATTGTGATCATGAATTCCAGTTATTACTGGGCTGAGAGAATCAGACAGGTGTAGAACACTCAGCATTATTTACATATGCCTATTGACCCTACCCCCAAATTCAAAAAAGAAATTGATGATTTTTTACAGTTTGCAGTTGAGGAAGGTATCATTAGTACTAAAACTAGATTCCATTTAAAGAATCAAGATCCAGTCAAACAATATCTATATCTATTGCCTAAGATTCACAAGTCCCATAATACACCACCAGGTAGGCCTATTGTTTCAGGTATGGGTTCACTTACTGAACCACTATCGTTTTTTTCTGACACAGTATTTAAAACCTTTGTTACCATATGTATGGGCCAGATTGCAAGACACCACGGAGTTTCTACGGATTGTTTCTGAATCCCAACTAGAACCGGATTGGCTTATTTGTACTTTAGATCTTACATCACTGTATACTAGTATACCACATTGGGCTGGTCTAATGGCACGGGAATATTGGCTACACAAGATCAACATTTATAGTCCAGGATTTAACACCCTATTAATCTGCATGGCGGAACACGTTCTAACCAAGAATGTGTTCTATTTCCAAAACCAATGTTACTGGCAAATTCATGGTACGGCGATGGGTGCCTCTTTCGCACCAATATATGCTGATCTCTTTATGGGATATGTTGAAGATCAGATTATATATAGTGAATTACACAACTTATACATGACAGAAATCGATATTTGGAGACGTTATCTGGATGATTGTTGGCTTGTTTGGAAAGGGGGCACAGAGTACCTTATGGAATTTGTTGAATATCTTAACAGTAACTAATGGGGCGTAGAATTTACAGTTAATTATAATCTGCAGCAGATTGATTTTTTGGATGTCCATCTGTGTAGGGAACCGGACAATACTCTTCGTACTACTGTGCACAGAAAATACCCAAAATACAACAGTTTATTACATGCCTCTAGCTTACATCCTAGACATGTTATAAAAAACATTCCCAAATCACAATTCATTAGGATTAAGAGAATATGTTCATCTAATTTGGACCTTGAGAATTGTCAGAATGATCTCTCGAATAGATTCTTACAGAGAGGTTATAATAAAATGGATGTTCATTCTGCAGTCCAAATGACTAAAAATATATCAAGGGACACTTTGTTGGGTTATAAATCCAAAGTTGCCAGTTCTTCTGTACAGACACCTAGGTTAGTAACTACCTTTGGTAGGAATACCTATCAATTGATGGACATTATAAACAATCATTGGAATATATTAACAACAAACACACATCAGGCAAACTGGTTGGACAACAGATGTCTTTTTTCATACCGCAAAGGTAAAAGCCTAGGGTCACATTTTTCTTATTACAAAAGAGTTACATCACTGGATGTCTCTATTGCTCAGACTACTTTGTTGGGAGACAAACTTATTGGCAGTTACCCTTGTGGTCATTGCTCTTTTTGCAAATATGTATTTACTACTAAAGAATTCACAAGCAAGAACACAGGCAAGGTATTTAATATTAATTATTTTGCAAATTGTAGCACAGATTGGGTGATTTATTTGGCCACATGTACATGCAGGGCATTTTACATTGGACAAACATCCAGACAGTTTAGAATTCGTATTTCCGAACATTTGGGTGATATAAGGAATGCCAGGTCCACCAATGCTTTGTACAAACATACTTTGATACATAAAACGGCCCAGTTTTCTTTTATCATTATTGACAAGATTTCTGGCAATAGAAACTTTAAAACTGGATGGCACAAATTGCTAAACCAAAAAGAAACCAAATGGATTGCAAAACTAGGTGGTTTATTTCCACCTGGTCTTAATGACAAATTGTGAAGGGCTACTGCCTCTAATAATTGTAATCTATTAATATGTTATAACACCATTTTTGCTCTCTTTGTTATTATGAACTACAGGATTGTTGTTATATTACAAATTTATTGATGCATAATTTCAATTTTGATATACATTCTAGTATTAACATTCTTATTATACTTTCTATTTACTTATCGATCTTTGTACTTTTTAGGTTTATTTATACATATTATTATGTTTTGGTAATGTTTTCATGTATACAGGAGATGATGTCATACTGCCTAGTTCAAAATACTAATAAATATGGCCAATAGTTGTGTAATCATCAAACCACTGAAGAAAGCTGATTGCTGAAACCGGTCTGGTTTAATAAAAGACTTTAAGCTACTACTGCTTGGGGTGCTGGACTGGAGAGTACACCTGAAACTACCCTTTGGACATGCCTGCACAGATAAAGTGAAGTTATACTGATTGTCCGGTTAATGATGAATAGAGAGCCCTGTATTTCTGTATAGTATGGGGGGGGGGGGGGTAATGCTAGCATTTATTGGTGCTTACTAGGAGATTTGGGCAAGTGCTGGACTTAAAAGGAACTGGTTTGAGTACTTTAGTTAAAAGTTTGACCTGTTCCTAGGGAAAAATTGAAGTGCAGACTTTGTGGAGCCGGGAATAGTTTAACCTTAGCTAACTGGCACTGAGCGGAGGTGCGCAATGAGCAAAACTGCGCAAATGTGGGTTTTAAGGAAGGGAGATGAAAGAGATAGAAATTAGCCCAAAACGGCCAATAAACTACTAGTTGCTGGGCTGAGACCACTCCTCCAGGGACAGATAGGCTGCTCAAAGCTTGCCACTCTCACTGGTGAACAGAGAAACTTCCTCCTATCCAAGTAAGGATATGGGCAACGCAGGAACTTGCCACAGCCTGAATTCAGCAGAACCTGAAAACTGGACTAGACTAGCTTAGAAAAGGCAGGAAAAAGATTTTTTTTGTTTTTTTCTTTTTTTTTTTACAGATAGTACAGTGAACTGCACAGAAACACTTTAAATGCTTTAAACAGGCTAGCTCACTTGAGTGTGTAGCCTATGACAGTTAAACAGATACTTTTAACACAAAAAACAACTTTAAACAACTTTTAAAAGTGAAAACAGCAAAAAAGCAGGTATTTCAGCAGAAAATAGCTTTTTAGAGTACAGAAATGCTAGTAGATCGCGTTTTATGCAAAAACTAGCAGTTGTAGGGAAAAAAATGCAGAGAAAATACTTACATCAGTTGAAAGTCTCTCTGTCTTTCTGCTGCTTGTAGTACTCTGCAGGACACAACGAGGAGCTTTGCTGAGTTGAATACAAGCACAAAACTGTGCAAATGCGGGTTTTAAGGCAGGGAGATGAAAGAGATAGAAATTAGCCCAAAACGGCCAACAAACTACTAGTTGCTGGGCTGAGACCACTCTTCCAGGGACAGATAGGCTGCTCAAAGCTCCCCACTCTCACTGGTGAACTGAGAAACTTCCTCCTATCCATGTAAGGATATGGGCAACGCAGGAACTTGCCACAGCCTGAATTCAGCAGAACCTGAAAACTGGACTAGACTAGCTTAGAAAAGGCAGGAAAAAGATTTTTTTTGTTTTTTTCTTTTTTTTTTTACAGATAGTACAGTGAACTGCACAGAAACACTTTAAATGCTTTAAACAGGCTAGCTCACTTGAGTGTGTAGCCTATGACAGTTAAACAGATACTTTTAACACAAAAAACAACTTTAAACAACTTTTAAAAGTGAAAACAGCAAAAAAGCAGGTATTTCAGCAGAAAATAGCTTTTTAGAGTACAGAAATGCTAGTAGATCGCGTTTTATGCAAAGACTAGCAGTTGTAGGGAAAAAAATGCAGAGAAAATACTTACATCAGTTGAAAGTCTCTCTGTCTTTCTGCTGCTTGTAGTACTCTGCAGGACACAATGAGGAGCTTTGCTGAGTTGAGTACAAGCACAAAACCGTGCAAATGCGGGTTTTAAGGCAGGGAGATGAAAGAGATAGAAATTAGCCCCAAACGGCCAATAAACTACTAGTTGCTGGGCTGAGACCACTCTTCCAGGGACAGATAGGCTGCTCAAAGCTCCCCACTCTCACTGGTGAACTGAGAAACTTCCTCCTATCCATGTAAGGATATGGGCAACGCAGGAACTTGCCACAGCCTGAATTCAGCAGAACCTGAAAACTGGACTAGACTAGCTTAGAAAAGGCAGGAAAAAGATTTTTTTTGTTTTTTTCTTTTTTTTTTTACAGATAGTACAGTGAACTGCGCAGAAACACTTTAAATGCTTTAAACAGGCTAGCTCACTTGAGTGTGTAGCCTATGACAGTTAAACAGATACTTTTAACACAAAAAACAACTTTAAACAACTTTTAAAAGTGAACACAGCAAAAAAGCAGGTATTTCAGCAGAAAATAGCTTTTTAGAGTACAGAAATGCTAGTAGATCGCGTTTTATGCAAAAACTAGCAGTTGTAGGGAAAAAAATGCAGAGAAAATACTTACATCAGTTGAAAGTCTCTCTGTCTTTCTGCTGCTTGTAGTACTCTGCAGGACACAACGAGGAGCTTTGCTGAGTTGAATACAAGCACAAAACCGTGCAAATGCGGGTTTTAAGGTAGGGAGATGAAAGAGATAGAAATTAGCCCAAAACGGCCAATAAACTACTAGTTGCTGGGCTGAGACCACTCTTCCAGGGACAGATAGGCTGCTCAAAGCTCCCCACTCTCACTGGTGAACTGAGAAACTTCCTCCTATCCATGTAAGGATATGGGCAACACAGGAACTTGTACCAGAGCCGTGAATTCAGCAGAACCTGAAAACTGGACTAGACTAGCTTAGAAAAGGCGGGAAAAAGAATATTTTTTTTCTTTTTTTTTTTTTACAGATAGTACAGTGAAATACACAGAAACACTTTAAATGCTTTAAACAGGCTAGCGCACTTGAGTGTGTAGCCTACAACAGTTAAGCAGATACTTTTAACACAAAAAACGACTTTAAATGACTTTTAAAAGTGCAAACAGCAAAAAAGCAGGTATTTCAGCAGAAAATAGCTTTTTAGAGTACAGAAATTCTAGTAGATCGTGTTTTAGGTGAAAACTAGCAGTCGCAGGAAAAAAATGCAAAAAAAATACTTAAATCAGTTGAAAGTCTCTCTTTGTCTTTCTGCTGCTTGTTGTACTCTGCAGGACACCATGAGGAGCTTTGTTGAGTTGAATATAAGTGCAAAACCATGCAAATGCGGGTTTTAAGGCAGGGAGATGAAAGAGATAGAAATTAGCCCAAAATGTGTATCTTCCCCTAAAAACTCTTGAATCAATTTTATTTCCCATTCCTTAAAATCCTCCCTTTTTAGCGAGTAAATCAGAAAGTGCCAGTATCTCATTTTAACATGATAAGACTGCAACTTTCTCTTAGTCTTTATTGGCATTTGGTATACAATAGTCATTGGATGTTTTTCAAAACTGTCCATTAAATGCCCATGGTTTCTTGAAATATAGTTTGTGTGCAATCTAACTCAGATATTGTATCTTGGACATTAATATATAAATTCTGTTTGGATTCCTGATAGTAATTTCACATATTCAGTTCCAAATATTATCATACATTTTTTTAGAAATCTACCCTCTTTTGTCACAGTTCCCCTTCTAGGCCCATGACACATCTTTACTATTGCAAATCTGGTACCAGTCTCCATATAGGAATAATATTTCCTACTAGAAGTTAATTACCTCTCCCCTAATTCTCTTAAGCTCCTTAATAATAGTTGTAGGTAGAATATAAATATATGCCATTGCAATCTTCCTTCCTTGCCAGTTACTTCTGATTATCACAAATCTATGTTTGTTGTCTTTCTTTTCCTTCTCCTCTATCACTACTGGGGCCCCTGTTGCAATCAGTATTATTATCCCTCTTTTACTTTCTCCAAGATACTTTGATGGATAATTTTAAGACTCTGTGTTGTTCTGTTCTTCTTCTTCTTCTTCTTTTGGCTGTTCCCATAGGGGTCACCACAGGGGATCATCTGTTTTCATTTATTTCTATCCTCTGCATCTTGGTGTGTCATACCAGCCACAAGCATTTCCTTTCTCACCACATCCATAAACCTCTTTTCCTCTTACCTGGCAGCTGCATCCTTAGCGTCCATTTTTCAATATACCCAGCATCCCTCCTCAGCACATGTCCAAACCAATGCAATCTCGCCTTTCTGGCTTTGTCTCCAAACCATCCAACCTGAGCTGACCCTCTAATATACTAATTCCTAATTCTGTCCATCCTTGTCACACCCAGTGCAAATCTTAACATCTTTAACTCTGCCACTTCTAGCTCTGACTCCTGTCTTTTCGTCAGTGCCCCCCGTCTCCAACCCATATAACATAGCTGGTCTCACTACCATCTTGTAGACCTTCCCATCTTACTGGCACCCGTCTGTCACAAATCACTCATAACACTCTTCTCCACCCACTCCACCTTGCCTATACTCTCTTCTTCATCTCTCTTCCACACTCACCATTACTCTGAACTGTTGATCCCAAGTATTTAAACTCATCCACCTTTTCCAGCTCTACTCCATGCATCCTCACCATTCCTCTATCCTCCCTTTCATTTACAAACATATATTCTGTTTTAGTCCTGCTGACATTCATTCCTCTCCTCGCTAGAGCATATCTCCACTGCTCCAGGGTCTCCTCAACCTGTTCTTTACTATCACTACAGATCATAATGTCATCCGCAAACATCATAGTCCATGGGGACTTCTGTCTAATCTCATCTGCCAACCTGTCCATCATCATTGCAAATAAGAAAGGGGTCAGAGCTGATCCTTGATATAATCCAACCTCCACCTTGAACTCTTCCATCACTTCTACCGCAGACCTCACCACTGTCACACTACCCTCGTACATATCCTGTACCACTCATACATACTTCTCTGCCACTTCAGACTTCCTCATACAATACCACAACTCCTTTCTAGGCACCCTGTCATATGCTTTCTCTAAGTCCACAAAGACACAGTGCAACTCCTTCTGACCTTCTCTATACTTCTCCATCAACACTCTCATAGCAAACATTGCATCTGTAGTGCTCTTTCCCAGCATGAAATCATACTGCTGCTCACTAATCATCACCTCCCTTCTTAACCTAGCTTCCACTACTCTATCCCATAACTTAATGCTATGACTGATCAATTTTATCCCTCTGTAGTTATTACTACTCTGCACATAACCCTTATTCTTAAAAGTCGGTACCAAAGCACCTCTTCTCAACTCCTCAGGGATCCTCTCACTTTCCAAGATTTCACTAAACAACCTGGTTAAAAACTCCACTGCCATCTTTCCTAAATACCTCCATGCTTCCAAGGTATGTCATATGGACCAACAGCCTTTCCATTCTTCATCCTCTTCATAGCTGTCCTTACTTACTCCTTGATAATCTGCTGCACTTCCTGATTCACTATCCCCACATCATCCAACCTTCTCTCTCTCATTCTCTTCATTCATCAGCCTCTCAAAGTACTCTTTCCATCTGCTCAACACACTCTCCTCGCTTGTGAGTACATTTCTCTCGTTATCCTTTATCACCCTTACCTGCTACACATCTTTCCCAGCTTGGTCCCTCTATTTAGCAAATCAGTACAAGTCCTTTTCTCCCTTATTAGTGTCCAACCTTTCATACAACTCTCCATAGGCCTTATCCTTAGCCTTCAAAACCTCTGTCTTCATCATATGCCTCATCTCCTTATACTCCTGACTACTTTCTTCATCTCTTTGACAATCCCACTTCTTCTTTGCCAACCTCTTCCTCTGTATACTGTCCAGTACTTCCTCATTCCACCACTAGGTCTCCTTGTCCTCTTTCCTCTGTCCAGATGTCACACCAAGGACCTTTCTAGCTGTCTCCCTTGCCAACTCTGCTGTAGTTACCCAACTATTTGGTAACTCTTCACTGCCACCCAGTGCCTGTCTTAACTCTTACCTGAACACCACCACACAATCATCCTGACGTGTACATTTTTTTCATAGTTTAAAATGTTATGTGGTTGGGGCTGATTTGTGTTAGCCCTACATTTCATACCTTAATCTCTGCTAAGGATGTTAATGTCTTGCAGAAGTTTTGCCATTGTCATTGATAGTTATAATAATATGTTTTATATCACTCAACCAAAACATGGGTGCACTTGGAAACTGGTTTCTGAAAAACTTGACCAGTAATGATAGCCATGGGCCAAAGGGCACTGACTTTGGTGTTGAAAAAGTTTATGGTGTTATCCATACCTCTCAGCCTCCTAGAACAAGAAATCTTAACAAAGCCATGAATAAAAGTGGGACAAACGCCCAAAAAATAGGGATACTTTTTAAATATTGCAAAATTGATAGAATAACAAGTTTTGCATTAGCATGACATTTGTGAAGGGTATGAAGTCTGAAATGCCTGACATTATTTTCTAACTTCAGTCTTTAATGATTTCCTACTAATTTACCAGAAAACCTCAATGTTATGAAAACCAGACCAAAAATATGAGGCAAAAATCTGGAGATTCTGCGAAAATCTTTACAGTTGGGAGGTATGAATCACAATGGCATCCCTTTCTATACTGACAGTCACTGTTACAGTGCCATTTTTCTGTTTCACAGACAAGGATTGAAGCATGTAGCCCCTGAATGAAATATTGTAAAGCCTTCTTGAGAAAAAAATATTAAGACTGGCAATTCAGAGGCTTTTTTGCAGGTCTCTTAAATATTACCTTTCTTTGATGAGTGTAGCTAAGTTTGAGTGAGTATGCTAAATTCAAAAACATTTTTAAAACTGATTTTATATGCATGGGCTTTTCTGTATAAAGTATGTCTTAATTTTCTAGTGATATTTATTATTATTAGTATTATTATTGCAAAATGCATATGAATAATTAAATAGAGTAACTGAAAAAATGGTATACATTACAAAATGTATCAGGAATAAATTGAAACTATATCTTCACATTTGCTGTTTTTAGGCAAGCTTGTAATAAACTAATCCACATATGAATGAATTGATTCGTATTTAAAACATACACATACATACACACACTCACACACACACACACACACACACACACACACACACAGACCTACTGACTAGTGCATAACATATTTGAAAAGCACCTTTTTGTTGACTAAATACTTGACTGTTGCTATGTTCATAGGGCTGTGCGTAAATAACACAGAGATATACTTACCTTAATAAATGAAAGCATTTGTTAATTTGCACACATCATTTCTAATTAATAGTTACAACATAATAAGAAAGTTTTATTTATTTCTTGCCTGCAAACACTTACAGAGAAACTGTTTCTTTTTTGCATATGGAAACAACATCTCAAATATAAGTATGGGTTTAACTCATTGACCTGAATGTTTAATGTTACTTTCTCCAGCACTTTTTTTGCACATAACTGTAAAGTGTAAGAAGTAAAACATAGACCTGTTCAGATATGGAAATAGTACCATGACTTGTAGAATATTCTAAATAGGTATCATTTTAAATATATGTTTTTGCAAGTGGAGGGAGACAGGGCCAGGCTCCAGAGTGACAGCGAGATAGCATCACTTTGGCAATTAGTGAACACATGGGTGTAATGGAAACTGAAGTGTTTCCTTTATCTCTTAGGTGGTGCACTTCAGATTTAGTATGTTGGGGGCATGAGGGGGGTGCACTGGGTGCACAGCCGCCTGAAAAATTATTTAGTAATCTGTTTTATGAATTGCTAAGTTATTTGTTAAACTATTCTGCTTTGTAAATTCATTTACAACAGAATTCAAAGAGATGCACAGCTGACAAGTTGTTGTCAATGAAAGTGTGTGTGTGTGTGTGTGTGTGTGTGTGTGTGTGTGTGTGTGTGTGTGTGTGTGTGTGTGTGTGTGTGTGTAAAATAAGGATGGAGAAGTCAGTTTTTGCGAACTCATACTTTTCAACCAATGATTATTGAGTTCCAATTTATTGACTACAAAGAGATATGACAACAGGCCCTCCTCACCCCCAACAGGATAAACACATATCCCTGAAAGCGCAGTTTGTATGTAGCACATACAGTCATATAGTTAAGTCTATAACGTTTTAGTATATTTTACATTGTGAGTGTTGGTGTGTCTGAGAGGATGTGTGCATGTTTACATTGCATCTGCTTTTTCATTGTTCTCATTAAGCTTCTGTGTAATTTTGTATATTTAACACATTTGAATTATTACTTAAAACCTTCTTCTTTTTGTTGGTATTATCGCACTGTGTTGACCTTGAATGTTAAAAATCTGACTCTGGGCTGTCCCTGAGAACACAATAACTCTGTCTCAGTGGGATTTCCCAGTTAAAAAGAGAAAGAGAAGAAATGAACTGATTGATTTTTCAGGCTAGTCTATTTGTCTTCTGTACTGATTCTCATTGTCATTGTTAACTTTTATGTAGCACCTCCACGTATTTGGATGTATTATGTGTCTCCCAGATGTATGATAAAAGAGTCCTTCTCCTGATTTTCTGTCAAGTTTACCCCAGCATTGAAGAAGTGTGAGACTGTTCTTTGTTCCATCTAGCTGTCTGCTTAATTATTCCATCACTATATCTGGATATGTGTTATTATTGTCCATTTCTCTTGTTTACAGTGTTATTTACGTTTTATTGATGAACTGTTTGGCAGTTGCCATTTTAAGTGCCAGGTGAACAATGTATTCATGTAGTATCTTGTACAGTGGTTTGTTAACAAATATGAACATTTATATTTTACAGTAAATGTAATATCACATTCAAAATGTAATTAATTTTAGACATGAAGGTCTACTGAGACCACGACAGATTTTTTTTTGAAGGGGAACAGAGGAGCACAGTAAATTAAATGATGTTCTAAGGGTTGTGCAGTATGTAGAGGGGGATGGGAATTCAGACTTTGGCTTAGCAACAGTGCTGTACTGCCCTTTGTCTAATGGCAATCATTTTCTATAGCTTCTAGAATCTTCACACTGATCATGTTGATAGAAGCTGACATCTTAAAACACACAGACAAAGTGCTATAAAATGTTAAGGAGCTTCATTGTGCATTCCTTGGTTTGATTCCCATACTATTTACTTTTAAATTGTGTCACTTTGACCAAGGTTCTAAATCTGACTCCTGAGTCTCTGTGAATTTAGGAACTTCCATCTGGTGTCTTACTTGGTTAAAATGATTTTAAAAATAAAGCTTGGTTAATTGTTCTACACTGTCTAATGCTACTGTATTTAAAGGAGACAAAATTAATGTTTCTCATCTGGAGGGGATGATGAAGAGAGTGGTTAGCCAAACTGCATGATGTACATGGTACATTTTATAGAAACCTGCATAAAGTTCATATTTCCTTGAGAGAATCACTGTGTCTTTAAAAATAGCTAAAGCCATAGAAGTCGAAAACATTTTAGATTTCAAATTATATTGCTCTGTTTGTTTCCTCCTGCAGTTTATAGTTACACAAACTGAACAATTTCTAGGACTTCTTAAGAAAAAAATTACAGACCCATATCTTTTTAATCATTGCACAATTAAGTGCTTTTTTTAAAATGTGTGCACAGCCATGACAGGTTTGCCTGAGGGTATTGCATTAACCTTTCAGTGGTTTGCTTATCCATATGCCATATTTAAGGAAGGGCAGTTACAGCAGAAATGTTCCCACAGATGCTGATATAGAGGTACCTACTAGAGGCAGGACACTCAAAGAAGTGAGGAGAGAGCTTAGGCCACACTTTTTATCTATGAAGCTCCTTGTTCTTCATGAAACAATGAGCAAAACAGTGCTAGCTTTTGTAGCCTTTGTTAGTGGTCATGTTTATATGTACCCTTTGTCTTTGCCTTGCATCATCCAATCATTAATTTTTTTTCTAATCAAACTACCTATTAGACATGCAGTTGAGAGGCTTTCCGTCAACAGAAGAACCTTGTGTTTTCCCTTGGGTTGAGATTGTCATTGAATGGACTTTAGAGTATTTTATGGCTAAGGAGGTAGAGGATGCAGTCTGAAATTTCCTTCAGGTAGCTTACTTTAATTATTACTCTAGATGTCATTTATGAAAAAAGTATTTTTACTTCTATCCTGCTTTCTGCAATTTAAGTTTAGGACTGAGCTCTGAAAGCTCAAGAAGCTGGGGGGAGGGTGGTGGTGGTGAGAACTGAGCAGATATAGAAATGCTCTGTTTGCCAACTCTGCTGTGAAGAGAGACAAAGCCACATCTACAACCAGAGGTGATGATAAAGTGAAGAGAGGGATGGAGTCAAATGCCCCAAGAGGCATACTTCTTCTAAGATTCCCAAAGGGGACTTGAGTTGGGACACAGACATTTGCTTACAAGGAGGGTGGGACCTTTGGGGGCCATGTCACTCATGGAAATGAGTAGGAAAGTCCTTAGACCCAGTCATTACATGCTCACCCCCTTTGGCTTGTTTGTGAATGCACACAGGACAATACAGGTTAAGACAAAATCCTTCTGATAGCTTTCTGATTAATGAACATGCTGTGA
Source organism: Protopterus annectens (assembly GCF_019279795.1). NCBI lineage: Eukaryota > Metazoa > Chordata > Ceratodontiformes > Protopteridae > Protopterus > Protopterus annectens. The sequence continues at coordinate 954,767,800 of NC_056746.1, forward strand.
CCTCATGAAAAAAGGAATGGGTGTATTCTCTCTTCCCTGAATTCACATGTTACATCTGAGGGCAACTTCCATCTAAGGACCACACCTCCAATACCTCTCAACCTCTTAGAGCAAGAAATCTGGGACAGAGGCCCAAAAATAGGGACAATTTTTAAACATTGCTCCTATAAACTTCCAAAATTGACAGAATAACATGTTTTGCATTAGCATGCATTTTCCGAAAGGTATGAAGTCTGAAGCTCAAATGTCTGTCATTATTTTCTAACTTCAATCTTTAATGATATGCCACCAGTTTGCCAGAAAAAAAAAAACATTTTTATGAAAAATAGACCAAAAATACGAGGCAAAAATCTGGAAATTCTGTGAAAATCTGTACAGCTGAGAGGTATGACACCTCCCCACAGGGAGCACTTTGATGAACACCCCGAAGATGACAACACCCATCTCTCCCTGCCAGTGCCTCAGACACTGGAGCTGCAAATCGAACCTGGGTTACCTGGGCTGAATCTAGGAGGGCCTTATCTCTCTACACCATGGTGCTGATAGTTAAAAATGTCATTTTGTCTCCTAGAAGGGTTGCATGTACTGATAAAGTGAATCTGTTTATATGTGTTTGTGTTTATCATCAGCACAAGGAACAGCCAGTGCACTTCTTCCTGACAACTGATAAAGATGGGTCATACAGTTCATTATTTAAACAAAGCTGTGCTTCTACCTTCAGAATGCTACCCTTCACTGAGTATAATTATTTGTTCTGGGCATGGATAAACCTACCTCATCTTCTGCCTTGCCTTTGACTATGACCTATGTCTTTAAATCTTTTCACTGGCTTCTGCGATGCTGTCTCTCAAAACAGTGTTTTTAAAGCAGCCATCACTCTCTCCATGAAATAATGCCGTCTTGATTGTCTTCTGAACATACTCATCTTTAAAATGAGACTGTAGCTCTGCTATTCTTCACCAGCCCTGATTTTTGCCTGAGGAAGTCTGTGTAAATTTTATTATTTACACTCAGACATGTAAAAGCTTTTACTACTCCATTTTTGAAATTCCTCCAGGTTAGGATGAGATCTGCCAGTTTGTCCTTTAGTGGACTGTTTTTTTTTCCCAGACGCACCATTGAGTTGTTCTGCTGCTCTGTGTCCTACAGGAGTGATGTATTTTCAGTATGAGAGTCACAGTAGTACCGAATATCTATGACACAACTGTACCAGTGATTTGTACACTGGCAGGGCCCTAGCAGTGCACCACTGTCTTTTCATTCTGTGTAAGGTGACCCCCCCTCCCCCCCCACACACACATGCTTTTGTTTTTTGTGCCTGCTGTCTGCATTAACTGACGTATGTATTGCTATGGTTGTTAGTCTCTTCTGAGTTCACATTGTCATCGCCAAGGTTAATTCTACTCAATTTAAATAGGTTGAGTGCCATAGGTATAGTACAAAGTAGCACATTTATTTGTCTGTTTACTTGTTTGATAACTGGGTTGATGGACATGGTACAAAACCCTTTTCAGCTGCTGCCTGAGCTACTTGGTGATTACAGTACAAGAGAGATCAGGTAAATAACATATATGGGTGAATACAGTATGTACAATATTTGCAAAGTAAAGGAAAATTACCAGTAAACAAAGCACCTTGAAGACCAAGACAATTAACGCTAGACTTGAGCAAGAAACAACTTGACCAACATCAGTAAAACATGTGCATTTATACTGTAGCAGGAGGTGTAAATAGCACTGCAGTACACCTGAACTGGCAGACATTAGAGCAGAACCTGTTATCCCCTATTATAAAGTATAGTCTTCCATCCTGCTTCCCTGGGAGCATGGATATTTATTTGTTTGGCAGGTAAACAATTACAAATAAATAAATCGGTATGTGGCCTTGCCTTGGTGGAAAGGGTTCTGAAGGGGTGCACAAAACATGGGTTTTCCAGAGCTGGGAATAAGCTTGTTGATTTGCTTCAGTGAATGATCTTTTGGTGATTTGTACACATATGACAGGAAATAAATTATAAGATTTGTATGAGATCACAGAAGGTATTATCAAAAAATTTACCAAGCTCCGTTCTCTCATTCTTTGTGAATAATCTGATTGTACTTCATAAAAATTTAATTCATATCTTTTTTCCACAGTTTTACAAATACTTTAAAAAAGAGCTCATATAGACCGTCAACCACTTTCAAACATTTTGCAGAGTGATCAGTAAATTGTGGAGTCTTTTAATTATAACACCAAAGGAAAAAATATGAGGGACTTGAAGTTTAGTATTAGATCATGGCAACTTCTGATGAAAGGAGATATATAAACAGTGTAACATACTCTATGAATTATAAAAGCTTAGTGTCATGGTGTAAATCTTGTACTGTGGTACAAGATAGTTCCTCTCTGTGCAAAAGGATAATAGACAAGAAAAAGGCCTAAATGTGAGGGCCATTTGGGTGAGTGGACATTACCAAGGAGTGCATATGAAAACTGAAGTCTGACTTTAATATGGAAAAACTTTATAGGTCAGTGTCCATGGATCTTTGTCTCATTATTTAATTTAATAAATTCTGTGACTCTATCTTACAGACAGAGGAGAAACTCATGTCTGAAATTCTGCATTCAGTCTTTCGCGAGTCTGTCATTTGTATATATTCCTGTGAAAAATGACACACATTCCCAGAATAGGATCTCTACCACTCCAACAGGTGGCACACTTACCTTTGGTGCTGAAAGGCAGTAAGGCTGTCGGTTCTATTCCCACTCCATGTGATTGGACTGCTGACACTATAGTGCTGTATTAAGTATTGCTGCACTCCCGAGTGTGCTGTCCTTCATATGGAATATTAAACTGAGGTCCCATCTGCTTGAGTTGGTGGTAGCACAGATGGATGTAAAACATCCCATAGCACCTACAGAAAACAGAAGTAGAAGGTTCTTCAATGCCCTGGCCAAATTTCCCCCAGTAGTATGAATACCACATTGGCTTCTCCTGAAAAGACACCACTGCCCTAGTGGGACTAAGCTGGTCAACAAAAGATAAACAGAAATAATAAAATGTATTAAGTATTTGAGTCACACATTTCTGGCTAATAATTAGCATACAGTAAATACAGAGGTTTGTTAAACTTAATAGCACTACTCATTTACTTATTTTGAATTTGTTAACTGGGGTAGAGCACTGATCCCGCTGAACCTACTTCATCTCAGCCTAAGGTAAACACAATAGATACATGATGTTATGTTAATTCTAAATTGCATAATGCAATATAAAGATATGTATACATATGCTATAAATATCAAAGTTTGCTAGAGTATATAAAGGAAATAGATACTTGACATTATACACAGAGTGACTGACAAAACAAAGTATCTACATGCATTATATACAGAGTGGATATCATGTGTGAATCTGTCATCAAAGCAGTACTTGCACTGCTAGTAGTACTAAGAGATGGTACATGTGTGAGTCTGTCATCACAGTGGTACATGCAGTGCTAATCATACTAGGAGATGGCACATGTGTGAGTCTGCCAGCACAGTCGTACATGCAGTGTGTCATCATAGTGGTACATGCAGTGCTAGTCATAATACGAGATGGCTCATGTATGAGTCTGTCATCACAATGGTACAACCAGTGCTAGTCATACTAGGAGATGTTACAAGTGTGAGTCTGTCATCACAGTGGTACATGCAGTGTGTCATCACAGTGGTACATGCAGTGCTAGTCATAAAATCATAGGATGTTACTAGGCTATTAGTCCTGAGGCCCTTATAAGCCTAGCCAAGAGTATAGCTCATGTTTAGACAAGTCAGCACCCAAAGCCCTTGTCCAGCATGGACACAGGTGGAATGCAGGGGTGTATTTTCTGTTTCCCATCCAGTTATCCAGGTTGCGCTTAAAAAGGGATAATGAGGTACTCTGCCTGACATGTAGACCGAGTCTATTCCACAGATAGGGGAGTCTCTGGAACACAAATCTGTCCCGCGAACAAGTCTTATTGATGTAACAGACCAGGTTGAGGTTGTGCGTGCAGGTTACTTGTGTGGAGCTTGACTTGCGGATATGCAGAAGTCCCATCAAGGCAGGGTCTAAGATTGCTCTGTATGCCAGACAGAGGTCAACTCTGAGGAGTCTGTATGAAACTGAGTAGAGGGAGGTACAGGGCTTTGAGCTTATCTGTGTAGGGTAGATGTTTGAGACCCTGGATTCTCCTGGTGAGGAACCTCTGTGGTCTCTCCAGCTGCTGCATGTGCTTTGCGAGGTACATGCCAAAGGGGGTGTTGTACTCAATAATTGGCCTTATAAGAAAAGAATACAGGGATGTTATGACCTCCTTGTCCCTGGATAAGATACTCTTACTTATGAGGTGGGCTATGTAGAAAGCTTTCCATACAATGGAAGCAACATGGTGGTCAAAAGTCAGGTTGCTATTAAACTGGGTGCCCAAATCCCTCATTACTGATTGTGTGCTTAGGATGTTGTTATTCATGTGATAATATGTGGAGATGTAACTCTCCCCAAAGGGGATGATGATGATGCATTTTTTGGCATTCAGCTTAAGGCCATGTTTCTGGAACCAGTCATTTGTTTGGGTGAGACCCTCTTGGAGGATGTCCATGTCACTTGGGGAATTGATGACCACACCCATCTTACAGTCAGCTGAAAACTTGGTCAGCCATAGCCCACTGGTTTTGGCCTGCACCTCAGAGAAGTATATCCCAAATAACAGAGGCCCCAAGACTGATCCCTTGGATACACTGCTCATTACGGGTCTACTGCTTGAGGTGGCTTCCCCTATTTTGATTAGGTAGGTTCTATCAGTGAGCCAGTTTACTACCCATCTAGTAACATATAGATTGATGCCTAGTTGAAAGTGTTTATCTATTATGCCAGAGTAGAGAATAGTGTTGAAGGCTTTGGCCAGGTCAAGGTAGGTGGTGTGCACCGTCTTCCCCTCATCCACAGCTTTGGTAACTGTTTCAAAGAAACTGACCAGATTTAACAGACATGACCTCCCCTTGACAAAGCCAAACTGTGTGGGTTCGAGTGTTTGGAGGTTGCCAATGTCCCTGTTAATGAGGTCCATGATAATCCATTCCATGGCCTTGCAGATCAGGCTTGTTAGGCTGATGGGTCTATAATTTCCTGGATCGGTGGGTTCTCCAGCTTTGTGTAAAGGGATGACAGTGGCTGTCCTCCACTTAGGTTCATAGGTTCAAAGGTGTGTAGTATGCTAATGGCTCTGGAGCCTTTATAAGCCTAGCCCATAGGATTACCCTGGCATCGTGCCACCCAACCTTAGTTCCTAGTGCCTCTGTCGAGTAGAGCCACTGGAGTGATCCCCGGGATGAATTTTCTACTTCCCATCCACTCATCAAGATTTCTCTTGAAGAGGTCCAGTGAGGTGCTCTGCTTGACATGTATGGGAAGTCTATTCCATAGCATGGGCAGTCTCTGGGTTATGAACCTGTCCTTCCAACATGTTCTGTTGATTGTGGTGGTGAGGTTGAGGTCTCTGGCGCATGTGGTGCAGAGGGATTGTGATTTCTTTACATGACTTTGTAAGTCAAGCAGAGACAAGTGTTTAAGGCCTAGGATCCTCTTTATGATGTACTTTTGTAGTCTCTCCAGTTGTTGCAGGTGTCTAGTGAGGTACATGCCAAATGGGCATTGTACTCAATGATTGGCCTAATGAGGGAAGAGTAAAGGGAGACAATGACCTCTTTCTTCCTGGATGCAAAACCCTTAGTAATGAGATGTGCCACATAGAAGGACTTTCTGACCACAGTGGCAACGTGGTGGTCAAAAGAGAGGTTGCTGTCAACTTGTGTTCCCAGATCTCTTATAATGCCTTCTGTGTTCAGTGGACTACCATCAATGTGGTAATTCATGGGAACCGGGTTTTTCCCAAAGGGGATGAAGACACATTTTTTGGCATTGAACTTAAGGCCATGGTTTTGACACCAGTCATTGGTCTCATTGAGGCCTTTCTGTAGGATGTCAGCATCACTTGTGGAGTTAATAATAGCTCCCAACTTGCAATCATCTGCGAACTTTGTCAGCCAGAGTCCCTTTTCTTGTTGGTCTGGACTTCAGAGAAGTAGATACCAAACAGGAGAGGACCCAGGACCGAACCCTGTGGGACTCGTGACTGGTTGGCTGTCTGACTTGGAGTCAGCTACTCTCACACTGTGGGTTCTATTTGTGAGCCAGTTTGCAACCCACCTAGTGATATAGGGGTTGATGCCTAGCTTAGTAAGTTTTTCTATGATTCCTGAGTGGGGAATGGTATCAAAGGCCTTGGCCAGATCAAGGTAGGCTGTATGAACCACCTTACCTTCATCCACAGCTCTGGTGACTGACTCAAAGAAGTCAACCAAGTTGAACAGGCATGATCTAGCCTTCATAAAACCAAACTGTGGCTGGGACAAACCTGGTACTCAGGCTTTGGTTGACTAGGGTGCCTAATGGTGCTGCAAATATATGCCTGAGTTCATGTAGGATGCAGCCTAGGGTGTTATCGGGTCCTATGGAGGCTGTAATTTTTGCCTTTGAGAGGACAGTGATGATCTGTTCTCGAGATAAGGGGAGGGGGGCAGGTACTGGGGATGCCCTGATTTAATGATGGGGGGCAGAGGGGTGAAGTTAAAATCAAGAGCAAGTGAGCTTTTGCCCTTCTGCTCCACGGGAGGTTTCTGTGATCCCTGAGCTCAGCTCACCTGTGAGGCCCTGCTTTATACTAGGAGAAGGTATATATATATATATATATATATATATATATATATATATATATATATATATAGGTTCATAGGTAGATACTAGGCTATCTACCCTAGGGCATTTATAAGCCTAGCCAGAGTGTATTTGGCTTCCGCCTCCCTATTAGATTAGCCTACTGTGCCTCTGTAAAGTAGGTCACAGAAGGTACCCTTTTAAGATTAGTTTACTGTGCCTCTGACTAGCAGGGACACAGAAGAGATCCCAAGGGTGAATTTGCGATTTCCCATCCACACGTCCAGATTTTGCTTGAAGAGGGTCAGCGAGGGGCTATGTTTAACATGAATTGGGATTCTATTCCAGAGTGAGGGGAGCCTCTGGGAAATTAATCTGTCCCTCCAGCATGTCCTATTTATTTTTGTGCTGAGGTTTAGGTCCCTGGAGCGTGTAGCTCTAAGGGACTTGGATTTTTTGAGGTGGAGCATGTCCATTAATTCTGGGTTTGACATGACTTTGTACGTCAGGCATAGATCACCTCTGAGTAGGCGGTAAGCAACTGAGTAGAGCTGGAGTTTCTTTAGTCGAGCTGCATAGGACATCTGTTTGTAGCCCACGATCCTCTTGGTGAGGTACTTTTGGGGTCTCTCCAGTTGCTGCAGGTGTCGGGTAAGGTACATCCCAAAACGGGCATTGTATTCAATTATGGGCCTGATGAGTGATGAGTAGAGGGGCACAATGACCTCTCTTGATCTAGATGCGAACTCTTTTGTGATAAGGTGGGCTATATAGAAGGTCTTTCTAACCACTTTGGCAACGTGATTATCAAAGGAGAGATTACTATCTATGTTGGTCCCCAAATCTCTAATTACTTCTTCCGTACTTAATGGATTACCACCTATGTGGTAATTTGTGGGCACCTTGTTTTTCCCAAAGGGGATGACTATGCACTTTTTAGCATTTAGCTTGAGGCCATGGCTCCGGCACCAAGCATCCGTCTCTGTGAGACCCTTTTGGAGGATGCTTGTGTCAGCTGGAGATTTGATTATGGCCCCCAGTTTGCAGTCATCTGCAAACTGTGTCAGCCATAATCCCCCCCGTGTTAGCCTGAACCTCAGAGAAGTATATACCGAACAAGAAAGGTCCCAGAACTGAGCCCTGTTGGACGCCACTTGTAACTGGTTTGGATTTGGACATGGCACCTGCAATTCTGACCATGTGGGTTCTATCTCTGAGCCAGTTTGCAACCCATCTTGTGATATAGGGGTTGATATTTAAGCTGGTAAGCTTATTTATGATGCCCGAGTGGGGTATTGTGTCGAAGGCTTTTGCGAGGTCCAGGTAGGCTGTGTGGACTACCTTGCCCTCATCTATGGCTTTGGTAACTGTTTCAAAGAAATCAACTAGGTTTAAGAGGCAAGATCTGCCCTTAACAAAGCCGAATTGGGGTAGGGTCCAGTGTCTGGAGGCTCCCAATGTCTTTGTTTATGAGTTCCATGATAATACGCTCCATAGCTTTACAGACCAGACTAGTCAGGCTTATGGGATGATAGGTTCCGGGGTCCATTGTGGCACCACCTTTGTGGAGTGGGACCACTGTAGCTGTACGCCATTCTTCGGGTACATATCCTGTAGTAAGGCTAAGTTTGAACAGTGACTTAATGTGAGGGTTCAGTTCTTCTTGGAGCTCGTGTAAGACACAGCCTGGGACACCGTCCGGTCCCATAGATGCTGTGTTTTTTGCTTTGGAGAGGGCAGCTTTCACCTCTGCATCTGTGATGTCATGGAGGTTACATTCAGTTGGGATAGGCATTTGTTCCTTTGGGGGGAAGGGGGGGAGAAGTTTCCGCTGAATCTGTCTGCCAGGATGTTGGCTATGTCTGTAGGTTCGGTATATTTTGTACCGTTATGCAACAATTCAGAGCATATCTGGGAGTTTACGCCCATGTTCCTGACATAGCTAAAGAAGGCCTTGTGATTATCTTTAGTATCTAGGGCAATTTTTCTTTCGAAGCTGGCCTTTGATGATTTTATGAGGGATCGAAGTTTCTTGCTAATACTGATCAGAGATGCCTTCCCTTTTTGGGATTTTGCTCTGTCATGTAGTAGCTTCCTCCTTCTGTTGTATAGTTTATTTATGGCCGGGGTCCACCAGACAGGTCTCCTGTTTTTGGAGGATTGAGTCTTGGTTTTATTTGGGATAGCACAATCCATGCATTCCTGCAGGTGCTCATAGAATGCATTTGTAAAGGATTCTGCGGATTGGGCTGTATTATCCTCTGACCCAGGGGTTTTGAAGGATTCCACCTCAGTCTTGAGAAGTGCAGAGTTGGCTTTTGAGAAATTCTTTACAGTGATTTCCTTGGCTGGGGGTAGGACGGGATATGGATGTCCAGGGAAATTTGTTTATGGTCTGATCTTACCAATGAGGGGTATACCTCTGGTGTGGAACATAGAGTCCCCATGGTGGTGATGACCAGGTCCAATATGTTGTTCCCTCTTGTGGGAGTGGTGACCAGTTGTTCCATTGTGTTAGAGTTTATAAATTCAAGGAACCGTTGGGTGAGGGTGTTTGGGCTTGAGTAGTTTTCCCAGTCAATGTTTGGGTAGTTGAAGTCACCCAATAACATAGTGTTTGGAGAGACCTTCATATTCTCCAGTGTTCTCAGGAATGCCAAGTGGGGTTCCTGTAATAGGGAGGGTGTTCTGTAGCAGGCTACAAACTGAAAGGCAGTTTTGCCTGCTGTTAGTTGCACATAGATGGTTTCTGATGCTTCGTGCAGTGCCACTAACCTGGAGGTGTAGGTATCTTTGATGAATATAGATACTCCCCCTCCTTTTGTGCTTCAGTCCGAGTTTTGGGGCCAAAATGCATGGTATGAGTTATAACCTGGTAGTGCTGGGGTGCTCTCAGGAGCCTTGAACCAGATTTCTGTTACTGCACAGACATCGATTTTCTCCATACTGAGGAGGGCCTCGAGTGCTTGCATCTTGAGGTTTAGACTTCTGGCATTGAGTAGCATTACCTTTAGTTTTTTTATCCTTGGGTTGTCTATGGAGGTGGGTTTGTCCTTTGAGCCTTGCCTAAAAAAGGCACTATGGGGGTGGCAAGAGCCTTGGCCAGTATACGAAAGCCTAAGGGTGACAGGTGCAAGCCGTCCCTAGCGAAGCAACGTGGCTTGTCGAGCATGTCATCCCAGGCTGACAGACACTGGATCCCCTTTGAATGACACCAATACTTTAGCCAATTGTTGAAACTAATCATTTTGTCTTTATACTGTGGCAACATTCTTGGTGAGGGCAAGATGCAACTCAAAGTCAGGGTCATACCAACCTGGGCTACATGGTCAGCGAGCTCCTCTATGTCTCTTTTCATGTAGTCCAGGGAGGTAAGTCTCAGGTCATTCACACCAGCATGGACAATGACAGAGTCATACTTGTACTTGTTGTGAAGTGACTTGAGTGCATGCGTTATGTGGCGGATCCTGGCACCCGACAGGCAGCTTACAGTGACCTTCTCCTTGTTCAGTCTGGTGGGCGGGACGTCAGTGTGCCAGACAATAGAGTCCCCTATAACGAGTGTATTTGGTGTGTTGTTTGGCCTTAAGGGCTGTGACTGTGAGGCACACTGATTTTCTGAGATATGTGATTCGTGGGTATTGTTGAGGGGTGGCTGTTGCTTGGATATCTGCTTAGGAGGTATTTGCTGTTTAGGCAGATTTTTATTTAGAGCCTCCGAGTATGTTTTTGTGTGTTTATGTGTTGGGTATGCAGATGCAATAGGTCTGTGTGAGACTGGATTTGTGGTGTGGGTGGTTACCTTTTCCTCCTGACTGACTGTGCCAGTCTATGGGTTTAGAGAGCTCTGCCTCCAGTTTGGTTGTGTAATTGCATCTCTCACATGTATTAGAGTTTTTTGGAAGGAGGAGAGGGTTGTCTCTGTACATAAGGCAATTGTAACATTGCCTCAAAATTCCCAGATATACCAGCTGGACTGGAGAGTAACCTTGAAACTGACCCTTGGACATACCAGATTAGTATAGGGAACTGTTTTTTTACTGATCAGATTAGGGAAGGGAAATGATTTTTCACGTGATCAGGAAGGACCAATCGGGAGCCTAATACTTATGAGAAGTCAAGGAGGGTGTAGTGCTTTAGTTAGTTAGTGTTTCCTTATAAGATCTGAGCAAGTGCAGGGATTTAGAAAGAGAATAGAGTGATTACTTTGAGAGTTTGAACAGTTCTAAGGGAAAAAGTGAAGAGCAGATTTTCTGGAGCCTGGAATAGTTTAAACCTGCTTAGGCGGCGCTGCCCGATGCTGCTCAGTGCGCAAAACCACGCAAAAAGAGAGTTGTAGGGTTTTAAGAGAGAGAGATCAAGGAGTTTAGAATTGACCCAAAATGGCCAATAAAACTACAGCTTCTAGGTAGTAACCACTCCTCCAGGGACAGGCAGGCTGTTCAGTGTTAACCACTCCCACTGGTGAACACAGAGACTTCCCTTTAGCCCAAGCAAGCACTGGCCTTCTAGAAACTTCCAAACAGTTCAGAACAGCAAATCTGTAACTGAACTTTCTTAACTTTCAGAAAGTGGGAAAAAGCAAGATTTTTTTTCTTTTTGTTGTAGTTTAAAGGTAGCAGAGATACACAAGCAGCAAAATAATCATAACAGTGCAATAAATGACCCCACACTTGAGTGCTAGGCCAAAATCAGGGAAAATGCAGTTTTTAGAGAAAAAAACAATTTTAAATTAAGCGCAACACAGGAAATGCAGTAAATAGGCTCTAGATGTGTTCCAAGTACTGTTACTGTTACAGATATAAACTTTAGCAAGCCAGAAAATGCCAAAAAGTAGGCGGCAAAGCAGTAAAACTTAACAAAAAAATCAGAAGAAAATACTTAAAATTACAAAAATGGCTCCTTTTCTTCTCTCAGTGTTTTGTCCCCTTGGTAGGTGCTTCAGCAACAACTAGCAAGCCTGAAAAGACGCCAAAACCATGAGGCAGCCGGGTTTTAAGAGGGACATTGTTGTATAACATTGTATATTGTTGTGTCTTTCTGCTTTTTCCCAGTTAGGGGTCCACTAATGATTGGTTGTTGATTTTTATGTGCCGAGTTACCAGCCCTGACGCATAACCTTCAATGAAGGTACGCCCATTCACGCATGTCTCCATGCAGAAGACGCTCTAGCTGAGAATCAAACCGGACAGCGTCTTACTGTGAGGCGACAACGCTACCGCAGCACCACCACCACAGTTTTATATATACATATATATATATATATATATATATATATATATGAGTCTGTCATCACAGTGGTACATGCAGTGATAGTAGTACTAGGAGATGGCACATGTGTGAGTCTGTCTTCACAGTAGTACATGCAGTGTTAGTCATACTAGGAGATGGCATGTGTGTGAGTCTGTCATCACAGTGGTACATACAGTACTAGTGTATATATATATATATATATATATATATATATATATATATATATATATATGTATATATATCTATATATATATATCTATATGAGTCTGTCATCACAGTGGTACACGCAGTGATAGTAGTACTAGGAGATGGCACATGTGTGAGTCTGTCATCACAGTGGTACATACAGTACTAGTCGTACTAGTCAATGGTACATGTATTAGTCTGTCATCACAGTGGTACATGCAGTCCTAGTAGTACTAGGATGTGACACATGTTTTGGTTTATAACAATATTCATTAAAGTTATATTTTGGTTTTACAATAAGGTATTTTATAGTTATATGCATTGTATGCCCCTGATCTACCTTAGTAACGCATGCTAATCCTATCCCTGAATCTGTCCCTAACCCTACCCTTCTCATCAGACTACCATTACACAAAACAGCGTGGACACTAACTACTCATGCCTGCACACATGCGTGCGCACACAAACACACACACACACACACACACACACACACACACACACACACACACACATACAGATACACACACACACACACACACACACACACACACACACACACACACACACACACACACACACACACACACACACACACACACAGCTACACACACACACACACACACACACACACACACACACACACACACACACACACACACAAATGCATTAAATCTGTCTCCTGGCCTAACCTAAACCCTAATCCTAAATGCTCATGATCATGCACACTGAAATCATCCCCCTTACCTAATCCTTACTCTAACCCTAACTAACCCAAACACATTTGCAAACATATACTCCTACTACACATCCCACTTACCTTTGTCAACCAAAGACACACACACACAATAAAATGTTCATTTCATCTTAAAACACCGTATTCCTACCTGTTGATGAAAGCATACAGTGATCAAAATGACTGCACCCATATGAGTGTTATTTAGTTGGTTGAATCATGTGATCATTACATGGAAAAAAAGCCAACACAGCTGATTGAAAGTTACCACCTTTGATTTTGTGCGAGAGTGCAAATAGTGGGGCTCGGGAAATTTGCTCTTTCCCCACTGTAGAGTGATCTCACAGTTGGTATATGTTTATTACCAGGTGGCATAGTGGGTGCAGGGAGGCTTGTCCTCTGCAAAAAAATGCTATTGTCATTCTTTTCTGTTATTTTTCATTCAAGTAAAGATTGAGAAGTTATCCTTGATCATTTGAGTTTTAAATATACAAGTATATGACCAAGTACCATATGCTCATGCATAAGTCAATATTTTCTTGCTAAAAGAAAAGGTAGTGGTGCAAGCTGTTTCCTAAAGAACCAAGTTCACCAACATAACATTCTGAACAAAAAAACAAACAAACATGCAGGTTAACTTTTTTCAAAAGTCTCATAGACCCCACAAGCAAGGAAGGAGTTACTGCCAAAGCAGTCCGATCATTACATTCAGCAATGCAAAGGAGCAGGAATCAAATTCCTTTGCATACAATGGTCTCCTTAGAGCTGTTTCCATCTGCATTGCATAATAAGATGCTCATGTCTACTCAGAACTGTTCACAGCAATTCTTCCATATAGCAGCATAACACCCAGGACCAATGTTCCAGGCAACCATTCCCTCTCTCTAAGAAGCCAGCTTCAGTGGTTTGATAGGGATATAAACCTCTCGTTTATATGCATTTGATTACACAATTAGTTCTAGTGACTGAAATCCACAAGAATCTTCCCTGCCTAGAACAAAAAGTTATCTGCCTTCTTATGGTTCTGTGAGCAGCATTAAGCAACAGGTCTGTTTGCATTGTTTAATGATGCAATTGGTGCAGGTATATAGATAGTAGCAATGAATTTATGCACCCTGACACAGGCAAATTTCTAAGGTTTAATGCTAGAGCAGACTGTGACACGAGCCGTTTGGTTTATTTGGCTAAGTGCCAACTCTGCTCTAGCTTTTACATAGGCAAAGCTGATCACAGGTTATGCGACAGAATCAGAGAACATATCCACAGCATTAATAAACAGATATGCACAAATGCTCTGGCCAAACATGTTAATATTCATGGACTTGAACATAATTTTAAATTTTTAGCAATAGAAATAATTAAAAAAATATATACGGGGGGGTGGGTGACATTGAAAATAGGGTTGAAACTTGTGAACTAAAATGGATAATTAATATGAGGGGTAACAAGGGCAAAGGTTTAAATGACAAGATATATATTAAACCAATATTAAAGAATAGGGTTTTTAGATAATGTATGTCCTATTTCAGATCTTTTTATTGTATGTCACTATACAGTGGTTTCTCTGTAGCTTTTTTAATGAAATAGTATATGGCTTATTTTTGACTAGGTATCACATGCCTCTGTTAATTGTTTTATTGATCAGGATTTATTTAAATAATGTGTATGATGGTGTTTTTTGATTGTCTGATGAAGCGGCACTGATAGCTGTGAAAGTGCTCACAATAAATGTTGTTTTTATGCCTTTGATCTGCTAGGGTTGTTTCACCTTCATCTTTACTTTATATTGTTTATTATTATCGTTGTGGTGGTGTTCACTGGTGGAATATTTATTCTTCTGGTAGGACTTGGTGCTTTTCCTTCCTTTATAGACATTTCATTTTATTTATTTTAATTTTGTTTACCTGGGTTTCTGCAAACAGCTTTAGTTAAAAAAAAAATCCAACATATGTGTGGGGAGAACAGCTCCAATATATTAGAAACATTTTTAAACAAACAGTCAATATATACATAAGCAGATATGAAATAACACATTAAGAATTACTCGTAAAGTTGCTAATTATTTTACATTTATCGTAGAGTGCAGACATAAAAGTATTGTAATTCTAGCTTTGCAGAACTGTAACAGTAAGCAACTGGGTCATTTGTTCCATCCACACAGCCCCAATCTCCACTGAAAACCCCAACCACAGTATATGACTTGATCTTGCGAGGTTAAAAACAAAAACAGTTACAAAAAAAGATGGTACTGTCATTAAGTTAAGTATACTTTTTTTCACCCAAACTGTACTTAAGAGCTCAAAGCTTGTGGTTGATCTTACTTCATTAAAATGCACATTATTCTTGCTAAGAAAGACAGAACTGCAGTCATTCTATTTGCACATAAGCATTGTCCCTATTCCAACTGCCAACCCAGAGAATATGCTTTGAGCCTACAATGTTTAAAATAATGAAAATAAAAGGCCATGGTTACATTATTGTATTTCTTTGACATCACATAGCCAAGAACTTGGACGTGATCTACTTCAGTTCACCCATACACACTGTACTCATGCAAGGGTACAGTTTGTTTCAACAACAAAACATTGACAAACAGTCCTATTTATCTTGACTACCCCTACAAAATGATATTAGGCTAGAAAAACATGTCATCCTTAAACGGCTCCTTAGAACACATGTCAGAGCTAGTATCTCTTTGGCTCCTGCTAGGATATTAAATAAAAAATATATAATAATAATAATAACAACAATAATAATAGTAAAAAAAGTCATCAACAGCCCCCAAAACACACAGACCACTAGTATCTGGTTGACCACGCCAGTGTATTACCAAAAAAACCCCCCAAAAAATGAACAGTCCCCAAAACACACGGCATCCCGATCAAACCTGCCAGGATAGTTTATTAAAAAAAAAAAAAAAAAAAAAAAAGCCATCAACAGCCCCCAAAATGCACACACTACCTAACCTTACCTACTACTAGTATTTGGTTGACCATGCCAGGAGTGTTAGAAAATTACAAACTGCCCCAAAACAATCAGCCCACTGCAGAGTTCGTCTTCTGCTATGATCTGGTTGACCCTGCCAAACTCTAGGCCCAGGATGTTAGAAATAAAGAACAAATATATAACCAGTGCACCTTTTCATTTTAAACAGTATCTGGTCAATCCTGCCAAAAATAATAAATAATTAAATACATAAATTATCTGGTCGACCCTGCCTGGAAAAAAATTACAGAAAATATCTGGTTGATCCTGGCAGGAAAAAAAAATGCAATATGTAGTATCTGGTTACCCCTGCCGGGAAATAAAATGCAATATATACATCTGGTTGGTCCTTCTGAAAAAAAAAAAAAACAGTCAGAAGAACCCATTATTTTTTTTCACACTTACCTGAAAAGAAACTATGCGCTGTCACTGTGGATTAGCTTTCAATTAGCAGTAATAAAATTCACGCCTCCGAAGAAGACTCCACTGCCGCTCTCTGACTCTCGCTTGTTGCTTTACCCAATGCGAAGAGAGGGAAGAGAGTGTGAGAGCAATAGGACTAATCAGCAGCCAGGTCATGTACGTGGCTGCTGACTAAGCAGTCCAGTCGGACTCGGATCCCTGCAGTCTCTAGTTAATCTGGACCGTTTTTAAAACATTCAAAGATGTCCTTATAACATACCACTGTTCCAGTATTTCCACACTCTAGATTTGGGTCTCCTATACCTTTTCTCTATAATTAGAATTAATTTGTTGTAACCCAGTCAGGTAATTTATAAACTACTTCAGTCTGTTATAATTGAGTTCTGGTACAGCATGTACCAGTTTTTATATCATCTGCATATTCTGTGCACCAGGTGTAATTGTGTATTTCTACATTATCTGTAAGATGAAGCACGGTCCAAAGGAGATCCCTGTGAAACTCCCTGCATCACTGTAATATGCAGGCTTGTATGATTATTTACTTTTTCTCTAAAGGCTCTTCCATTAGGTAAGCAAGTTTGTTATCCTTTCAACGACTTTCAGATCTGTGTTGGATTTTTTTCAGCTTGTTGATCAACAAGTTGTGGTACATTATGTCAAATACTCTATTGAAATTAAAAAAAAAAATCACATTTCTTTCATTCTGTTGGCTATATGGCTTCCCAGAGAGCAAGAACATTTGTTACAGTTATTACCCCATTGCTAAATGTATGCTGTTTCCTGGCATTTCATTGTCTTGTCATAATGCCCATCCTCCCACACACGTAAAGCAAATACGACTGGCAGCATATCACCCATAGATTATTGTCACTGCTTCTGTAACACAGAGGTTACAAAGGTAAGACAGTGTGTGTGTGTGTGTGTGTGTGTGTGTGTGTGTGTGTGTGTGTGTGTGTGTGTGTGTGCAGGTGGGGGTGTGAGTGTGTGTGTGCATGTGTTTGTGTGTGTGTGTGTGTGTGTGTGTGTGTGTGTGTGTGTGTGTGTGTGTGCGCGTGTGTGTGTGTGGGGGTGGCGCTGTACAGACACAAGTATAAACTGACACAGGTTTGTAAACTGGTAGGAATATATACTCTTGTGACACCAATCACAAAACTGAAATGAAATGCAAAATTACCACAATTGTACAAAAGTAAGACGTGACTACAACAGAATTCTGCTGCTAGTGTAGACATAATAGTACATATTGTACACCACCATCTCCTTCTCTAAAATATACCCAAAGAGTTTATATGTTCTGGAGTATTAAACCTTTAAAGCCACACACACACACACACACACACACACACACACACACACACACACACACACACACACACACACACACACACACGCAGTCTAATTTATTTTATTTTTTCTCTTGCAGGATTATTTTTTATCCACAGCTTATTGTGCCCAGTGTGAGAGCTTCATCCACTTTTCCTGAATTTCTATTACTCCTATTCCTAATTGGCAATCCTGGATTTAACTTTTCAGAGACCAGGCCTCATGACTACTTGGAGGGTGGAAACTGATCACAACTTTGTAGTTAAGACTGAAGAAGTGAGGACTTCTTGGGTGATGAGGACAAGAAATAGCAGAGATACTAGCTATCATACAGTTGCAACTGGGCAGAAATCCTGTGCGGTAGAAAGAAGAAACATGCAGTGAGGCAGGTGATGTACTCTGCCAGACATCACATGTGGAATGTCCACTTTCTCTCCCTTCTACTATTTGTTGTACCACATATTTGTGTTCGTGTGCCCCCTTTACAGTATATGGACTGCCGTACTATGTAACATTACAGTACAGTGCTGTGGTACACTATTAGAATGCAGGGTGCATGGACTGTTTTCTGTACACCTGTGACTATATATATGTTACCTACCCTTGAGTGTCAACTAAAGTATTAAGACAGGATGTGTAATTTGGTTGTACCCTTAAGATTCATTTCTCCACCTTTCATATGCATTTTTTAGATCAAACTGTGCTACCAAGCCGTGCTATGCACCTTAACTGGTCTTGTAGAATGGCACCCCCCATGTCATACTTTGTTTCCATGGCAATCAGATTATCATTCACTACTGACATAAACTGAACACAGTACTGATACTCAGAACGCCATTCATTTCATCCTGAGTCACAATTAATACCTGTGGTTTGATGCATAATTCTGTTTATGAATTATGCATCTGTCATTCCTGCGGCCCAGCCATCCTTCCTGTCTTTTACAGTGTGCAGTACAGCCTGCATCTGTGATTGTTTCAGGCCATGAAAAGTAAAGCTCTAGATTTTAACTTCAGGCTCACATATTCCTCAACTGTTACACAGTATCTAAACATAAGGCATATTATTTGAGGAAAGCAAACATCCCTAAGTTCTGCTTTTGTATGACAGCTGGTTGTGGCAATCTATTACATGAATTGCCAAGGCTGACATATAGCTCTGTAGTCTGCTAAATTCCCAACATTGACTCTACTCTGCTTTATCATGAATGCTACTACACAATTCTAGAAAGCTGAAGTCTTTCTTAGAAAGGTTTGTAAGATATGCTATGATGACGTATAAAATTAATGTTGCTGTCATCAAACTATGCTGCAAGTCCTTTTGTAAATCAACTTAATCCGAAAATCACTGTCCCACTGTATGAGTTTGTTTACATCCAATGTAATAAACCATTTTGGGAGTTAATGGAGAACACTGGACCATGAGAATACTTCTGCAGACTAATAAGACTGTATCTGGTGCTACTAGCATAGTTTGGCAGCGGCCCTCATAGCATTCTTACACCTTGGGAATATATGAGGAGCACCAGCAAACCAGTAACACACGATATTATTAGTACTGAATCTTAAGATCAGTGTGTAACTGCGGTATGCTTAATAAGAATCAGAAAATCAACATGATTACTGTAAGATAAATGTCTAATACATTTATGGTGTGGCGCAATTGTTAACATAATGACTTACGTAATATTGAGTACTTGTGCTAAATGCAGTTACTGTCACTGTCGGCCTTAGAAGCTGCTGGAAGAATTCATATACACTATGTGGAGAATATGGGATATGGATTCCCTTTAGAATTTATGTTTAAAGAATAGCCTTGTTTAGATGCTAAAAGTGATTGCTTTAGAGTAATTGTTTTTTCAAATGAAAGTTAAAGCTGTGTCAGTGAAGTTAAAGCAGGCAAAAGACACAGTTTGCTATAGACCCTTACCAAGGTAGAAGCCATGCATAACTTAGTCTATTGGCATCCAGCTCAGTATTTTCTAAAGTAACCTTTCCAGACAGTTCTGTTTTGCTTCTGAAGTGGACTTTTTACTGTAAAGACAGTGATATATGCAGTGGTTTCAATGCACTCTCACTAGAGCTGCTGCAGTGATTTTCATCCTAATTCTTATCTGCTGATACACATACAAGCAGAATCACTGTATACGTCATGCTGCACATGCAGGTGTTATTGGAGAACTGATGGAACTCATACAGTGAAGCTCATTATGAATCCAGTCACATCAACACAAACATCACGTGGGATATAACAAAACCATTGCAGTCATTTTAGCTTATATTCTTTTATGGTGTTCAGGAACTGTTATAAAGTGTCTTATTCCTCTGCCACAATAAACCAGAAACATCTTTCCAGCCATTACCACATAAAACACAAATACAAAATAAATATATTTAGGATAGAAGTTCACTTCCTGTGCGGATTTCTATATAGATGTTACTTTATTTGTGCACTTATTTTAGTCTTTGTTAACTGGAGATATGATTTCTGTAAGGTTTAAATCTACAGAATTTTGATTTATTGCTTCTTGATGCTGTTAGACTATTTGTATGTTACACTTTGAAACATTGTTTAATTTTTCTAAGTCTTCAGTAGTAACCTGGGAATTGTTTCTACTTGCGTGACTTATTCGGTCTCACAGCTTTCACCTTGGAGCCACAGGAAGCAGACCTAAGTCCTACTGAATATAACTCATTTATAGCTCAGTGACAGTATCAGTCAGATCAAGGATATTTGAAGAAGGAACCATGTAAAGTGAAGGATAAATCCCTGACTGCAACCCAGGTGACCTGCGCTTGGCTAGTGGCAGAGGCCCAAGAGGGACAGAGTGGGGGATGGACGGTAGTGCGCAGCTAATGCAAGTTTGCCCTTTCTTGGGGGGAGTAAGCCACCTTGGCTCATTGCACTGGCGACACCTGCAGAAATACAGATGTATCACAGGAACATGAACAGCCTAGTGATCGCATACTGTAAGCGATATATTGTTTGGTTGTAAGGTTCCCCGTGTACAGACTTGTGTACAGCCCTCCCAAGGCAGCAGTAATGTAGATATACAGTTTACCAACTGGGTGCAGAAAGGATATTCTGCAGGACTGGCTTGCTCCCTAACGTCCAACTCTCATCTCCACCAGGGCAATGAATGGGACATTGGACTTTTGCCCCCTGATGGAGGAATGGATAGGTCAGTTGGTTGCAGGAAGGAGATGTACTGAGCTGATGCTGCAGACTAATATTGATGTAAGGTTCTGCAGTATGAGCAGAACCTGGTGTAGCCAGACATAAAAGAAATGTTCATGGTTTAGTCTGGCACAACAGAGCATGGGCAGACAGAGGAGCCATTAGCCCCTTGAGCTGGGAATTCGACTGACTGTGCTGCTTGCAGCTCGCTCATGAGCCCCACATGTCCCCCAGATGGTAGGGCAATGTTGTACATTCAGTTCACTGCCAGAGGCTGTTGGTGGTCCACCATTCTGCTCTCCTCATAAGTAGCATGGCAGGATGTTCCCCCACCCTGTTTCTATGCAACAGGTGGGATCTGGTGGGCCTCCTCTGCCTACCAGAGTTCGGGGTGGGGGTGGCACGCTGGTCTTGCACATGCAGGACAGGCAGCTGCCATCCCCCACCCCCACGACTGGCTCAGAACATGACCTCAGATCTGATGTGGTGATCCACTGAATTTAAGCATATTACTAAGCAGAGGAAAAGGCACTAACTAGGGTTCTCTCAGTAGCAGCAAGTGAAGAGCCCAGTGCTGATTCTTTGCCCGAGTGATGGGGGGAAATGTCAGGCTACCAAAGGGTGCAGAGCACTCCTACTTAATATCTTGATCATGTGGAATAATGTACCCACACTGGCTTAGGAAAGCAGGCATTGCACTGTCAGTTAATGCTGTCTGGCCAGCTTGATGGCTAGTATCCTGATGGATGATGACTGTCACCCCCAGCTCTTGCCTTCTATTTCCTAATGTCCTAGAGCATTTGCTGCATCTTCATAATTGTTATAATTTTAAAACAAAGGTTTAGATAACCAGTTTTTAAAATGTATTTTCAGTAGTCTGAAATACTGTTAATAATGGAAAAACAATCACTATTTTGTATTTTAATAATTTGTTCCTCCACTGGTAAAGTCAGGTATTCTCCAGACTGGGCAAGAGCCCTATGACCCATTCATTTCCACTTGGTGAAGCCCATCATTCCATCTTTTCTTCTGTGAAACATGAGTCAGGCATTAAGGAGCAAGCCAGTTACTGGTCCTCAAGAGATCCCGACTTAACCCCTCTCCATAGGAAGCAATTTGCAATATATGCCTGGCCAGGGAGAGACAAACATTCTCACACCAACTCCTCCCTGGTTCAGCAGTGTGAAAGCTGCTTCAGATAAGCCTGGCCTCTTCCAAAAGCTAATGTCTATGCACCAGTGACTGTCACTGATGTGTTACGGCTTAGCCATCTCCCATCTATCAAGATAAGTAGGCTGCCATTGGTTGTTCAGTCTCATCCTTGCTCACCTGATCTCACTTGAGCTCCTTTTCAAATATTAGTCACCTGGGTCACAGCTGGGGCTTCATCCCTCTGTGACATGGAGTTGGACTTCACCAGTCAGTCTCAGCTCTGGAAGAGTCCACTGAAGGACTACTGCTAAGAAAAGGCCCTTCCTATGCCACTTAGCTAACACATGCCTGCAGATTTTTCCATCCTGATATACTGGACACTTACACACATAGATAAACATGTTTAATCACTTATTTATTTAATTACTTTATTTTATTTTACTTTATGTAACTGGGTTGTCCAGTGGCCCATGCCCTTTTTCAGCAATTATTTAGGGAAGGGAAAGAATTTCCCTGATAATTATTTGAAGGCTAGTAAAAAAGAAAACATATACAATAATATGCAGTTAGCTTTGTAATTGTTTTAAAATATTACAGTAGGTAGATGGTGTAATAGTTAAAATATTCTTTTATTTTATATATTTTTATTATCAATAATAAAATATTCTACTTTTATTTATTTATGTACTGTTTGATGACCAATGCTATAGACTGACCCTTGTGGCAAGGATCCATTTCAGACACAGCTAATAAAAAAGTGTCAGCTGGTTAGTAATATGGGTTGAGACAAGCTGAGGAAACTACAGGGTACATGATAAGAAAACAAAATGACAGTATCTAGACAGTAACATGACATAAAATGTTATGTACATAGTTTCAAAACATTATAATGCTTTGTAAGGAACTATTTACACTACTTGCAAGAGATACAAAAAATGGTATAATCAGTTTATAAAGACTCACTGAAAAGTTAAGCAAGACAGAAGGGCAGGATGGAGCTTGAGCTCGTCAAAGATATCAAAGACAGAAGAAGATTACTGACGTACACAGTTTTGGTTCAAGGACTGAGAAGTCATGGTCTGAACATACAAGTGAATTAGATGGTCTATGTAATGATATTACTGGAGTGAAAGCAGAGAATATATGAGATATTCAAAGGGTACAACAGACAAGACTGTTGTGTGCTAAGGTAGTAAAAGCATTTAAATGTCATTGGAGAACAGAGAGCAATTGCCCATAGGTGTGAAAGGTGCAGTGGTGTTTGTAGAGTGAAGAAAGGAAAGTAACTCTAGAGATAAAGTCTGAAAGAATTTATTGGTCAGAAAATTTGTTATAAATGAGTTAGCTAGTAGTGGTAGTCTGTATTTGAGTTGAAGTTGTACTATTCCTATGCCAATGGCAAGCCAGTCTTTAGGAAAGAGGAATCTGCAGATTTGAGGTATTGACAAATTTTTTTTTTTTTTTTTTTATTTCAGTAGGTCAATATGTCTGTACATGGAGGTGTTAGATTAAGTGCGATACCGAGCAATTTGAATGCATTTACAGGTTCAGTATTATTTACGGGCAAGGGCAGGGTAGGGGTATGGATAGGGAGTGTTCTGAGGAAGGAGAAGTGCAAAAGGACCAATATTTGGCTTTGTTGTAAATTAGATGTTGGACTGGAGAGTTTGTAAGACAGATGTGTGCAATAATGTCATATAAACCATAATGTCTATAAGACCTGGAAAAGGGTGGAGCTATTAATAAAAGATGAAATATTTGAAAAGAACAATAAGAGTAAGGAAGTGGAAGAACAATTCCTAAAGGACAATAGTAAAAGTTGTTTTTCTAGCAGATAAGGGGCATTAACTGCAAGAGAACTAAGTATAAGGGGACAGTAGTATTTTTCTATCTTTTTATCCTGACTGCCTTTCAACCATTAGCCCCTCTGTGGCATGCATGTTTTGGCCTTTTTATTGACCTCGTCAGCACAGCATAACTGGATGGGATACAGGAAGTTTAAGATGTCACACAATGAAAACTCTAATTTGGCTGCTTTTACTTGAAGTTTTCATTGAATGGTTTGTCTGTGTCACCTTTTCCCCTTTGGTTTAGATGTTAATTGGGATATTTTACAAGCACCTTAATGTTTATGGGCATTAGCTGAGTTTAAAGACCCTGTGCTTCTGAAGTATATCCAAAGTATCGACTTATGCTGTGCTGATTAATAAAAAGGCTGAAACATGCATGTCTACAGCCAATGGGGTTTTGCTTTACTGACCTGAATGTAGCCATAAAGACTTAAAAAGTAAAAAGTCATGGGCATTCAGAGGCCATGAAGCTGAAACACGATGTCCTTAAGAGATCGTTTGAATATATCCCATGGGTCTCTATTACAGGAGGTCACACAGTGAAACTCTAGGTTGGTTGTTTTTTGTTTTGTTTTTTTGCAGTTTTTTTACAGAATGGTTGGTCTTTGTGACCGTTTTACCCTTTAGTTTAAGTGCAATAAATTGAAAAAAGAGACAACAAAGGAAGTAAAAGGGCAGAAAGGAGACAGCAGAAAAAGGGGGAGTTATTAGAATTAGCTGCAGTTAGGGAAAAGTATGCAAGTTGCCATCTGAGTACTTGTAAATATAGCTGACTGTGACTACAGTAATATTCATATTTTACCTATTAAGGACTGCATACATATTACTGAGACAGCATGCATTGAATTTGCTTGTTCTTAACCTTTTTGCCTTCAGTGGTGCATTGATGAACAGCCAGATTACTATAACCCCCCCTCCCCGTCTCCTCATTTTGAACATTTAGCTTACATTGTAGAATAGGGGGCATCCTTGGGAAGGGGACAATCAATGAATATAATCTACATTTCTATGGAATGGGGAATGAGACAACAAATTCAGTGTGGCATCATCCCTGGTGCTTCAGAGAGGTTTTTGCACGTACCATAATCTACTCCATGCAGCATCCTTGAGGTGTGCTCTTGCTTACAGGATCTGGCTTTGTGGCATGAGTACATTCATGCACATGGATTTAACCCCATTCACTAGACTGCTTGAATACAGTGCATATATTGGCCCTTGTACTAGCTATTCAACAGCCAATTTTTGCTGGGCACCACTTTTGTAGCGGACTAGATTGCATTCTCCTACTAGCATGAGAGAGGTGGCAGTAGTTGCAATCTCACACTTCTTAGCAGCTTTTCCAGTGCCCAGGTCATCAATCAATCAATTCTGCGTCATTTGGATTACATCTGGGACATTATCCTTCTGTGACATGGAGCTGGTTAATATGAACTGAAGCTGCTTCTTATGGCTTCATCTGATTTTTTTTTTGCCATCTCTTGCTCTCAAATTAGAATGCAGTGATTGTAATTTCACAGTCACATGGCTGTAGACTGTAATGTCCAAAGAGAGCACTATGCCCTCAAGACAGATTAAGAGGCTTTAAAGGGTAATAAAGGTAAGGGGCATCATGATGTAAATGTAAGGGGCAGCATAATGAGAAGTTGTGAACTCATGCGGGATCAATACCACGTGGTTATTAATACATTTTTCAAAGTTTTAGTGGAATTTCTCTAGATCCTTGAGAAAGATACAGTTTTAAGGCATGGTAGAGGATTTCAAAGAAATTATACTTACCACTGATATAGGCACAGAGCTGCTTGATAGATTGTTTTTGTAATCCTCTGTACATCATGCTGACCTGTCTGTCCTACTTTGTTTGCCCTTGTTTCACTCAGGCTCACTCCTCTCCCTTACCTTACCCCACTTCCCACCCACCTCCACATTCCTTTCACTTATAAGCTATCTATTCATAAGCTCTCCTCTACAGTTAACTACTCACACATCAGAAACCTAAGCTAAACTCACAATAACAACTTTAGCTACTAATCCAATAAAATCCAGGTACTATATACACATCCACAACTACCCTCGCAGCTACTAAACCCAATATTACCCTCATGCCCCCCTTACAAACAGAATCTATCTACATTCTCTTTCTCCCTCCTTTACAACTAAGCATTCCAGTGTTCAAATTGTATTCCTACATGCCTTACTTATTATAATTCTCTTTATAGCAACCCACCTCACTTCATGCCAAAATAACCTCAATCACAACCTGCACAGTAAATTTCCTACCCAGCTCTACTCTATCATAGCTACCAAATTCTCATTTCACATCTCTTTTGCAATATACAATCATTCTAACATAGAGCTGACCCCATTTGAGATCCCCCCTACCCTACAAAAGGTTGTTTCACTATCCAGTACAACCTACTTAAAACAAGTACCTCCAGGCTATAGAGAACATTGTTTCTCAATTAATACTCAGTGGAGATATTCATCCAAATCCTGGACTTTCACCTACCCCCAATAGTGACTACATTTACTCTAAATTCCCTTAAAAAACACCAACCTCTTAATTCTCAACATCAGCATAAGAAGTATGTCTAACAAACTTGATGAACTGCATGCAGCTCTATCCTTTTATTCTCCTGACATTATGCTCCTTACTGAAACTTGGCTTAAACCACATACCAAGGACAATGAATTACTGCCCCAGGCTACAGTGTACTTAGAGAAAACTATACATCCAAAAGAGGAGGCAGTGTCACCTTGCTTTTCAAAAATAACCTTACAGTTGACTACATTAACATAAACATTCCTATGTTCAATAATGCCGAAACCCTATTCATAAAGGTACAAATTAACCCTCAAAAACAGCTGAACATACTAGGTTCATATATGTTACTCCCAGGGAAAATATTAATACACTGGAATCCATAATACATTGGGCATCAGAATCCCTTCCCCATGAAACACTCATTTTAGGTGACTTCAACATCGACTGGAGTTCAATAAACTCCCACTTCTCAGTTAAACCTACTTGGCTTCACTCAACGTATCCAAACTCCAACCAGAATAGACAGAGCTATGAAAAAATAATCCATTTTAGATGGGATCCTTACTAGCCGCCCATCCAAGACACAATACTCCGGTACATTACCTGACACCCTAAGTGACCACATCCCTACTTTTCTGTTAAAACAACAAATTAAACCCACAAAATGTAGCTCCCTCAAACATATGTGATACAAAAAGAACTTCAGAGCAGATGACCTAAAAACAGCACTAAAACACTGTAATTGGTCACCCCTCTCAAGCCTCCACCTTGACGAGGCAGTAGGCTACTTTAATTCTACCTTTCTGAGCATACTTGACCAACTTGCCCCTCCAAGAATAATTCATGAAAAGTTTAACTCTGCCCCCTTGCTCTTCAAAATAAAATAAAACAAAGGGACAAAGCATGGGACACCTGGCATCATAACAAACTACTTCTAACAGGCAACTATTCCTTGAATTAAGAAATAAGGCTAAGAAGCAGATAAGAATGGATAAGAAAACCCATTATTGAAGTATACAAATCAAGTATAATGTTAACCTGCAAAAAGTCTGGGCAGGCAAAAATAAAATTCTCCATCCCAGTATAACTATTACCCCACCTCCTAACATTGACACATCTACAAAAGACGTTGCAACCCAATTAAGTGAATATTCTACCAACTCCATTTTAAAGCTGGCAAAAGACTCATCTCCTATAACCCTCCCAAATCTGCCTAATTGCCCAACCATCCAAAACTATTTCTTCCTCCAACCAGTCCAGACCAGCACCATCTTCAGATACTTGACCAAACTAAAACCCACTACAATAGCAGGTGATAAACTCCCAGCAGAATACCACCAGATCATAGCCAAGGCTATTTTATACCCGGTCTCTATAATTATAAATAGGTCAATCTCTGAGCAACAAGTACTACTCCTCTGGAAAAATCTCACATATAATACCTCTACACAAAGGATGGTGACTCAACCAAATTATCTAACTACTGCCCAATAGCTATACTTTCCCCACTGTCAAAATACTAGAGAAATGTATACATTCTCAAATACTAAAATACCTTCTATCTAACAATCTCCTAGCTGGAACTCAACACGGGTTTCGCCCAGGCCACAGCACCAACACTGCCCTTATCAGCTTAACCAACCACATTAATCAACAGCAGAATGCAGGCAATTTGGTATCAGCTTCCTTTTTGGACCTTCCAAAGAATTTGATACTGTCTCCCATAACAAATTACTGACTTCTCTCTCAGAACTTAAACTAAATGACTCTGCAGTCCTATGGTTTAAGGACTATCTTTCAAACCGCAAACAAGCCGTTAAGTGGCAGGACTCTCTAATCCTCTTTCTCCCTGTCACCTTAGCTGTGCCCCAAGGATCTATACTCAGATGCTTGCTCTTCACAATATTCACCAACAACCTTCATAAAGCCATCCTTCATGCAAGCTAACTTCAAAACACTGATGACTCTACCCTAACCTGTTCAGCCCCCACTCTCGAACTCCTACAGAAAACAACCCAAGAATCCTTCACAGCCATTGAAACTTGGTTATCAGGCTCTCAATTAATATTCACCCCCCCCCAAAAAAAAACAGCTTATGCTCTTTCACCCCTCCAAAGCTACAGATCCTATTCCCCCTTTTACAATTATCACCTCCGACGACCCCCATATCACATCGTTACACACGCCAATTATCGACCAATGCATGAAATTCAACAAGAACATAGCTCAAACCATAACAAAAGTGCATAAAAAACTAGGTAGACTCTATAGATGTAAAAACTATCTGACCCCCAATAGTAAATCTATCATAGCAAGAACCCACCTACTCTCTACATTACTCTATGTGTCCCATGCTCTAGTTAACTTAAATAAAGGTGATTTAAACAAACTATCCACTTGTTACAACAAGATAGCGAAATTGACTACTGATTCCTCCTACATATATCACCATTACTTAGCCCTTCAAAAACTTTCCTGGCTTGAATTAGCAAACTTACTGACCATAAACCATCTCACTCAAGCTCACCAAATTCTCTATCATCCCAAAAAAATCCCCAGCCTAACATAGCTTAATTAACCATTACTCCAATAGCCAATTGCTAAGGTCCACCAACAAAGGGCTGGTTGAGGTTTCTAAAAGCAGATACATCTCAGGAGACTCCCTTTACTCCTGTACTATTGTAAAGATGTGGAACTCTATACCACTTGAAATCAGGACTCAGGCAAGCAAAATTAGTTTTAAAAATTAACTAAAATCCTACCTGACCAAGTCTTGGATATGTACATGCTCTAACCCAGGTTAACTCCTTCAAATCCTCGCACAATCTCTCTATCTAGACTCACACTACAGCTTGCTATAGTTTCAGACATATATAATCCCATGTAATACAAACTATACTATAGTTCATGGTATTATGTATTAAGTTACTCTTCTCATAAATGTTGAATTATGTATTAAGTTAGTCTTCTGATGATGGTTTTTATACATAGCTATGTCCTGTCTATTTATGATTCTTCTGTACTACTTATACACATGTGAGGTTGTCTAACAAATTTTGTATATTTCTTTTCTAATATTATGTATTTCTCTTATAAAATTTTGTACATTAATGGTTTAACATAATGTATGGAGCTTTTCTCCCCGGGCCTCTGCTGAAAATGAGCAACCTTGCCCAGTTGGACTTTACCGGTAAACAAATGTAAAATAAAATAAATAAATAAGTACATATTAAATAAAAAATAGATAAGAGCATTTAAAGCAGCCCTCTGTCTCAGTTAATAAAGTTATACTCATATACCAGCCTGAATTGCACTTTTATATGTCTTGTACAGTTTATACCTATTATGAGTTTTGATTCAGTAGTTTCTCTCTTCACCAGCTCTACATTGTTGTTTCTAGACTATGCATCAGTCTTTTTGCTTATAAACTAAACACATTTCTGAAATAATAATTTTCTAAGAATGCAGCATCAGTGTCTGAGAAACCAACGCTGGGTGATACTAAACCGTGATTTGGCTCAGATATGCACTGTCCACTTTTTGTTCCTACATCTGGGATAACAAAATAAAAAAAAGCTTTGATTTCTTTAGACATTGCTTGTCTCTCTAATTAGAATTACCAAATATAGTATTTTTAAAATTAATTCTTAATGTCTTTTTAGTAAGTAAATCATAAGCCATAGATTCTTGTTTGCGCTTGCTGCTACTATATTATCATGAGAAGTTGTAGCTTAGCTCTTTGGTTGGTGATTTAATTCAATATTTTGTCAGAAGGACAACTGAGTGAAATCTTGAACAGTTTGAGTCTGGTTCACTGTTTTTTTTAAAAAAAAAAGACATTTAGAAGTTTGATAAAATTATAGCTTGAAACCACTAAAGAATATTCTTCTGGGATTTTTATAGGACTGGTTTCTGGTTTCTGTAACTGTCTAGATGTTTCATGCTGTACGTATGGAGGGGACATGCATGTAAAGTCAGCTTTAAGTGTGCAAGGAAGAGATGCTTAATAAATCCACTTGCACTTGCACGATATTTTCCAAACTGAGGATGGATTACTTTAACAGCTGCTAATGCTAAAGGGTCTCTTGCTATAGATCAAAGGGTATGCTTTCCGGTGCTGGTAAAGTATGCAACCATATGTGCAAAGGACCATAACTGTGAACTGCTATATGATTTCCAAGAGATTTAACAGATATTTTCAGTATAAGAAAGTTTGCAAATGATTTTAAATACTTTATTTCATAAATGCTTCATTCATGTTATTAACTGTGACTTGCTGATGCTAACCAATAGTCTTGTATAGTGATGACACACTACATAATGGGAGATTTAAAAAACCAAGGGAATTCAGTAAAATTGCATGATATCATGACAATTCAGCTAAATGGATGTCTCCAGTGCTGTAAGTGCCAAATGTTTCATTCTTATTAAGGTAAATAATTCAGTAATTCTCAGGTGGCTTTTCTTCATCATAACTGATAAAGGAAAAAAAAGCTCTTGACATTGCTGATTTAAGGGCTGACCCAAAAAGGATCGAACAATAAAACTGTTCTTCAAATCAGTACACAGGTCAAACTTAATTAAGCCAAGCAAAGATAATTTAATGCATCATAAAATGGTACTTTGCAAAAATCTCCCTTGATACCTTCAAATGCCTTCAGAAATACTGTTTATGTTGTCTTCATTCTGGTACAAACTTATAACGCACTGCTTCTTCATACTGCCCTAGTGATGATGCCATATTCTAGCTGCAGATAAGATTCTGATGTCAAAAGTAAAGGGCAGTGTTGGAGGGCACCAACAATTCAGGTTAAAATAAGAATGCATGACTAACCTGAGTCAGAAAGACTCAGAAAATGAGTCAGATATATAAAAGGTGAAAGGGAATGTTTAGCAGCCTGTGGCATTTAACTTTCACCTGAAAGTAATTCTGCATTTCAATATTATACAATGAAAGCATGTAATGGTGGTTAGTGTAGAGGATTAAGTCTGAAGCGGAACTGTTACTTCCTGTAACCAAAAGGTACAGTGTTATTTTTCTTCCACCCCCATTTGCTTACTTCTAAGGAAGTCAGTTGACCAGATAGCGCCTGAAAATGTGCACTTGTATTCAGTAGGCTTACTCAGTTAACAAATGAATTAAAAAAAGTACTTTGCTGATCATAATTTCCAATTCAGTATTCCGGTAAAGATGTTATTTCCCTATAACTTTTGCTGGAATGATGAGTACTACACACGTGAGGTACAAAGGCATGTTTTGTTTCAAGTCTTACTAGATAAACACTCTAAAAGCAAGTACTTTTTTCACCAGTTTGTCATAAAGCAAACTGGACTTTACCTGTTTCGGCAAAATAATAACATTCACAATGTACTGCATTTACCTGGGGCCACCAGATAAACATGCTGTCTGACAAATGAGTGCACCGTCGAGGCCATTGCCTTTGACAGCAACCACTTTGCCTCAGGATCAAACTTAGACATATCTGGCTAAATCCTACATTAACATGCACCTTTTACTGTACGTTACTCCTACAGTATACAGTGCCTCCTACATAGGATGTGAAATTCAATGCATTAACTTAATTACTGTGCATTTTTCAAAATATTACTCTCCAGAAATGTCTTTATCTGATCACTTTCTTAAAAAGAATGCATGCCCTGGAGACTTTATCTCTGATGGTATACAGCATACAACTGTTCAGCACATCAGTACTGAAAACAAACAACTGAATATGAACGCAGAGTTAGGGGACACGTGGCATGTTGAAAGTTCAGTTTCTTTATCACTGAGTTTCTCTTTCTGGTGTACTGCTACATACATGGGAATCCCCCAGTTCTGCTCTCCAGTGCAGACATAGCCAAAGACATGGTTTTACTTTCATGACTTAAGTTCAAGAATAAATGCTGCATTATTTGTTGTCACCATGTTTTGCTTTGGGTTCTGAATGAGTGGAAGGGAACTGAGAATTGGCACAAAAAGCATGGATTTGGTATTTATGAAAACGTTACGGTTCGCCCCCAGGAGCGCTTACCTCTACTGCATGTTCAGTTGTGCTTTGCATTTCCCTTGCCGTGAGAATGCACAAGATTATTCTTGTTTCTCTCCTAGCAACCTAGTGAACTTATAATAGATTTCTGTAAGATCGAGACATAGCCTCAGGCTAAGCACATTGCTTCAAGGGGAGCAGAAATGTCAGAGATGCTCATCTCTGCAAATGTGAGACATCTGTGGTATTTTAACATCTAGCATGTCATGACAAGATTTTGCTTTGTACATTTAGATAAAGATAATATGATTTGTGGTAAAAAGTTTTAAAGAGAAAATGCAGTTTCTGTAAGTCCTCTTTATCTTTTGTGCATCTTAATCAGATCAAATAACCTCCGTAACAGAAACAGGGCAGCCTATTGTGAGATGTATCCTTGTGTGAAACACATTTTTGTCACACTTTGTAGTTCCCCTATGCCTAGCAGTCATCAGCACCATCACCATGGCTATGCCTGTTCATTCTCTAGGATGAGCGAGAGCTGGATCAGGGTGTGGCCACCTTCTAAGCACTGTGAGATTGTACTTGAACCCTAATTGTTTCTACGTGTGCATACCTTTGTAAGTGCACAAGGGCTAGGAATGCAATGAGGAGAGCAGATTTGTATCACTAGCTGCTATGGGTGGTAAAAAACCTTAAAAAGGCCTGCTTTCTTTGTAAGCTGGTCTTTACTCTCAAATGGAGGAAGATACTTTCATGGCTGTATGTCACACCTACACGAGGGGACACCTCATCATCACCTCATCATTCCTCATCTTCTTTCCCATTGGGTTACTGCATTGCTAATGGAACCCACGTCATCTGAAGTATCAGTTTCAGTTTCAGAATTATTTGAGGGCCTGTGACAGAGCACTGTAAAAAAAAAATAAAACAACAGTAAAAGCAATAGACACAGTATTATATATAGTAACAATAAGACAGGACATGGATGGATAATTCAAAAACTGTAACGTCAGATGGTATTGTAAAAAAAAAAATTGATAGTACAGTCTAATAGGTTCATAGCTACATAGGTAAGTACTAGGTTAGCTGCCATTGTAGAATATTTTTAAGCTGACAAGGTCAGATTATGCTATTTTCCCTTTTTGTGCACAAAATAACATATTCCCCTCACAACATACTTGCATGTAAGACAGGTGCAAAAGGCCAAAAGACCAATTGTAAAACTCAAAACAAGGCCAGCACCAAGGAGTGAAAATATATAACATATATTTAATACATACTGGCAAAACCAAAAAATCAGACTGATTTCGACCCCAAGGCCTTCTTCAGTGATACACTACTAACATTCAGTGAATACTTAAATAGTATTCTAATAAATCAATTAAGCAAATAAACCATTATATAAAGGCACAGTATAATAACAAGAGGTATACTCAATATATATATATATATATATATATATATATATATATATATATATACACACACACACACACAAAAAAACCATTCAAAAATGGTCATTCAAGCCAGGGGAAAACAACCCCCCTAATTTAATAATCCAAGCCCTTTCTTTGTTATTTAGTATACTGTGCCATGTCATTTTCCTGGATCTATCCCCCCATATTTTATCAATAATAGTAAAATTAAATTTGTCTGTTTTGTGATTGAGAACATGTTTATGTAAAGCATTTGTCAAATGTTGATTTCTCAGGTCACTGAGATGTTCGACATTCTAATCCAGAGTGGCCTGGACGTCTGTCCCATGTAAAAAGCAGAACAGGAACATGTGGCCAAATAGACCACCCAGTCCGTGCCACAATTACCAAAACATTTTATCCGATATATCCTGCTGGTGTTTCTACTAGAAAATTCTTTAGTTTTAAGCATGTGTGTACAAAATGAGCAGTACCCACAAGGAAAAGACCCAATCAATTTGTCCCCTGTTAACGTAAGTTGTTGAACAAAACCTATTGATGTATACCCAGTTTTGAAGTGATTAAAGTATGAGCCCAAATTACAGCCTCTATGATATGAAAATAAACACTCTGGAGTTAGTATCTTAGCTAACTCCTGATTAGCCAAAAGAATGTTCCAGTTATTCTTAATAACATTCCTAATAGCATTGATATTTCTGCCATAAGTTGTCACAAACTAATCACCTCTTCCTCTGTACCTGATTTCACCTGATATTCCAGTAATTGGGCTCTCTCTTGTTCTTTAGTCCAGTTACTAGATATACTAACATACCCTGGTTTATATCCCCCATTACGGAACCTATGTATGAGGTCCTGTTGATAGTATTCGTAGCTACCTTGATCTGAACAGATTCTCCTCACTCTCAAAAACTGGGATTTGGTTATATTTCTAATGATGTGATGGGGGTGTAAACTAGTTGCCTCCAGTAAACTATTATACTGGGGGAATTTACAAAACACTTGTGTAGAAAGAGTATGATCTGGAGTACGTGTTATATGAACATCCAAAAAAATGGATCTCCTGATCATGCATGGTAAGTGTAAACTCCATCCCCCATTTGTTCTCATTTAGATACTGGATAAACTCTAGTAAATGTGTAACATCACCCCACCAAATCAACCAGCAATCGTCAAGGTACCTACGCCAAATATCCATGTCCCCTAAATAGATGTTATGTAATGGATCATAAATAAGATATTCTTCCAGGTACCCCATAGAAAGGTCCGCATAAATGGGGGCAAAAGAATCCCCCATTGCAGTTCCCTGTGTTTGCCAAAATCAGTCTGCTTGAAAATAAAGCCCATTTTTTGTTAGTACATGTTCAGCCATACAGATTAGTAAAGTGTTGAAACTGGGTGGACAGATGTCCGCCTTATCAAGCCAATATTTTAAGGCCTCCAACCCAGCCCAGTGGGGGATATTTGTATAAAGGGTGGTAACATCTAAAGTGCATATCATCCAACCAGGCTCCAACTGTGAATCAGACAAAAGCTGGAGAAACTGAGTGGTGTCCTTTAATCTTGAATGGACCATTTTTAGTAAAGGCTGTAAATATTGTGTAAGAAACACTGAAAGGGGTTCCATCAATGAACCCCTGCCAGATACTATAGGTCTTCATGGTGGTTTCTCCAAACATTTATGAATTTTAGGTAGCAGATAGAAAATCTGCCTCTGAGGATCATCCACCACAAGTTGTCTTTTGGTTGCCACATCAATAATCCCTTCCTCTACAGCAAGCTCCAAAAAATAATCTATTTCTTTTTTGAACTGCATGGTGGGATCCAGTAGCATTGACATATAGTATCTGGAATCATATAACTGTCTAAAGGCTTCATTGAAATGCATGTCCATGACTACAACTGCTCCTCCTTTGTCAGCTGAAGTAATGACAATATTGGAATCATTTTTCAAGTTTATTAATGCCTGTTGTTCCTGTTCTGACAAATTGTGGCCTAACATGCGTGAATCACATTGATTAAAATGCAAATCTTTAAGACAAGACTCCTGGAATACAGAAACAAATTTATCCATAGGAGGCTGGAAATTAGATTTTCGAAACTGAAAATCTATACTTGTCTTATTTTTATCTTGTTCACCAAAAAGTAGTTTTAAATTTAACCAGAAAAAGGAACTTAAACTTTTAAAAAACAAGAAAACGGTGTCCCAAAAAGCCAAAGGTTAAAAAATGTAAACGCACTTTATTCCAAACAATAAAACAGCGTTTTTCGCCCCTGAAAAGACAGAAGCTTCATCAGCATTTGAAAGACAGGAAGCTCAAACCTTTTAAAAAACCTTCATAAAAACAGTTGATGATGTCACATCCTCGTAAAAACGAGATGAATACAATTAAAGGTGTATACAGCAAGGAGTATGATTTAGAAGTATATAATATATGTTTGATACCAGAAAGCATATAATCAATGCAAACATGTGAAGGATACCTGACTCAATGCTACCTAAATAAAATAATGTGTACCACAGAGGGTATAATCTAGACAAGATTTACAAATAAGTATAATAACAGGTAGGTGGACGTAATCTATGCAGACTGATAAAAATAACCTACCTCAGTTTTAAATTTAACAGACGGGAAAATGCCAACACATCATTGACAACAGTATCTTCATTCACAAAGAAACCAGGAACATATGATAGTCCTTTATTAAGTAGTTGTAATTCCACATTAGCCAGATCAACAGAGAAGATATTATGCACATTAAAGTCTTCAGTTATTGAGGTATGAGGACCTGTAACAATGTTTCCACATTTTTCACTCTTTCTATGTTTTCTACCACCCCTGCATTGTTTAACCCTAAAGGGTCATCCAAACCTCTGGATTTTTTATGTACTGGGGACCCCTGAGTGAGTACTTGTTCAATTTCAGTAGAAGACGAATCCTCCCCTGAGGTGCTACTATAATCTGTCTTAGAGTTCTTTAAAATAGATCTAGGTCTCTACTTCCTAAGTTTCCCCACACTGAGCTGCCCATCAAAAAATGTAACCGTTTTTTTGAGGCCAAATGGTTTACCCTTATCGTAATCTGCCAGGTCACATTGAAATTTCTGTAGTTTCTTAGTTTTTAATGTTTTCTCCATGGATAATAAATCCTGAGAGAGTTTGGTGAAGCATAATTTATACTGGGTCTGTCCATCAAAAGCTTTAACTTCCTCACAAATTTGTTTAATATCATTAGTATTTATTACTATGATACAAAGGACATCGTAGCCTGTTGCTGGGCAGATGCCCATTCTTCCATCAGTAAATCATCAGGAGCACTAACAAAGGGCTGTGTTCAAATTCTTAACCCCCTTGGTGTGATATTTTTTGCTTGATAAGCCCTAAATAACTTTAAGTGCGATACATTGGTCCTGAGTGAAAACATGCTTTTAGTAAGCTTTCAAACAAATCCCTACATATATTACATGAGTCCCTTGTGTTACTATCCATACTTGCACTCTGGTCCATAAGCCCAAAGACTTGCAAATCATCCTTGTCAGATGACAGTCCCTGTAAAATAGTAACCAAATCCATAGTCTTCCAGAATATAACAGATACTATATATAAAATAAAAAATATAACCTGGCGATTCAATACTTAATAATACCCCCTTCCCACTCCAGGATAGTATGTGCAGTGACAAAAATTGTTATTACCACAATTAACATTCCAGTGTACATGGATTCCAACTGCCTACAATAATCTGTGAAATATAACAACAGACAGTGCATACAAACAGTTGCCCTATAGTGAATTAGTTTCCGATCACAATTATACAACAGTACCAACTAAATATTGGTAAATTTATAATTTGTTAGTTGTACAAAAATTGAACACCATACAGAATGAATAGATGTATCTAGAAACTATCCACGACCTGAAAAACAAAAGACACAGAATAAACAGTCAGGTCAATATGCTCAACACATCAAAACGTCATATTCAAATTACACCTTGACACTGTGAAATTATACATGAACATATCCCTAAATAGCAATTTGTACTATGGCATTGTCTAATATAAGAAGCACATACACACATAAAATCTACTGGATGGTTATAACCACAGTAGGGGTAGTATTGGCAATAACCATATTATCGGGTCGATGTTAAATATGCGAACATCCAAAATGTCAAATGTTACATGGTCGAGACCAAATGTTAAACATTTGGATTTTGAATATTAAATAAAAAAAAAAATTAAACAAGAAAACCACACCTTAACAGTGTGAGCAGGGGGCAAGCCCCCTGCACCCCCCACTTAAATATACCAACTCCGAGACCTTACTTCAGTGCAGAAAAGGGAAATTCTCCCTATCTGTACCATATGGTACCGTTGAAAGTCATTCTTCGAACACTTGAAATTTTGACCATGTAACGTTTGAAATTTTAAGCGTTCGAAGAACTGACATAGACCCCCTATTATCATGGTCAGAGCCAATTATACCATAAATAAAAATAACAAGAAACCACCATCGAAAGACAAGCTTCCGAAGTATGTACTGACTCATATATTAGTCCCAAATACAGGGGACAAATTGATTGGGTCTTTTCCTTGTAGACACTGCTAATTTTGTACACACATACTTAAAACTAAAGAATTTTCTAGCAGAAACACCAGCAGGGTATAGCAGATAAAATGTTTTGGTAATTGTGGCACAGATTGGGTGGTCTATTTAGCCACATGTTCCTGTTCCGGTTTTTACGTGGGACAGACATCCACGCCACTCAGGATTAGAATGTCGAACATCTCAGTGACATGAGAAATCAATGTTTGACAAATGCTTTACATAAACATGTTCTCAATCACAAAACAGCCAAATTTAATTTTACTATTATTGATAAAATATGGGGGGATAGATCCAGGAAAATGGGAAGGCACAGTATACTAAATAACAAAGAGAGGGCTTGGATTATTAAATTAGGGGGTTTGTTTTCCCCTGGCTTGAATGACCATTTTGAATGTTTTTTGTGTGTGTATACATTGAGTATACCTCTTGTTATTATACTGTGCCTTTATATACTGGTTTATCTGCTTAATTGATTCATTAGAATACTATTTAAGTATTCACTGAATGTTAGTAGTGTATCACTGAAGAAGGCTTTGGGGCCGAAACCGGTCTGATTTTTTTGGTTTTGCCAGTATGTATTAAATATATATTATATATTTTCACTTTTTGGTGCTGGCCTTATTTTGAGTGTTTCAAAATAACATAGCTCATTTGTTTATAGATTGGCTATGGTTGATAATTATATATTACCCCTAATAAGAATAACTAGGGTTGCCACCTATCCATTTTTTTTCTGGACTATCCGGAAATCAAATAGATTCTCCGGTAGTCTGGAAAACACTGTACAAACTATGGCATTATGTTTCAAAAAAGGAAACAGACTATTGGAGTTTGTTAAACTGGCTGATTTACTATGCTTTTTTTTACAGAAAAACACAGTAAACATAGTAAATCAGCTGAAAGCAAGCATCAAGAATTGAAAAAGAGGGTGTTCCCGCCCACTGACGTCACAGTGACATCATAACATGGGCAGAAAGTGGACAGGTACTGGGCTGGAATGGTCGGGGTTACGGTGAATGGAGGGGGTGTGGCCTTACTCCAGTTTTAGCCACAACGAAAGGTGGCAACCCTAAGAATAACTGGGATCATACCATAGACAATTTTAGTGAACTCATGCATGGGATAAAACATTTAGGATCTGTCTCTGTCCATTACAGCTAGTATAGGAGGTAGACCTAGGGTAAATTTTCTGTTTTCTGTCCATAGCTCTAAGTTGCACTTGAAAATGGGCAGGGATGAACTTTGTTTTATGTGGATGGGAAGTCTGTACCACAGCAGAGGTATTCTCTGCAAAATATACCTGTCCCTCCAAACCATTTTGTTGATGTTGCAGTAGAAGTTTTGATCCCTAGACTGAGTACTTCTGATAACATTTGACTTGCTAATGTGCTGTAAATCCATCTGTAATGGGTCAGAGGATGCCTTGTATACTGGACATAGGTTACCTCTAAGCAGTCTGTAGAATAATGAGCATAGCGACAGGGCTTTGAGTTGGTATGTTTAGGACATGTTCTTCAAACCTTGTATCCTTGTGCATGTGCATTAGTGGAGGTGCAGGTTTCCCAGTCTATAGTTGGGTAGTTTAGATCACCTAGGAAAATGGTGTTGGGTTTAATACTGATTCTAGTTCCTGTAGATAGGTGTTGTGCTTATTTGTCAAAGTGGGAGTTCTAAAGCTAGCTAATATATGATATGGGGCATTTCTGAGGCTCTAGTATGTCATGCTGTTTTACCAGCCTTGATGCGTGTCTCTTCTGGATGTAGATTGATACACCACAACCTTTCCCCCTCCTGCACAGTAGTTGGTCCAAACATGTGGAAGTCACTATAGCCCTGCACAGCTGGAGTGCTCTTCTCTATTTGAAACCATGTCTCAGTCATTGCACAGAAGTCAATATCTTCCAGGGTGAGAAGGGCTTACAGGGAGTGTAGTTTCTTGTTCAGGCTTCTAGCTTTGATCAGTAACACCTTCATATTTTCATTTGGTTGTTTTGTTATGTTATCATGTTGGAAATGCCTAAAAAAGGCACTATGAGGTGGACAATGCCTTTGCCAGTACTCAAAACACTAGAAAGGGCAGATGCAGGCCATACATGGTGAAGCAGTGTGGTCTATTGATCATATCCTCCCAGGCTGACAAATATTGGACCCCTTTTGAATGACACCAAAACTAAGCCAGTTATTGAAGTCAATTATTTTTTGCTAATTTCGCAGCATCATCCTTGGAGAAGGTAAAATGCTGCTCAATGCAAGACTCATACCTGCCCTGGAAACATAATCTGAGAGCTCCAACATGTCTCTCCTCATATAATCCAGTGAGGTGCACCTGAAGTCATTGACATCATTGGCATGAGCTATGACAGAGTCATACTGGTACTTGTTCAAGGACTTGAGTATGCGCATGATCTGAAAGATCCTGGTACCAGACAAGCAACTAATCATGATTCTTTCCTTGCACAGCCAGGGAGTTATGTTGTCATATTATCAAAAGGGGCAGGCAACAACAGATACATTGCGTTAAAAACACAACTACATCAGGGTGCATGGGAAGGAAAAACAATTAGACCCTTAGCTCTGAGTTTACTGGCCTGGAACTACCCCAATGCAAAGACAAGTCCTGAACTTACCTGACATACACTCAGTACACAAGAATGAAAACAGATTACTTAAAACAGCAAAAATGCAGTGCAACTATGTATTGGACCTTAGCTAAAGCAGATACAGACTGTTAAAATTAATTTAAAATCATATCAAGGAATGAAAACACTTCTTAAATCCTAATATATTAATCCTAAACACAGTAACTATAAGAGTTAAAGGTCGATAATGAAGTCCTCAAGTATTCAAATTGGACCATATAGAAATATTGATTGATAGGTCAGCTATATGCTAACTCAAAAAGATAAGCCTTTAGTTCCTGTCTAAACCCAACTAGAGTTTGTGAATCCCTCAGCTGGACAAATAAATGGTTGAGGGTCAGGTAGAATGCACACCAACCATATTACCAGAAACAAGCACACCTACCACAAAGGACCCAATCCCACTGCCACACAAACAGACACCAGAACAGCAACCGTAAGTAAGTAATAATTCTTCTTCTACTAAACTTAGACATGGTTTTTCTTGTAAAATTATCAAGAACAATAAAGTGGATTTTACAGTGCATAATTATTCTTTCTATGAAATAGTTGCTGATTGTGCAAACCTTTTTGAGCTCAGGTTGACCTTTATTCCTAGTAAACATGCAAGTTTACCGCATCTTTTAATGGCCTTTAGACTTTTTACTAGAAAACTTAATTTTAATGTCATTTTTGATGGTAGTACAACAACTATTAATCTTCTCAGAATTTCAAGTACATTTAACCCCCTATTCATCATATGATTTCATGATTTCTTGTTTTGAAAGAATGTGTGAACTGGACCTTTGTAATAACCTTACTACCAGAAAGACGTGACCTGTTGAGAATAACAACTTGATATCTAATGAAAAACAGTTGCTTCATGAATTAAGTTCACAAAATTTAATATTTATGAAACCAGATAAAGAGGGAGGGTTGGTGGTGATGGAGAACCCACATTATTTCAGCCAAATGCATGAAATGTTATTAGGTGATGCCTATGTCAAGATCTCAAACAATGAGCTTAATACACCATATAAAAGAGTGAGAGAGAGAGATGTTAAATGACATGTTTATTGATAAACAAATTGATTTACATGAATACTATTTGAGTTTAGCATCACCCAGAATACCAACAAATTTTGAACTTCCAAAAATTCAT
This sequence comes from Protopterus annectens, assembly GCF_019279795.1. NCBI lineage: Eukaryota > Metazoa > Chordata > Ceratodontiformes > Protopteridae > Protopterus > Protopterus annectens. The sequence continues at coordinate 954,809,959 of NC_056746.1, forward strand.
AAAAGCATTAGTTCCCCACCTATGAGACCAATTGTTGATGCAAGGGGCTCCATTACCCACCCATGTGCGAAATATCTTGACAAAAAATTAAAACATCTTGTTCTGAATGAGGATCATATTTGTAAAGATTCTTGGCATTTTCTAAAAAAAATACATCAACTAATTCAACTAGACTATAGTGACAGTTACATCATTGTCATTATTGATGTTAAATCCCTCTACGCTGTCATCCCCCATGACTTGGGAGTTTAGTGGTTTTCAGAATATCTGTTTGAAAATGGGTTTGCTCCGGAAAGAATTAACACCTCTGAAACATTTTTAGAAATTGTGTTGAAAAATAACATTTTGATCTTTCATAAAGATTTTTTTCTTCAATGTTCAGGTATGGCCATGGGTTCTGCATGTGGTGGGTTGTTTGCAAATGTGGTTATGACCAAGTGAGAATATTCTCACTTGTTTGAATCTGATTTTATGAAATTTTGTAAACTATATTTGCTCTTCCTGGATGACATCTTTATTGGTTGAGATAGACAGTAATTCACTTCAAGAGTTCTTCAGTTATAACAATCAGACTACTGAATTTCTTGAATTTTCTTGTGCTGCAGATAGAGATAATATTGTTTTCTTGGACATTTGGCTCTATAAGTATTCAACAAACAGGAAATTTGAAACCAAAATTTATAGGAAATCCACTTTTTCAAATATGTACTTACATTTTACCAGCTCCCATGCCTATCATCAGAAGCATGCTGTTGTTAATGGACAGTTTGTAAGAGTTGCATGCATGGTTTCTGATTTTGATTCTTATCTTGATGAATGCAAACATATTAAACGTATGTTTTGGCCAGAGACTATCCTAGTAAATTTATAGAAAATTTATTGATTCACTGTCAGTGTGGCCATTTTAGACTTATTTTATACCATGCCCACTATCAAGATTCTGTTATTATATCAGTCAGTACCATGGAGCCGATGGACCACAGTATGATCTTTTATTACAACATTGATTTTTCCACATGTACTTTTAACAATGTTTGCTGGGTCAAGTCCTAGTTTGACAAGTTCATTTATTACCCAATACAATGTGGACAGTAACATAATCAGAAAAACCCTTTACAAAAACTGGGCTATCTTGAGAGATGATAGATGAGAGATGATAGTCAAATGGTAAGTAAAGTGAATAATAAACTCCACATTACTTTTAAGAAAGTACAATTAAAGGGCTTGGTTGAGCATTTTGGTACTAACAATGGGAAAAATGTTTTCACAAATTTTAAAATGTCTAAGTGCGGGAGCTGTTCTATGTGTAAATTTATTTTTTTGCTGTGAACAGTTTATTGTAATGGTTTTAAGTTTAAGATGAAAGTGGTGTTGTTTATGCTGCTTTGTGTGAATGCCTTCCAGCCTATTATATAGGCAAGACTGAACATTGTTTTAAAGATCGTATTTGGGAACACAATAATGACATCAAAAATAAGGAAGTAAGTAATGCTTTAGCTAAACACATCAGTGTTTTTCCTGATCAAATGTTTACCTCATTCACTCCAATGGAGCTCAGGAAGTTTGCTCTGTAACTCCCAATGGGAGGAGCCTAAGCCTTTTGACAAACAAATGTTCATATCTCTGGAACCATAGGGGTTATGAAAGAAGTATACATGACAAACCTTTCAGCACAAACTATATTTGTAACGGTAGTATTCTTTAGGTTCACACTAAACACAATAACTATTACAGTTGTAATATTTTGTAAACAACTTACAGTATCTCAGCAATTACTCAAGTTACGCAGATATTGTCAGCAGCGTTTTATGCATTTAGCTGAGAGCTTTCATATGAGGATAAGAATTCTGTCTGTGTCACTTCGTTGTTGAGATGTTTAGAAAAATGTGAAAATTATACCAATATAAATTAATAGCATGAAAACAACAGTTGATATTGCCTTACCTGCACTAGACAGAGGTCATATGCTCATGCAGTTGAGTTTGCCATTGTGTAAGCTTTAAGACAAAATCTTTTAAAATATTGTACATAGCATGGCTTTGGAATTATTGATGCAAATATGAGCAAGCAATATTTGACGCCTAGAGGCGTCAGTAGGAATTAACTGCAGATGCACTTGGAGGCATCAGATGTAATGAGTTAAATTTGTGGTTATAGAGAGGATGTCAATTGATTTGTGCCATGGCCCTTGGCAGCTACTTTTGGAGAAATGTGAGTTGTATTGGCAACTGCAATTAAATGCTAGTAGCTGGACAGGGCTTAATGATTTTATTTCTATTTCGTGTTTATTAAAACTGAAGGCTTTGGAGAGGTAGTTTGTTTTAACTTGACATGTCTACCTTTATTTTTTCCTCTTTTAAAAAAGTGATTTTATCACTTTAAATTTGTTGCTTTGATTAGAGCTCAGCAATTATGTGATCATGTGATTAAGTGCCTTTTGTTATTTAAATGGAGTCAAACACTGTGTTTTATCTGATGAAGTTTATGCTTAATAAACAAAAGCACTAATTTATTGGTTTTTGCATCACTTGGTGTATACTTATTGTTTATTGGTCATACTATCTGTCGGAGTCTCTGTGGCCTGCAGTTTATCTTTGTTGGTTTTCAAATAGCAAATTCCACAAATAAGTGCCTTAGTAACTGAATGCCCAGATGGTTGAGGACTCCAGGCAATATGAGAGAACAACTAAAATTACCTGGGAGGCAGAACATTGGGATCTGCTTGGTCTACATAAGGACAGCAGGTCCTGCAGTTATGGGGGACCCGAGCCATGTAGGGCTAAGCAGACTAAATCAAAAACCTTGAAAATTGTCTAGTACCTAATGCGCAGCCAGTGCATGTTCAAAAAAAGAAAGACAAAAAAAAACAACAAAAAAACAAATAAATAAACAACATGTTCAAATTTCAGTAAGTAGCTAGGCAATGTTCTGTATCAGGCAGCTGTAGGTATAGGGCACTGCAGTAGTCAAGATACGAAGAGACAAGTGCCTGCACTATTGTAGGGAGGTGAGAGTACAGGATGAGTTGTTTGTTCAGGATGATATTCTGAAAATGAAAATAAGATGAATTGATGATGGCTAAAATCTAGTCTTTGAGTGCCAGGCATACATCTCAACTGTTTGAATTTTTGCCTTATATTTCTGGTCAGTTCCACCAAAAAATGTTTGGATTTCTGGCAAATCACTATGGATTGAATTTACTAAATAATGACATACATTTAAATTTCAGACTTCATATCCTTCAGAAAAATGCATGCTACCATAAATCATGCTATTCTAGTAACTTCATAAGCTTATAAGAGCGATATTTAAAAATCTGTCCCTATTTTTGCGTCTTTGTCCCCCCCTTCCCTTATATTATCCTTTGTGGAGATGTCTAGCACTAAGAGGTTGAGAGGTATGGTAACAGCCTGTCATTAATAATCATTCCAAGGTTAAAGCACTTTGACACAAAACACAACTTTTCTACACTGTAAGAGATTTGGGGGACAAGATTGTTTCATCGGTAAATACTAGGCTATCAGTCTGCAGACTATTACAAGCCTAGCCAATAACCAGAAATCAGAATTAAACCCTGTACCTTGTGTCTGTGAGATATGGACCTTAACCATTACACCAAACCCTATACCCATAATGGATCTTCTGGGGATTGAACCCACAATCTTCTGCATGTAAAGGAAATGTAAGAGCCTTAACAGTTGGTATGGAGGAATCCCTAAGAGTTGTATGAATAAGCATTATCACTATCTTACACATGTTGAGCATAAGCCAGATATTGACTATCCAGCCATGAATGTATTCTAGGTCCTTCATCAAATGGATGAGAGTAGACAGTCTCCAGAAGGAGTGAGAGGTAAAGATGGGTGTTATCAGTGTAGCAGCAATACTGTATCATGATCCATCCATCCTACATCCTCAACCCCTTTTTCCATTTTGCACATAGGGTCGGTGTGTCACTTCCGCCGTGGCAATCATTGCTAGCCAAGGTTTACACCACCGGGTGGCTAGCCCTGCCATGGTGGTTCATTTGCACCACTGACTTGTGCACACACTCTCACCTATAGCCAATTTAGAGTATCCAGTTCACCTACTGCATGTCTTTGGAATGTGGGAGGAAATCAGAGCACCCAGAGGAAATCCATGTGACTGCAGGGAGAACGTGCAGAGTCCGCACAGAAGGTACCCCAGCCGAGAATCAAGCTGGTGAACCTCTTGCTGTGAGGTGACAAAGATAACCATTGCATCAGCCTGGCCACCCAGTATTGTATCATGATCCACTGTATCAAAATACAATGACAGAACAAGAAGTAATAAGCATGCTGGAAATCACAGAGATAAAATCATTGCAATCAGGTAGAGCAAACTCACACCATCCAAAAGGCAGGCTGCACTTCCATTGACATATGTCAGTGACTGAGTTTGAGGTGAGTGCAGTCTTATCAATACAGTACCAAGTTACAAGCTCACATTCATCTAACAATAAAGTCACCAATCAAAGGATAACTACCTTTTGTAGTCTTTCTATATTAGTTAATTTTGTATAGTAGTCAGATACTTCATGAGTTTGATAGTAGTTAATAATTGGTATAGCAGTTAGATACTTCATGTCTTTGACAGTAGCTTAATATTTGATGATTTTGTTTGCAGTAGACACATTTGTATTCCCTGTCTATGCCATATATTTGAATGTATTTGATTTAATAAACTGAATACCATGCTACCAGTCTACTCCATCTTTACTCCACTTAACAGCTGACCTGCAGTCCTCCACCTTCAATTTTTTCCTTCCTCTCCTGCACAGTCCTTAACCTAATAGGCTAATTCATTTTCCTTCTTTCTGTCTCTCTTTTCAGCTACCACGCCTTGTGTTAAGACTCAGCTTGTTCCTCTATTGAGTTACCTGACAAGGATACTGAAAACCAACTGAACACAAGAGAAACCTATCCTTGAAGCCCCACAGGAACTACCTAGACTGTCTGTGGTCTGCCTCACAGTGTAGGTCTTATCCACAAGTATCTTTAGGATTAAAATATAACTTGTGAACACCTTCATGTAATATTAATTGTGAGTGTATTAAATATAGAGTATTCTGTAAGGACCAGCACACTCGCGGACCTACCCCCCCAACCTTAGTCTTAAATATCTCCCCCCAGCACCTGCTTTCCCTTCTTTCACCACTAGAGGGCAGCACACCTCTTGCCATGGTAAACTATCTTTTACTTGCAGTAGAAATCCACTAGCACTGTTGTCCGGCCTTTCTCTGTTATCCCTGCGTCTATTTTTTGACTCAAGTAATTACCCCTTACCCAACGCAAAGTTGAACAGGGTCTTATCCTGGTTAGAGGGAGAGCTTCAGAATCTGGACAAGCCCTTATCAAGCATTACCATAGCTACTGGCTCTTCTCCTTCTTTAACTCTCTGCTTAAACTCCCATCCCTGCTCCAGCATCGGTTATAAATTTGCTCCCCACCTTTCAGTTTAGTAGTACTAGAAAAGTTTTTCTTACCTTTCCTTTAGCCTGTAGAATTTAGTCTCTCTGTTAAACTGATTGCCTCTCAACCTCTCTCTGCTCCAGCCCGCTCCGTTCGCCCTGTGGGCTCACTCCGCTCCCCTACCCTACCCCAATTCCCACCCACCCCCAGAGGCCCTAATCTTATACTTACCCAACCACACCCCCTACTAGTTCACATCCAATCTACTTTATTGCCTAATTATCACTTCTAAGCTTTTCATGCCTATCTAATTGCCTCACCCTGCTCCCTTCCATCACACTACTACTCATTATCAACCTTTCTAAACCTATCACACCCACTATGACCTTCATATTTAAACTACCTCACTTACTGCTACTGCTGGTTTTTCTTCCTTTATGCCATACCCTCACTTCCTACGAGCACCTTACCCTTAGCAGAACACCCAATTTATCTAAACATACTAGCTCTATCCGTCCTATAGCTGAACAAATCCATATTAACCTCCTGTCTTCCTGCCCTTACCTTCCACCTCACTATCACAGAGTAGCCCATAACAGGTATCACACCACCAGAAAGCTCTACCTAATACCCTCCAAAAACTCAACCATATTCCCAACACCACAAACACTCTTACTGTTACATGGGGACATTCACCCTAACCCAGGCCCAGATAACTCCCTACTCCATCCCATTCCAGACCCTACAACTAACAACCTAAATTCACCTTTTTCTCCAAACTCCCTTTCAATAGCGCATCTAAATATTCGTAGCATGAATAATAAAATAACGCAACTCCATGCTTTAATAGACCTCTACTCATTTGATATCCTCTGTCTCACGGAAACTTGGCTTAAACCAGGTACCAAAGACAACTTAATTACTCCTCCTGGCTACAGCATATTCAGACTAGATCGTCTAAACAAAAAGGGTGGGGGAGTTGCTTTACTCTATAAATCTGACCTGCAGGTGACCTCAATTGACTCACTACCTCCCTCCCACACTAATGCTGAAATACTCTGCAGCAAACTCCAAGTAAATAAAAGCAAAGCCATCTATATAATATGTTCCTACATCCCTCCAGGCAACAACCTAGATTCACTTGAAAACATCCTTAGCTGGCTCTCCTCTACCTTTCCACAAGAAACCATCATTTTAGGAGACTTCAATATTGATTGGAACTCCTGCATATCTCCCAAACACACTACACACCTCAACCTCTTTAACTTTCAACAAACCATAAACACCCCTACTAGGATTCACAAATCTACCAATAAACAGACCATCTTGGACTGGATATTGGTCAACAGTAATCCCACCTCATATAAAACTGGAATACTCCTGACAATATCAGCGACCATCTTCTCACCTACATCACTAAACAAAAAAACAACAATCTCAAACAGGCTACCTATCGTACTATATGTAACAAGAAAAGATTTAACCTTCCAAGTTTCCTCAATGAACTCAAAGAATATAACTGGTCAGCTCTTAAATACCTCCCACTTGATGAGGCCGTTACTCTATTTAACAACACATTCCTCCAAATTCTTGAGCATCACGCCCCCTCACGCTTAGTTAGAATAAGGTCCAAAGCTGCTCCATGGCTCTCTAAGGAAACTAAGCAAACTATGCTATTAAGAAATAAACTCTGGACAAAATGGAGAACTACTAAAAACCCTATAGATCATCAAAACTTCCGACAGCTTAGAAATACTGCAAAAAAACTGACCCTCCTTGATAAAAAAAACTTCTACCTTCAATACAACAAAACCAAAATCATAACCCCAAAAATTTTTGGACAGGTATCAATAAACTGCTCCATCCAGGGAATACCAAAACACCCACTCCTGCTAACCTAGCCCAGACCCCTCCCACTACAATAGCCAACACTTTTAACAACTTCTTCTCTGAAACAGGCACCTCACTAGCAAAAACTATGGTTCCCCCCACCTCCCTTCAAAAGACCTCTCCTCTTTCCAACAGCCCCACTCTAAAACTTGACACAGTCTCCACAACCTATATACATAAGCTACTTTCAAAACTCAAACCATGTACTCCTTCTGTCGACCAACTTCCAGCTGACTATCTCCAGCTAGCTGCTGCTGAACTAGCTTACCCGGTCTCCATCTTAATCAACAGAACAATAACTGAATCTACTATTCCTTCCCTCTGGAAAGTTTCTCACATTATTCCACTGCACAAAGGAGGTAACACTAACGAACTATCTAATTTCTGCCTTATAGCCTTACTATCGCCACTATCTAAAATTATGGAACGCTGTATTCACCATCAACTTCTTAACCACCTTCTACTAAATAACCTTCTTGCAGACTCCCAACATGGTTTTAGACCTTTTCATAGTACTTCTACTGCTCTCCTCTCCTTCACAGACACTATCAACAAAAATCACAATAGCAACCTTTACTCCTCAGCATTATTTCTTGACCTCTCTAAAGCCTTTGATATGGTGAATCATAAACTTCTGCTAGACACTCTACAATCTCTTGCTCTTGACTCTTTAGCTTTGCGCTGGTTTGACTCATATCTAACAGAAAGAAAACAGGCAGTCCTTTGGGAAAACCACCTATCTTCTCAGCTCCCAGTCCTAATAGGGGTCCCCCAAGGATCAATCTTAGGCCCCCTTCTCTTCTCTATATTTATAAATAACCTGTCCTCCTCTCTCCCAACATCCACATGTATTCAGTATGCAGATGATTCAACTCTCGTCTGTTCTGCTGCATCTCCAGCTGACCTTTATTCCTCCACCCAAAAAGTCTTCACAGCAGCAAAAAACTGTTTCCAACATATCTGTCTCCTCCTTAATCCCCAAAAAAAAACAAATTACTCATATTCTCTCCAACCCTTAAGTCAGCCCCTCTCTCCTTTTCTATTACATCTACCAATGGTACTTTCATCTCACCTGATTTATCCACTAAACTACTAGGTGTAATAATAGATAATCAACTGAACTTTGACGCCCATATTGACCTTACTATCAAAACTGTTAATAAAAAGATAGGAGCCCTCTACAGACTTAAGCCCTTTCTAATAACAACTGCTAAAGTGTCCCTAGCCCAAACTCATCTCATCTCCACATTACTATACGCCTCCCCAACTTTTATCAAACTCTCTAAATCTAACCTTCAGAAACTTGCCACGGCCTACCACAGCATTGCTAGGTTTGCTACAGGTTCCCCATTTCGCACACATCATTGTGTTAATCTCAAAATGCTTGATTGGCTTGAACTTCAACATCTTATTCTATTACATCAATTAGTCATCACATATAAAATTCTCCATTACCCTACTAATACACCCATACTCAATAACCTTGTGGCCCCCTACAAGAATCTCTCTTCCCTTCGCTCTGCAAACAAACTGCTAGTAGCCACTCTCAAGTCACACAATAAGGCAGGCGACTCCTTGTTCACCAATACTATTGGCCCATACTGGAATAAACTCCCCACAGAATTGACTACTTTGGGCTTATCACAACTTTTCAAGAAACAACTAAGATACTATCTCAAATCCCACTGGCTATGCCCTTGCTTGAATCCATACTGACCTCCCATCTAACTTTCTTTATACTTCTCTTCATTACTTCTCCTTCTCCTAACCCTCTGTAGCTCGCCTATCTCTCAAATGAACTTTCTTTTTTCTCTACAAGGTCACTTTCTCCTTTTATAAGATATATTACTGCAACATGTCATCTCACCTTGTTTTTAAACCTATTAATCATCCCTGCTGTGCAATTTCTGTTTCCTAGAACTAGTGCCCAGGCACAAATTGTTTATCATAATTCTTAATATTGTAAATATTTTTGATTCTTATAGCTGTTATGAAAAATATGGGATCATGGATCCCTTCTTGTATTTCTCCTTTGTTTTGTTTACCTTTCTTAACGTGCTACTGTAAATGTAACTACACTACATTGAATTTGTTCTTCACATTCTTATAATTTTTGTTTCTTTTGTTTTCTTTTATTGTCCTTTTTGAATGTGTTTACTAGTACATAGTGGAGCTTTTCTCCTCGGGCCTCTGCTGAAAATGGACATGTATCCAGACAGACTAGCCCGGTCAACAAATGTAAAATAAATAAATAAATAATAAATAAATAAATAATAAATAATAAAGTCTTCAGTGTGGTAAGACAATCTGGACAACATAGGTGCTCCACTACTTGAAACCAGGTTATTGGATGATTTACTGCTGTAGAGATCACACTGTAAAGATTATGGGATATATTGTGATTGATATCAGCCTTATACTCAAACAAATGAGATTATAGTGAAAACTTGTCCTCAAGTAGAGCAGAGTAGTACCACTTACACTATAACCTATACCCCACTCTCCTGACCTTCCAGAGCCATGATTTAGCCAAGCTTCCCATGGGACCAGGTAAATAAGACAAACATATCTGGGGCCACTTGGTTGAGTTCTCATGTGAGTGCTTGATTGTAGGTCTTGACAAGTCCATCAAGATCAGTGATAACACAAAGATGGTCATGTAGGTGAGGAGCAAAAAGCTCATGAGTAATTGAGCTAAGTATCTAACACAGGATATGGCCAGCCACAAGTGACTCATGGCAGGAGTTTGCAAACTATAAATTGACTAATCAGTGGAAACTTCAAAAATAATCCAAAATCCTTTCATAGTACAAAGGGATTCTTTGAGAAATGCCACTGAGTCCTCATTAGCAGTGATGTAGAAGTTTCCAAAAATCAATCATCATGAGTATAAAAGCACAGAGAAGGTGCGGAAATCAGTGAACTCCTGTAGAAACCCACTGCTGGGTGGATGGTAAATGAAGTGGTGGCCATAGGTTACTTCTTTTCCCATATGCTACTCAAGTGAATTAGTAAATCCATCCTTGATCTGCTTTAACTCAGTGACTGACTGATGGATAATGGTAACCCCATCACCTATCTGATCAAGCCTCAGGTGCTGAATAACCAGGAATCTAAGAACTGCCAGTATGCAGACAAAATTAGCATCTAACAGGTCTCAGTGATAGATACAATATCCCTGTCATTCAGTAAATCATACAGGATGCCTGTTTGGTTACATATGAATGGTTCTCACCTAGAACACTGATGGCCTGGATACCACTTGTGGTTTCAAGCCATAAGCGGTGCAGTATGGACCAGTATAGGTCATGTGTCTGTCCTGTCAGAAATCAAGCCCCTATCATGAATGAAACCTATTTTATGATTGTTTAAGATGTCCAGCCTTCAGCATACTCTGTTAATAGGCCTAGGCAGCTCTGAATGAAAGGAGGGATAGAAAGCCAAGAGTTGATCTCGACGATACTTACTCTCTATGGTTAAAAAAAGAGAAATAAACCAGAAAAAGGGAGAAAAAGGGAAGGGTACTATAGTAATAAATTAAAATAAGACACAGTACTGGAAAATAAAATATGAGTTATAGAGAGTAGTATACGCTTCATAGTCAAGGATGTAGCCATCTACTCCATGAAGCTGACCCTTACATAAAATTTGAATTATATACTTAGTCTGATGCTCTTTTATTACAGCCATTAAATGCTAACAAATGTTTGCATTATTTATTTATTTATTGATGTGTTATCCAGATAAGTGGGCTACTCTTGGAACCCTTTCAACCTGTTAGACATTGTTGACTATATAATGTGCATCTGCCTCTTTTAAACAGATGTTTGTGTCTTTTTGAAGTCTGGCTTAGCCAGGATTCTGCAATAATATTAAAACACAGTGTCTTTGAAGTATATAGCTGAATGTACAGTACAAAAACAATTGTTTGCAACATGGCAACATATTTTTCAGAGTGAATTGGCCATGAAAATAACATGCTGTTTACATGAAGGTGTGTGACAAAGGAAAGTAAAAAGGAGCTGAGGCATCATAATTCCTTATGTATGCTAACAGAGAAAGCGCACACGCCAAGAAACTTTGGGGCACTCCTTTTAGACATTGATTTATTACATCATTGGTAAACAGAATTGCTTAGAGCATAGTCGTAATACATGGTTTTATAAATATATGCTTCCTGCATCAGGGTAATCTCAGAGACAGAGAACTGCTTTCCTTGTCCTCCATCAAATGCTTGCTAGAAATACATTTATTTATTTATTTTATTTTGCATTTGTTGACCAGGATGGACTGACCGAGCCATACAAAGACCTCTTTATAGCAGAGGCCCGGGGAGAAAAGCTCCTGCAACAGGTTACATTACACACATTCCAGAAGCTCTAAACATTAAGTTATATTTCAAATGTTAAAATAACATGAGCAAACCATAATATATACATGCAGTATATTAGGTTACAGTAGATATAAAGAATATGCTCTAAAAGTATATACATAAACTTAGCAGTATTTAATAATAAAGGAGTGGAAAGTATGACTAGGATATATGTGTAAGAAGAGATCTGTAGCTACAGTAGAAAGAATTAAGGGAGAAGCTGTGAGCAGGAGTGTGATAAAGAGTGTTAAGGGGGGTGGGCTTGTGAAATACAGAGGCTATAGAATTGTAAATGAAAAAAGTTACAAGCAGATCTTGGCTTGTCAAAGGGGATGAGAGCAGTGTCATAGGTTCATAGGTGTGTACTAGGCTAATGGCCCTGGGGCCTTTACAAGCCTAGCCCATAGGATTACCTTGGCATTGTGCCACCCGACCTTAGTTCCCAGTGCCTCTGTCGAATAAAGCCACTGGAGTTATCCCTGGGGTGAATTTTCTATTTCCCATCCACTCATCACGATTTCTTTTGAATAAGGCCAGTGAGGTGCTCTGCTTGACATGTATGGGAAGTCTATTCCATAGCATGGGCAGTCTCTGGGTTATGAACCTGTCCCTCCAGCATGTTCTGCTGATTGTGGTAATGAGGTTGAGGTGTCTGGAGTGTCTGGTGTGGAGGGATTGGGATTTCTTTAGACGTAGCATTTCTAACAGAGCTGGGTCAGACATGGCTTTGTAAGTTGAGCAGAGATCGTCTCTAAGTAGGAGATATGAGGCAGAGAATAGTTGTAGTTTTTTTAGTCTGCCCATATAGGACAAATTTTTAAGGCCTAGGATCCTCTTTGTGAGGTATTTTTGTGGCCTCTCCAGTTGTTGCAGGTGTTTTGTGAGGTACATGCCAAATGAGGCATTGTACTCGATGACTGGCCTAACGAGGGAAGAGTAGAGGTAGACAATGACCTCTTTCTTCCTGGATGCAAAACCCTTAGTAATGAGATGTGCCACATAGAAGGACTTTCTGACCATACTGGCAATGTGGTGGTCAAAAGAGAGGTTGCTGTCAACATTTGTTCTCAGATCTCTTATAATGCCTTCTGTGTTCAGTGGACTACCATTTTTTGGCATTGAGCTTAAGGCCATGGTTATGACACCAGTCGGTGGTCTCAGTGAGGCCTTTCTGTAGGATGTCAACATCACTCGGGGAGTTAATAATAGCTCCCAACTTCCAATCATCTGTGAACTTTGTCAGCCAGAGTCCCTTTGTGTTGACCTGGACTTCAGAGAAGTAGATACCAAACAGGAGAGGACCCAGGACCGAACTCTCTGGGACTCCACTCGTGACTGGTTGGCAGTCTGACTTGGAGCCAGCTACTTTCACACTGTGGGTTCTACCTGTGAGCCAGTTTGCAACCCACCTAGTGATATCGGGGTTGATGCCTAGCTTAGTGAGTTTTTCTGTGATTCCTGAGTGGGGAATGGTATCAAAGGCCTTGGCCAGATCAAGGTAGGTTGTATGAGCCACCTTGCCTTCATCCACAGCTCTGGTGACTCTCTCAAAGAATTTGACCAAGTTGAGCAGGCATGTGCTACCCTTCATAAAACCAAACTGTGTGGGATCCAGAGATTGGAGATTCCCTATATTCGTGTTTATTAGGTCCATGTTGATGCGTTCCATAGCTTTGCATATCAGAATCTTGAAGCTAATGGGGCAATAGTTCCCAGGGTCTGTAGTCACTCCTCCTTTGTGGAGAGGGATGACTGTAGCAATGTGCCATTCAGTAGGGACAAAGCCTGAGGTGAGGCTGTGATTGAACAGGACACACAGGTGAGGTGCCAGTTCAATCTGTAGTTCATGTAGAACACGGCCAGGGATATTGTCAGCCCCATGGGGGTGGGGGGTTGGCACTGAATCTTTCAGCCAGTATATTGGCAATATCTGTTGGCTCGGTATAGGATAAATGGTAATTGTGCAGTAGCTCAGAGCAAATCTGGATATTATAAGCATGATGATATGAGAAAGTCTTTGAGGTCCGTTTTGAATTTTAGGTTGGTGGTGATCTGTTCTCCTCAGGGGGGTGGGGGGGCTGGTGCATTATCTATTATGTATTAGGCTAGAGGTTAATTATGATAACAGCAAAGTTGCACATGTATGAACTGTTATCCTGTTAGCCTTTTTATAAGATAAAGTGGTAGTGTTCAGTGTTAGATTCCACTGCTGAAAAACTAAATGTTATTTTTGACCAGAGTTAAGAGATACTGTTGCTAAGGAGTATTACAGTTTATGCATTAGTACATTTTTTTGTATCTCCTCAGAGTAAGGAGATTTGATACTGCATATAAGACTTTCAGTTGCAATGTTAACTTGTCCAACATCAGCTCTGCATGCTCCTTCTAATAAGAGCCTTAAATACTTTTGGGAATTTTTTTCTAATAGGTTTCCCATTAGGAAAAAATGACATTTTCCTTTTCAACAAATAATTAGAATTGTTAAACCTCACTCCATGGATTATATCATCAAATCACATTTATTCCAGGTTGGCTAGTTCATAATAACTAGAATCAGCTATAATATTATTCCAAACACTGAGGAGGGATTCAGATAGGCTTACCTTGATGTGGATGCCTTATCTCTGAAGGTTTCTGCATTGTGTTAAGCATTTCTGATTCAGAGCCTATCATGGGGGCCTTATCACAGTCCCTAGTCTCACTAGAGAAACTGCATGCTATTGGGGCAGTCTGTGGGTGTGGCAAATGCTAATTAGCCATGTAGTATGCCATGCCCTGCAAATAGTCATGGCTCACAATTTACTTAGCCAAGTAATTCTCTGAACTGCTAGTTAACTACTCCCATTCACTCCTGTGGGAGGGCTCACAAGGTAGGTAACTACAGCAGAGCTTTGGGGGTGGGGTTGTGTTGGTGTGTATGCGTGTGTGTGTGTGTGTGTGTGTGTGTGTGTGTGTGTGTGTGTGTGTGTGTGTGCGTGCGTGTGTTGTGTGTGTGTGTGTCTGTGTGTGTGTGTGTGTGTGTGTGTGTGGGTGTGTGTGTGTGTGTGTGTGTGTGTGTGTGTGTGTGTGTGTGTGTGTGTGTGTATATATATATATATATATATATATATATATATATATATATACATATCTATGGGGGCATAAATGGGGCTGAATGTGTGTGTGCATAGCCGGCATTAGACACCCGTTGAACCTGTGGCCGCGGAGAGCCCCAGATTATCCCGCATACAAGGGCCCCAACATGAAGCCACTGCGGGTTTCTCCACCTCCGCCTTGCCTTGTTGAGTACCTCCTAGACGTTTGCATGGCTGTGTAACGTCATTGTGAGAGTCCACCTTTTTTTTTTTTTTTAACTTTTGCCTGTAAGCTGCACTCAGTCAGGTCCATTTCAGTAAAACAAGGGACCTGATTGGCTGCAGCAGACAGACAGCCAGGGAAGTATGTTGTATTTTTTTTTTTTATTTAAATTTATTTTATTTACTTTTACTTACCAGGATAGTCCCACTGGGTGAGAATCTGTTTTCAGCAGAGGTCCAAGGAGAAAAGCTCCAGAGTTACCTATGTAGCTCTCAATCTCTTAGCAGAAAAAGTCTAGACAAAGCCTCAAAGACAGGGGCACATTTTAAATATTTTTTTTATAACCTTACAAGGTTGCTAGAGTAAACGGTCTTGTGTTACCATGCATTTTCTGAAGAATATGACGTCTGAAACTGAAATTAATATTTTGAAGTCATTATTTAGTGAATTTAGTCTTCACTGATTTGACACAATTTATTTTAGTTATTTGACATTTCTTTGCCGGGAAAGTCTGACTGGGCTGAACAGGTCCATTTTCAGCAGAGCAGAGGTCTGGGGAGAAAAGCTCCACTACAGTTTTAAAACATTACAACATTTTTTTACAACCAATATTACAACAGATAAGAGGTCATGCATAAAGAATAACAAAGAAAGTTTGTCATATTACAGAGAGCGAGGAATTTGTTAGAGAAGCAGGAAGAATAGATAGTAGAGGTAGGAAGAATAAAAATAAGATAAAATATTGGTAGTGGGCAGGGGGAAGTAAACGTGGGTTATTTAGTTTGGGTTGGAACATGCACAAATCCATGAACTTGCTAAGTGAGTTTTGAGAAGGTTTTTAAAGGTTATTTTGTTGGCCATGGTTTCATAGCCAGTGTTAGGCACCCACTGAACCTGCATACGAAGGCACCTACACAAAGCAGCTGTGGGTTTCTCTACTTTTCCCCGTCACCATGCGAGTCTGCTTTTTTTTAAACTGTTGCCTGTAAGCTGCACTCAATCAGGTCCATTTCAGTAAAGCAAGTGACCTGATTGGCTGCAGCTAGACAGCCAGGGAAGTAAGTTTTTAATTTCAATTTATTTTATTTACTTTTGTTTACCAGGATCGTCCAAAGTTACCTACGTAGCTCTCAACCTCTTAGTGCAAAAAATCTTGACAAAGCCTCAAAAATAGGGACACATTTTAAATATTGTTATTATAACTATAGAAAGTTGCTGGAATAAACGGACTTGCATTACCATGCATTTTCTGAAGGATATGACGTCTGAAACTCAAATGACTGTCATTATTTACTGAATTCAGTCCTCACTAATTTGCCACAACAAATTATTTTATTTATTTAACAAATCCACAGTGGTACAGCGGTAGTATTGTTGCCTCACAGCAAGAGGTTCTCCTGTTCGATTCTCGGCTGGAGTGCCTTCTGTGTGGAGTCTGCATGTCCTCCCCGCGGTCGAGTGGCCTCCAAAAGACATGTATGAATGGGCGTGTCTTCGCTGAAGGTTGGGCGTCGGGCTTGCAACTCGGCACCATAAAAATTGACTGCCAATCATTAGTGGACCGGAGTTCATCTGTGGTGGCCTCTAACCGGGAAAAGCCGAAAAGGCCAACAACATTACTGGGAAAGTCCGACTGGGCTGAACAGGTCCATTTTCAGTGGAGCAGAGGCCCGGGGAGGAAAGCTCCACTGCAGTTTTAAAACATTACAAGAAATATAATAAAACAATATTTTTACAAGCAATATTACAACAGATAACTTGTCATGCATAAAGAATAACAAATAAGCTTGTCATATTAGAGAGAGTGAGGAACTTGTTAGAGAAGGTAGGAAAAATAAAAATAAGATAAAATATTGGTAGTGGGTAGGGGGAATTAAAAGTGGGTTGTTTAGTTTGGGATGGAACATGGAGAAATCCATGAACTTGGTAAGTGTGTTTTGAGAAGGTTTTTAAAGGTTATTTTGTTGACTGTGGTTCTAATGTTAAGGGGCAAATTGTTCCAGGTTTTAGCAATGAAGTTGTAATATAGAGAGTCTCCAGCACTGTTTTTACCTCTGGTTATGTTGATTAGTAATTTATTACTGAATCTTACCATGCGTTTGAGTACTGGATTAATATGTCAGATTGAATTATTTGATGGGCCATTGTGAGTTGGTTGAGGGTGAGCAGATTTGGTAGTTCTAACCAGGGTAGTTGTTTAAGGGCCTGGCAGTGATGAGATCGATAGGTGAGAATGGTTGCGAATTTTGCTATTTTGTTGTAACAGCAATTACTTTAGTTAAGTCAGATTTGTTAAGGTTAGTGAAATGGGGGATGCATAGTGAGGTATGGAGACTAGGTGGGTTCTAGCAATAATTGTTTTAGCATTGTTGGTGAGGTATTTATTTGCACCTGTGTAGAGTTCCAATTTTTTTTATGCACTTTCTTTATTGTTTGGGCAATGTGTATATCAAATTTCATGTCTTGATCAATGATGACCCCTAGAAGTTTAGTTTGGGTTACAGGAATAATGTAGGTATTGCTATTAGAAGTGATTGTGAAAGGAGTGGTGGGAGTAGTGGCTTTGGTGGGGTGAAACAACATCAGTTTAGTTTTGTCTGGGTTAAGAATGAGCTGAGAATTGGCTAGCCAGTTTTCAACTGCAGTAAAGGATTCTTGTGTTATTTTTTGAAGTTGTTGGAATGATGGGGCAGAGCAGACTAGGGTCGAATCATCTGCATATTGGACTAATGTGGCATGTGAGGTGGCAGTATGAATGTTGCTGGTAAATTTGTTAAAAAGAAGTGGTCCAAGTTATAGAGCCTTGAGGAAGTCCTAAAGTAAGAAGCAGAAGTGGAGATAGGATGTTTTGCTATTTTACTGCCTGAGTACGACCTGAAAAATAGTCTTGGAAATGTGTAATAGTGGAATAGCTCAGATTAAGATTGGAAAGTGCAGATAAGAGTTTATTGTGGGAAACTGTATCAAAAGCCTTAGAGAGATCTAGAAAGATAGAAGAAATGAGTTTACCTTTGTTATGGTGATAGGTAATAGTATTGGTGAAGCTGAGAACGGCTGTTGTAGTGCTGTGATAAGGATGAAAAACATGCTGAGTGTTTGCCAGAAGTTTGTTGTCTAAGAGATAATGTGAATTAATGCATTTTTCTAGGATATTTGATAAAGGGGATAGAATGGCAATAGAACAATAGTTTGATAGTCCTGTAGAGTTCTTTTCTTTATGTAGTGGTATTATGTGAGATATTTTCCAGAGGGAGTGTATGTGGCATTCTGATATGGATTGATTGATTAATATAGAGAGACAGAGAATGAAATGGCATTGGCTGTAATTTTAACAAATCCAGCTGGTAAATTATCGGCTGCAAGTGTAGTGGGTTTGCGTTTATTTAGGAATTTTTTTCATAGTATTTGTTGGGATTGGTTGCAGAGAGAAGTTGTTATTCTGGGCTGTGGGTGAGAGGTTTGGAGGAAGTGAGGAGCAGCTCTTTTTTGTGAGGGCTAGGATAGATTTAGTAAAGTATTTATTAAACTGTGTGGTGATACTGTCTGCAGAGTTACTGGTTGTTGGGTAAGGGGTACCAATTTTCCTGGTTGTAGAGTTTTAAGATAGCAGACCAAAATTGTTGAGGGTTATTTTTGTGTTTTGGGTGTTGGTGTAGTGTTTTTTTTTATCAAGCTTGATTTGTTTTTTGGCTTTATTCCTTAGTTCTATGTAATTTTGTTGATTTATCATTGTTTTATTGTGAATCCATGTCTCCCAAGCTTTATGTCTTTGTTTTAAAAGTGATATTGAACCTTAGTGTGGAAGATAAGACAGTTACAATTCTATCAATAAGGTTTCCCTAATTTTTTTTTTTTGGTATCAATAATGTTGATTAATTTTTTTAAGTAGCACCAAGTTAGACAACACTTTAGCACTTTACCTCTGCTAACCAAATTGAATTGTTTAGCTACTGTTTACTGGGTATAACTTTAGAAAACTGCATTGGAACCTGAGGCTATTGAATTAGGATGCCGTTACGAGGAGGGGCCATACATTACTACATAAAACAAAATAAAAAAATAGAATTGCAGGGGGAAGGTATCAGTGATGTGCTGAAGCTGGTACTGATGCAATTTACAAAGGGCTTAAGTAGATTAACACTATTGTATTGTACATACAACAATTAAAAGCTTGTGGATAAGGTTTTAGGGAACCGAGAGGACATGTGAACACTTGAAACATGTCCTACATAGCAAAAAATTGTTTCAATCAATTGGAGATTTGACTGAACAGTTTAACTTGCCTACAAGCATATCCATGCTCATTCATGCAGTGTTGACAAACATGAATACTTTACTGCGCCTTGCTGTAGTGCTGTCTTCATGTGAGGGTGCGTATGTCCTATGTGCACCAGTCTGTATAGCTGTCTGTCTTGTGTGTCTCTGTACTGTGTGAGGGAGTCTGTGTGGATGTCTCTTCAGTCTTGCTATAATGCTTTGTTTTGTGTAGGTGTCTGTCCTGAATGTGGGAGACTGTGTGTGTGCTGATGTTCAGTCTTGCTGTAGTGCTGTCTTCATCATGTGTCGGTGCCTATGTCCTGTGTGCGAGAATCTGTGTAGCTGTCTGTCTTGTGTGCCTCTGTCCTGTATGAGGGTTTTTGTGGGTGTCTTTATTCAGTCTCGCTGTAGTGGTGTCTTTGTCTTGTGTGTCTATGTCCTGTGTTTGGGAGTTAGTGTGGGTGCCTTAGTATACCTGTGTCGGACTGGCTACCTTGATGCAGTACAGAGGCTTGTTGTAATGTAACAACTTTGCTACTAAATTTCAGTCAGTGTGTGAGTGTACTTCTGAGTGACTACCTTGCTGTGGTACAGAGGTTTGTCATAATGCAACATTGGTACTAAATGCCAGTCAGTGTGGGTACCTTGGCACTTCTAAGTCTTTTTAATGGTCTGAATGTAGTAACACTATGCACTGACGGCTAAACAGTGCTGGATAAGCTTAACAGGGAAGGGGCATGATGGCAACATGGTCAGACTTTATATTCTCCTGGGTAGGGCCCCAACTTGAAACTTGCTGGGGCCCCCAAAATGCTAGCACTGACCCTGTGTGTGTGTGTGTGTGTGTGTGTGTGTGTGTGTGTGTGTGTGTGTGTTGTGTGTGTGTTTGTGTGGGTATGTGTGTATGCGTATGAATGGGTGTCTGCATATGTGTGTTGGTCTGATTGTTTGTAGGTGGTACCTTTCCTAACAAGATGCATGAGCTGTTAGGGAGAATATTAGCATGGACACTTCAGACAGTACAGTATAGCCCAGTGGTCATTTCAGAGATACAGTAATGAGCCACTAATGAGGTGTTTCCCAGTGCAACCTTACCACGTCTTTCAATCAGTGGATAGAGACGAGTTCTGTTAATCCTACAGAATTTTCTTTTTTTAGCTTTTCCTTCATGATAATTAATGTCATCCCTGAACTGAGCATTTTGTATCCAATTAATTTTGAAGATGAAATCATTATACACTAAATATTAAGGGGACTTCCTCCTCTCCAGTCAGAGTTTATCCCTAGTCTTCTAACTTTGTGATACCATTGCTGTTGTAGATTTAGTCTTTAACAAAAACATCCAAAATGGAAAGACTCTTTACTTGATAAAATGAATTATGCCCACAAAAGTTTTAGTGAATTCTTCCTACTGTTTCAGACATCAACTTGTATGCATGCTGTATATGAACTTATGGGGACTAATCCACACCATGCTTTTAATGTCAGACCAGATATTTCAGTGCATCTGCTCTTTGGGCGTTGATCTGATTTTTAAAACTTTTTAATACGGGCAATATTTTAGATTTTGATGAATTTATTTTATTTTCCATAGTTTGACCAATTGTCCTAACTTTTTAAAGAGATATTTTAAGGATTTGGAAGCAAGCAATACGGTTAGGATTATGGTATATCATCAGTGTAATTTAATCAAAGTTCCCTTTACATCCATAGGGATAACCTCAACATCCTGCTGTCTGCTGAAGAACTGTTAATTTGGGATTTAATGCCAGCATGAATAGGGCAGGAGAGAAGGACAGCCCCCACACTCCCTCCATCTCTGATTTATTATATCTGTGTGATGTCCATTAACTAAAAGATAATAAAGGGAGTATTGAAATAAACTACTAATAATGTTGAAAAATTGTTTCTGGATTTTATAAAAATCTTAAAAATCAAGAATAAGTTTTGTCAATCACCCATATCAAATGCCTTAAGGACATCTACTAAACATAATGCTAGGTTTAAACAATGAAGCACTTTATTAAAATCATAAAAAAGATATGATGGCTTGAAGTAAGTTATATATTGTCAATGGTTTCCTGTCTGGAATGGTACAGCTGGGCTAGTGTCCATTTCCTTTTAACGCAGCCAAGGTCTCCCATGAGAACATTTGCATATGCCCAGTACTGGCATCTTCATTCTTATTTTAGGAGCAAAGCTGGTAATTCCCAATATCTTTGATGAAGTTGCTAGCTGACATTGGCACAGTTCCCTTGGAATACGTTGATTTTTGTCTTGCAATGCCAACTGGAACTTAACCCGTAAAGACGTTTTAACCCCTAAAGCATTTTCTGGGATACAGCAACATTTCTGTGTGTGACAGGAGAACTGTTATCTCACCTTGTAAGCCATTTCATTCATAATGCAACATTGATCTGATAAATTTTGAAAATGGTACTACTGACTAAAAACGAGGCAAAAGTAACTTTAATATAGATGATATAGTGAAATTCCAGTCAAATGTATGACCAACTCAGGCAGCTGTCATGGTGTTTAGCTCCTTCCACACCCCACAAGATTTCTGGATCATGTAAAGTAATGGTCTATATTACTACCCCTTTTCCACGTCTGTACAGATTGTATCAACTGCAGTAAACAATGTAGTTAGAGTACTGTAACCTTCCCCAAAACTATGTTGTGAATCAGGCA
The DNA here is from genome assembly GCF_019279795.1 of Protopterus annectens. Taxonomy (NCBI): domain Eukaryota; kingdom Metazoa; phylum Chordata; order Ceratodontiformes; family Protopteridae; genus Protopterus; species Protopterus annectens. Next base: position 954,831,898 of record NC_056746.1, read on the forward strand.
ATGGTCATACTTTATCATCTAAGTATAGATGTTTTAAAGAGATTTGTGACAGGTCTGAATTACTGTGGGAAAGTAAGATTTGTGATTTTAGTGTGGGCAATAATGGTAGCATGTTTAAAGTGGTTGGGTAAGAGTTATAATTAAAAGATTATATGTGTTTAAATGGTCTTGAGACTGAAGCAGCAATATGCAGACTAAAAGGGTGAAATGAATACTGATTAACATTACTTTTGATACCTCTTCTAGGTTTTGTTGAATGGTCACAGCTGAGAATGCTGAAAATGGAAATTAGCATAAGAATCAGATAGAAATAAGCTGATGTATTGATTTGTGGTACCCAAAAATTAGAATGTGCTGCATAGGACAACACTGACAATACAGTTTTTGTATTTACTGCTGTCTATATACTCACAATTTATATTATAAGATGTTATATTTGGAGATGCAATGCCCTTAGTAATTCTTCAAAAAAATTTTGTTTGGAAGACTAGCAGAGGTTGTTTACTTATTAAGTAGAGGTTTTTGCTTGTGCTGTTTTTAAGTGGCACATTTTGCAAAGAGGAAGAAACATGTTTTGGTCATGTGTGCTGCCAGTTCTCTACCACTTGAGTCAAGTTTCATTCATTAGTTTTATTTCATTATGTAAATCTAAGCTGATCCTGGGACAACTCCTGCTTTTAATAATCCTTTTCCCTGTAAGAGGAAAAATCCTATTATGGGGTTGAACCAGAGTTAAATATGTCTAGGGCCATTGCAAGGTCTTCATTTCAGTAAAACAAAGTGAAGACAACATTATTAAGTTCAGAAATGAATGGGTCCTCCTTTGTTTCAGAGGAATCTTTGGTTCATAGGTTCATAGGTGTGTACTAGGCTAATGGCCCTGGAGCCTTTACAAGCCTAGTCCCAGACAACTGCCCAGGCACCTTGCCACCCGATGTTAGTTCACAGTGCCCCTATCCAGTAGGGCAACTGGAATGATCCCTGGAGTGAACTTTCTGTTACCCATTCACTCGTCAAGATTTCTCTTGAAGAGGGCCAGCGAGGTGATCTGCTTGACATGAATGGGAAGCTTATTCCATAGTATGGGCAGTCTTTGGGAGATGAACCTGTCCCTCCAGCATGTTCTGTTAATTGTGGTAATGAGGTTGTGATCTCTGGAGCGTGTGGCACAGAGGGATTGGGATTTTTTTTAGGTGTAGCAGTTCAAGTAGGGCTGGGTCAGACATGGCCTTTTAAGTCAAGCAGAGATCACCTCTAAGTAGATGATAAGAAACTGAGAACAGCTGAAGTTTCTTGAGTCTGTCCATGTAGGACATGTGCTTAAGGCCTGGGATCCTTTTTGTGAGGTACTTTTGTAGCCTCTCCAGCTATTGTAGGTGTCTGATCAGGTACATGCCAAATGGGGCATTATATTCGATGATTAGTTTAATGAGGGATGAGTAGAGAGGGATGATGACCTCTTTCTTCCTGGATGCAAAACTTTTGGTTATAAGATGTGCCATGTAGAAGGACTTTCTGAACCCAGTGGCAATGTGGTGGTCGAAGGTGATGTGGCTGTCGAACTGGGTGCCCAGATCTCTTATGGATCCTTCAGTGTTCAGTGGGCTCCCATTAACGTGGTAATTCGTGGGAACTGAGTGTTTTCCAAAGGGGATGATAACGCATTTTTTGGCGTTACTCTTCAGGCCATGGTTCTGACACCAGTCATTGGTCTCAGAGAGGTCCTTTTGTAGGATGTCTGCATCACTTGGGGAGTTAATAATGACTCCTAGCTTGCAGTCATCAGCAAACTTGGTCAGCCAGAGTCATTCGGTGTTAGCCTGTACTTCTGAGAAGTAGATGCCAAACAGGAGAGGGCCCAGGACCGAGCCCTGTGGGACTCTACTTGTGACTGGTCGACAGTCTGACTTGGAATCCTCAACTTTCACTCTGTAGGTCCTGTCTGTGAGCCAATTTGCAACCCATCTAGTGATGTAAGGATTGATGCCTAGTTTGGTAAGTAATGATACCCGAGTGTAGAATGGTATCAAAGGTCTTTGCCAGGTCGACATGGGCTGTATGCACTGCCTTACCCTCATCCACAGCCTTGGTGACTGCTCAAAGAAGTCAACCAGGTTCAGCAGGCAGGATCTCCCTTGACAAAGCCATATGTGTGGGGTCAAGAGTTTGGAGATTGCCTATATCTTTGTTAACAGGTCCATGATGATGCGCTCCATAGCTTTGCATACCAGAGTCATCAGGCTAATGGGGCCTGTAGTTGCTCCCCCTTTATGGAGCAGAATGACTGTAGCAGTGCACCATTCATTAGGGATATAGCCTGAGATAAGGCTGTGATTGTACAGGGTAGACAGATGTGGTGCCAGTTCATTTTGTAGCTCATGTAGGATACAGCCAGGGATATTGTCAGGTCCCAGGGATGTTGTACTCTTGGCTTTGGATAATGCAGCTTTTACCTGTGCCACAGAAATGGTGGGTACCAGACGTTCTTCTGGTATTGTGATAGGGCCCCTGGGGGGGGAGGGGTAAAGGTGGCACTGAATCTGTTGGCCACTATTTTGGCTATATCTGTTGGCTCAGTATAGAAGGTAGCATTCTGCAGTAATTCAGAGCACATCTGGGTATTGCCTTTGAGGTTTCTGATATAGCTATAGAAGGCTTTGTGGTTGTTTTTGGTGTCAGCTGCAATTTTGCCTTCATAGCTGGCTTTAGAGGATTTGATAAGGGATCTCAGCTTTTTGTTGAGACTGATAAGGGAGGTTTCCAGTCTTGTGACTCATTTTTTTCTGCTACAGTTTCTTACTTCTGTTGTAGAGTTTATTGATCGCTGGGGACCACCAGATTGGCTTCCTTTTTTGGAGGAGAGTGTCAGTTCTATTTGGTATGGCAAGGTCCATGCATTTGTGTACATGCTTGTACAGTGCATCGGTGTATGATTTGGCAGTCATGCAGCTAGTTTCCATTGGCATGGGTGCAGAGAAGTTATCCACCTCTATTTTTAGGAGCCCAAAGTTGGCTTTAGAGAAGTTTTTCAGGGTGGTCACCTTAGCAGGGGGTGTAGGTGAGATGGAGATTTCCATGGTGATCAGTTTGTGGTCAGCTTTAACCAGGGAGGAATTGACTATAGGTGTGGAGCAACAGTCTCCCATGTTGGTGATAACCAGGTCGAGGATGTTGCTTCCTCTAGTGGGGGTCAGAATGAGCTGGTCCAGGGCATTGGAACTGATAAATTCCAGAAAGCGTTCGGCCTGTACATTGGTACTTGAATAGTTTTCCCAGTTGATGGAAGGGTAGTTGAAGTCACCTAGTATGAGAGTATTGGGTTGGACCTTGATAGATTCCAGGGTGCTTAGGAAGCTGGAGTGAGAGTCTAGGGACATGTTTGGGGTTCTGTAGCAGGCTATGACTTGCATTGCTGTCTTACCCAGTGTTAGTTGTACCTGAAGTATCTCGGATGCATTACGCTGGGCTACCAGTCTAGAGGTGTGCATATCCTTTAAGAATATGGAGACATCACCATCTTTGGAGCTTCCGACCGTTTTCTGGGGCCGAAAGGTATGGAAAGAGTTGTAGCTTGGGACTGCAGGGGTGCTTTTTGCCTCTTTAAACCAGGTCTTTGTTACAGCGCAGATGTCAACATTCTCCATTTTGAGGAGAGCTTCGAGCAAGTGCATCTTGAGATTTAGACTTCTAGCATTGAGCAGCATGACCTTCAGATCGCATTTGTTTGTAGCTGTTATGGTGGAATTTTGGTCTTTGGAACACTGCCTAAAAAAGGCACCATAGGATTGGCAAGAGCCTAAGCCAGTACCCAGAATTCCAGGGATGACTCATGCAGGCCATCTCTGGCAAAGCATTGAGGTCTGTTGATCATGTAATCCCAGGCAGACAGATACTGGATCCCCTTAGAATGACACCAGAAACTTAGCCAATTGTTGAAGTCAATCATTTTCTTCTCATACTGTGGTATCATTCTGGGTGATGGTAGAATACTGCTCAGAGTTAGGGTCATACCTGCCTGGGCCACATAATCCAAGAGTTCCATCACATCTCTTTTCTTATAGTCCAGGGAGGTACATCTCAGGTCATTCACACCCACATGGACAATGACTGAGTCATATTTGTACTTGTTGTGGAGTGACCTGAGTTCATGTGTTATGTGGTGGATCCTGGCACCTGATAGACAACTGACTGTCACCTTCTTCTTGTTCACTCTAGTGAGTGGGACATCACATCAGTGTGCCAAAGAGTTTTGTTAGATAGGCTACTTAGTGCTTACCACTCCCACTGATAAGCTAGAAGGCTTCCCAGCAACACAGAAAGGTCTGGGGGGCTCAGAAACTTACAAAACAGTCCTAGTCTGCAGGACACCAAAACTGGATATGTGGAGCTTAAACAAGCGCAAACCCATGTAAACATGAGTTTTTAAACCAGAACATTGAAAGAGACAGAAAAACTGCCCAAACAGCCAATACACTACAATTTATGGGCCAGAAACCACTCCTCTTGTGGTTGATAGGCTACCTAGTGCTTACCATTCTCACTGATTAGCTAGAAGGCATCCCTCCAACACAGAAAGGTCTGGGGGACTCAGAAACTTAAAAAGCAGTCCTGGATACAGCAAATCTGTATCTGGACTAGACTAGTTACAGGAAAGGTGGGAAACAAGCTTAGAACTTTTTTTTGTCAGAAAAGCAGTTAAAACAGTAACAAAAACACTTTAAATGCAGTACAAGCTAGCACACTTGAGTGTGTATCAATATTAAGGTAAATGGAGTTGAAATAAATGCAGATAAGTTAAAAATATCAAAAAAACAAGTGCAGAGAGCAGTAAATTATGAAAAAATAAAAATGGAGGTACTTAGAGTATCTCTTTCTCCTTCCTGTTGCTCTTGCAGTCTGTAGGATGCCAAAACTGGATCCCCGGAGCTTAAACAAGTGCAAACCCGCACAAACATCGGCTTTTAAACCAGAAAGTTGAAAGGGATGGAAAAACTGCCCAAATGGCTAATAAACTACAATTTCTGGGCCAGAAACCATTCCTGTTGTGGTAGATAGGCTACCTAGTGCATACCACTCCCACTGATAAGCTAGAAGGCTTGCCTCCAACACAGAAAGGTCTGGGGGCCTCTGAAACTTACAAAACAGTCCTGGATACAGCAAGTCTGTATATAGACTTGACTAGTTACAGGAAAGGCAGGAAATAAGCTTAGAACTTTTTTTTTATGCAGAAAGCAGTTAAAACAGTAGGAAAAGCACTTTAAATGCAGTACAAGCTAGCATAATTGAGTATGTAACAATATCAAGGCAAATACAGTTTAAATAAATGCAGATAATTTAAAAATGACCAAAATAATTGTGAGGCACACTGTTTATTATTATTACTACTAGGGATAATTATTATTACTACTGGGGGTGGTATTTTGTCTGTTTTAAAGGAAAAAATAACATTTGAAGGTGATCATTATTTAGCTAATTTATACCACCATGAAACATTAGTAATAATTAGGGCCAATAGGGTACAATTTCCTCTTTTTATTTCTATTAAATTTCACAGAATTGATATCCTGAATCATAATTTGAGCTATCCTTGATTATATTACTGTTACATTTTGAAGAGAATGTGTCATGGAATATTTAAAAAAAAAAAGAAAATATATTGAGATAATAATATACACCTGTATCATCACATAATGAACATAAACTGTCACTTTTTGTTAAAAAGTACATAGTTTAGAAAACGCTGACAAATTGCTAACTTTATTAAGCATTCTGCTTGATTATGTCTGACCAAGTCATACTTATAATTAGGATGACTGAGTGCATTGAGAAAGCATCATGCCATTGTATAATAAATGTATGCTTAGGATACCACTGCACTGCTGTTCCTAACTTCATGTCCAGGGCAACGCAAAATGATAATAACATGCACACAGTCTGTTTCTGTCCATTCAAAAAGTCTGTGCTAAACTCTTACAGATTTTGTGATATGCTGTCTTCACACTGCTAGTTATTGTTTTATGGAAAGTGTCCCTCGATAATGAAACCAACACATAAAATATCCTTTGTTATCTGCCTTACCCTCCCTCCAACTTCACATTCACAGATTGGTTGTTTATCAAATTTCAGGCCACTAATAGTGATCTACCAGATATCATTTTTAGCCATGTGCACTTTTTTCAAGAGTTTTCTCAGGATTAACTAGCAGGACTGGATCCATTTCTAAGTCTAGCCCACTGTCAATGGACTCAGAAATCCCACCATTTTGCCATTCTATTATCAATTTTCTTTCCCCTGGACTCTTGTGACTGTTAGTGACACAACCCAGCCAGATAACTGGATTAATAAAATATAAATAAATAAATAAAACAAAAAATATAATCTGTCAGTATTCAGACTTTATTAGTATATACTGTCTCCAGTGCTCCAACATAGACAGCTCTCAGTGAAAGTCATCTCATGATGTACCATATTAATATACTTAAATAAATGTTTTTCTTCTGTATAGCCTGCCCTCTCTTTAACTGCAGAAAGTATTTTCATGGCACTAAAAATCTATTTTCATAACGCACCTCTTTACTTACCTGCATAATATTGGAAGGATTTGAAAGACTTTCTTATTTCTAGTATATGCATGTCCTTCCAGGGGTTACATGCTCGGAATTAGATAAAATATTTCAGAGGATAATTTCAGCCTAAACTAACTCCAAGAAAATAACAAAATAAATTTACAGACCTTTATTTTTATAAGTAGGATTTGTTTAACAGCTTAGTATGACTTGTGAAGTGGGAGGAAAAATCAATTGATAACAATTCTGATTTCAAGCCAAACCATCTAGAAAATAAAGAAAAGTGCTGTATTAGAAGAGGCATCAGTGTTAATAATCTGATCAGAGCTTCTATCATTTATTTTCTTAATGACCAGCTATCAAATAGAACACTTGAAATTTGACTCTTCGTAACCGAATGGTGATTTTAATTAAGAGGAAATACACTTACAAAAATACATTTAAAGTTTGTCTATTTTAATTTATTAAACAATAAACAGATTTTGGCTATTATGAGTGTTGTTAATCATATGTTAGAAGTGTCTGACACATGGGCGATACTAGAAATCCTAATTAGAGGGCATAGTTTTATTTGATTAAGTGCAGTAAGGCATTTAAAGATGCAGACTATTTTCTACAGAATTTATGGGATTGAAGTCACTCAGCCTGCAGCCCTATTATTGTATAGTTCCATTACAACTATTAAATGTATATCCCTTCACTAAATGCTGTCACAACACACTCCCAATATAATACTATGAAATCCTAAAATTACTACACTTGAAGGTGCATAGGGATTCTGGCATACTACAAAGAAGAAAAGGGTCGATAGTTATATTTTGAGATATAGTTATAATTAATTTCCTCTTCCACTCTCTTTATTTTTCAAATTATTCTCACATACTTGTATACCAACCTGACTGTGTGTGTGTGTGTGTGTGTGTGTGTGTGTGTGTATGTGTGCGTGTGTGTGTGTGTGTGTGTGTGTGTGTGTGTGTGTGTGTGTGTGTGTGTGTGTGTGTGTGTGTGTATGTATATATATATATATATATATATATATATATATATCTATATATATATATATATATATATATATATATATATATATATATATATATATATATGGGTCCCCTACGAAATACAGAATGCTCAGAATCCTGACGCCCAAATTACCGAGACCAGAAGCCCGATACCTCACATTACCGAAAGGCCAGAAGTGTGAAATTCAAAATCCCAATGTTAAGGGATATTGAGTTAGCGCTTCTGGTGTTGAGGTTCAGGTAAGTATCTGTGTGTAAGTGTGTTTGTGAGGGGCTTTAGTGTGTGTTAGTGTGTGTTGTGACTGCGGTGTGTGTGTGTGTGTGTGTGTGTGTGTGTGTGTGTGTGTGTGTGTGTGTGTGTGTGTGTGAGGCACTGTAATGTGTGGGTGTGAGTTTGCCTTGTGTGTGTGTTTGTGTGATCTCGGAGTTAGAATATTAAAGTAGGGCGGTGTGGGGGGAGCAGGTGTGCTTGCCCCCCCTGCTTAGCTGTAGTGTAGGATTATTTGTTTGGGTTTGGGGGGACACTGTGTGTATGTGTATTTGTGTACTGTATGTGTGCTGATTGTTCGTGATTTTAAATTTCGCGCTTGTGGTCCGTCGGTCTTCTCATCTTTCGGGTATTTGGTCTTGGGATTACGGGCATTGTTCTTGTGGGTTTTCGGCATTTCGTAGTGAACTGATTTTATATATATATATATATATATATATATATATATATAAGAAAGGTGGGTAGATACCAAAGCAAAGTAATAAACAGGAACAGGAGGACAGGCCAGATAATAACAGAATTGGAAGAATTAGTATAAGGGTAGTGAGTAAAGATAAGTCAGAAAGAAGGCCAGTTCAGTTATTCCTAGTTGCAATAAGAGTATGTCTAGTGTAGGGGCCTTATGTCGCTGTGAGAGATATAAGTGGTAGTAGCCTAGGGTAACAGTAAGAGATACTCTAGTCGGGGTTGATACAGGGACATAGCCAGTGGGTTGTAAGGTATGACTTGAGTTTCTTTTTAAATAGAGAAATAGAAGAAAGAGATGTGACTGCACTAGGAAGTAGGTTCCAGCTTTTTCCCACAGTGTTAGAGAAAAGGGATTCTCCTGCTTTATTGTTAGGTTTTTGGGTAGTTATGAATAGTTTGTTTGCAGAGCACAGGTTTGTTAGATTTTTATATGGGCTGATTAGACTTGTGAGAATTGGTATATTGCCTGGATAATACAGGATTTTGTGGGAAATAACCAGTTGGTGAAAAAGAATTTGATTTTGCAATTCTAGCCAACCCAGTTGATTAAGATTTAGGCAGTGGTGGGTTCTAAATTGGGTGCTGGTAGCAAATCTGGCAATATTGTTGTAAGAGGTTGCCAGCTTGTTGAGGTTGCTTTTAGATAGGTTTGTATATATAGGAGACTCTCCTGGAGAGGCATAAAAGAGTGTTGAAATTAGGTGGATGTGGGCAATGGCAGTTCTGGCATTGGGAGTATGGAAGGGTTTAATTCTGTAGCGAGAGCCTAGTTTTCGGTTAACTGATTTTATTGTGGTATTGATGTGAATATCATAGTTGAGGTTATGGTCGATTGTCACTCCTAAGAGTTTAGTGTTAGTATCAGGGGATATAACTGTACCATTTTAGATTTAATAGTGGAGTGAAGTGGGGAGGATTTTTGTGTGGGAGTAAACAGCAGTAGTTTAGTTTTTTTAGGGTTAAGGAGGAGACAACGCTGTAAAAAACATTCCTCTACATGCACAAAGACATTTTGGGTGAGGGACTGCAGTTCTGAAGTATCTGTAGCTGAGAATATTAGTGTGGTGTCATCTGCATATTGTATGGCTATAGCATGGGGGATACTAATAGATAGATCATTTATAAAGATAGAGAATAGAAGAGGACCCAAAACAGAACCTTGGGGTACACCAAGGGAGACAGGAAGGAGGGAGGGTAGAGTATTGTCCCAAAGCACTGCCTGTAGCCTGTTGTCTAGGTAGGACTTGAACCACTGTAGGGCTTGAGTATTGAGGGAAAGGGACTTAGTATATTCAGTAGTAGTTGATGGTTAACCATGTCAAATGCTTTTGAAAGATCTATAAAGATAGCAGAGGACAGGGTGTTATTAGTACGTTGTTTGTTAATGAGGTCAGAAAATGATAGTAGGGCAGTAGTGGTGCTATGGAAAGGTTGAAAGCCATGTTGAGAGCTAGCTAAAAGGTTATTATGGAGAAGGTGGTCTAGAAGTTGCCGGTGAATACATTTTTTCCATAATTTTAGCTATGGGAGAGAGAAGGACAATTGGACGATAGCTGGAAAGTTCAATTGAGTTACCACCTTTGTGCAGGGGGATTATATGAGAGACTTTCCAGATGGTAGGGATGGTGCCTTCAGTAATAGTTCTATTGATTAGGATAGAGATAGGGTAGGCAATAACTTTAGCTGCTATTTGAAGATACTTAGCAGGTAATCAGTCAGCAGAGGGGGGTGGGGTAGAGGGTTTAAGTTTCTGAAGGAGGGTACAGATCAGGGATGTAGGCACAGGTTGGAGTTGGAAAGTGGGTGGTGAGTTATTTGTGGAGGAAGGCAGACTAGAGGATACAGGGGGTAAAGAGTTAGCTTGAGACTGGATAGCTTCAGTAAAGAAGTGTTGAAGGACTCAGCAATTTGTTTGGGAGTGTGTTGTGTACCACCAGATGGGGTAGGTGTTCTAGAGTTGCCTGGATGTAGGAGTCTATTGATACCTGACCAGAATTTCTGTGGGCTTTGTTGATTGGATTGTTGAAGGTGAAAGAAAAATGTTTTTTTGTCCTGAAGTATTGATGCCTTAGTCAAGTTTCTAAGATCTTTAAATTTTAGATGATCAGATGGGTCTTTGGAGGTACGCCATTTGGCCCAAAATTTGTTTCTTAGTAGCATCTTTTGCTTAGATTCCTTTGTGAGCCATGGAGCAGTTTTGGTACTATTCCTAAGAGTATGAGAAGGGGCATGGTGGTCCAAGATTTCAAGAAACTTAGTGTTGAAGTATGCAACTGCTTCATCTAGTTGGAGATGTTTTAGGGGTGACCAGTTGCATACACTGAGTTCATTCTGGAAGTGCTCTGGGTTGAAATGTTTATTATAACGAGTAGTTCTAAGAGTTATGGGGCTGGGAATATTATTCTTTTGTCGAATTATATAAGTAAGAGCGTGATCACCAATGTCAGAAGGGAGGATACCAGCCATATATGTTGTGGGAAGAGTATTTATTAGGATCCAGTCAAGAGTGCTTTCTTTGTTGGTACGTTTATGTATACGAGTAGGTGAGGTGATTGTTTGGGAGAAGCCATGAAGGTTAATGTGGATAGATGGATTATTGGAGTTACAGGTATTCCAGTCTATTTTAATGTGGATAGATGGATTATTGGAGTTACAGGTATTCCAGTCTATGTTAAAGTTGCCTAGGACAATGGTTTCTTGTGGATAGTTAGTAGACAGCCAACTAAGGATATTTTTGAGGGAGGTGATGTTGTTACCTGGAGGAAGATATGAGCATATAATGTAGATGGACTTGCAAGTATTTAGTTGTAGCTTAGTGATAAGAATTTCATTATTGATATCACAAGGTGGGTGAGTATCAAGTTGAGTAATTACTTTGCTTTGGTATCTACCCACCTTTCTAAATCCTCTCTTTATTTTCGTCTTCTTGCACTCAAAAAAAAAAAATGGAATGGAACACCTGTTATTGTCTTACAAGTATCCTGTAATTGTAGTTTACTGCTCTGTTTTTGTGCCTGTCTTTGTATCATGTAATTGTAGTTTACTGCTCTGTTTTTGTGCCTGTCTTTGTATCATGTAATTGTTGTTTACTGCTCTGTTTTTGTGCATGTCTTTGTATCCTGTAATTGTAGTTTACTGCTCTGTTTTTGTGCATGTCTTTGTATCCTGTAATTGTTGTTTACTGCTCTGTTTTTGTGCATGTCTTTGTATCCTGTAATTGTAGTTTACTGCTCTGTTTCTGTGCATGTCTTTGTATCCAGTAATTGTAGTTTACTGCTCTGTTTTTGTGTATGTCTTTGTATCCTGTAATTGTAGTTTACTGCTCTGTTTTTGTGCATGTCCTTTTATGGAGCTTTTCTCCCCGGGCCTCTACTGAAAATGGACATATATCCAGTTAGTCTAGCCCGGCCAACAAATGTAAAATAAAATAAATAAATAAATAACTAAAACGTATATATATATATATATATATATATATATATATATATATATATATATATATGCTAATGCTGTATGAGCAGCTGTCTGTCTTCACTTCCCACTGAGGACAATTGTCCTAGGTTCATAGTTAAGTACTAAGCTAACTCCCCTTGTGGGCCATTTTAAGCCTAGCCAATTTCCCTTTTTGTGCTTGAAATAACCAATCCCATTTGGTTATAGATTGGCCTTATCCATACAGTGGTCAATAATTATACATTACCCCTAGTGAGAATAATTAAGATCATACCATAGATAATTTGAGGGGACCCATACATGGAATAAAGCATTTAGGGTCTGTCTCTGCCCTGAAGTAGATTTTCCCATTCATAGATTTAAGTTGCACTTGAAAATGGAAAGGGATGAACTTTGTTTTATGTGGATGGGGAGTCTGTTCCAGAGCAGCAGTAGTATTCTATGAGATATACCTATCCTCCAAACCACTTTGCTGATGTTACAGAAGAGGTTTAGATCCCTACACTGAGTATTTGTCTTGTCATTTGACTTGCTGATGTGCAGTAAATCTATCAGTAATAGGTCGGAGGATGCCTTACATGCCAGATACAAGTCACCTATCAGCAGTCTGTAGGATACTAATAATAGTGACTGGGCTTAGAGTCGGTCCATGTAGGACATGTTGTTTAGGCCTTGCATCCTTTTAGTAAGGTATCTCTGTGGGTGTTCAAGTCATTGCATGTGACTGGAGAGATACATGCCAAATGGGGCATTATATTCAATAACTGGCCTAATGAAGGCTGAGTAAAGAGGACAATGACATCCCTAGATCTAGACACAATGCCTTTGTTTATAAACTGTGCAATATAGAAGAGCTTTCTTACAGCAACAGACACATGTTGGGCAAAAGCTAGGTCACTTTCAACTTAAGTTCGTAAATCCAGAACAACTGACTCAAGTCTTAGGAGTGTATTGTCCATGTTGTAGTACCATGGGGTAGAGTTCTTCCCAAAGAATACAGTAATGCATTTTTTGGCATTTAGTTTCAATCCATGATTTTTGCACCAGTTTTTTATTTGAGACAAAGCTTCCTGCAAGATGGCTAAATTATACTATTCCTGATTCCAGCATGAATTTTCTCTCTGATAGGTGGCTCAGAGCATACATGTCATCAGTTGATCAAAATGTATGTCTTAAATTTCAGTGAACCTCTGGTTTAGCATCCCTGTCCCTCATGGATTGGGGAAGCATGTAGTGTCAAACATAGCCTTGTTCTGCCCTTCTCTGGGTTATTTTTATGCAAAAATAAGGGCTAAAAGCTACCATGGGATCGTAAGGCTAGGCTTCATAGGATCCAAGTAGATCAATAGCCTAGTACATACCTATACACCTATGAATTTTAGACACATTCATCTAAGAAAACACATACACATACATCAAATAATAATCAGAATGTAAATATGTAGTTAGTTCTGTAAAGTGGAATATTATAACAACCATGTCTTACATGGGTGGGGTTATGGTGAGATGTATTCCTGATTGGCCAAGGTTAAGCATAAAGGTAAAACCTGAGGGACTGGTCTCTTAAACCAGGAGGAAGTAAAACCAAACCTTAGCTCTTTCCGTTATTCATTTAAAACTGTGTTTGAGTCCCATTTTTGTTTCCAAGTCATGCAGTTACGTAACAATGTGACTTACTGTCTGATGATCATGTGACTTTGAAATAAGGAGCTCAGTGGCTTTTGTTTCTTTAAGTGTTTCATATAATGAGTATTATAAGTAAAATTCACATTAATTTCTAGTCATATTTTTGTATTAAATGTATTAAATGCAGAAATAACAGTGTATTTAATATGGTAGAAGTTCATTAAGAAAGGAAACTGTGATGGATTATGTATCTTGGCAGTACAGGTGTCAGTTTATTTTATGTGGCTTCCTAGGGGGAAAAAAAAGAAAACCTGGCACATCCAAGGCCAGAGATGAGACTGAGTTTCCTGGTGCAGCGTCAGTGTCAGGGGAAAGTACCCGATCTCCTACCATTCTGATACTGCCTTGTAAATTCTGCAATAGTTGCCTTTGGGAAGTACATGGATGCTTTATGAAACCTGTTGATCAAGCTGTATAGTGCTTGCATGGTGGACTTTGCCATGCTTTTAATGCTGCTATTGTAGTGAGTCTAAGTAACAGCCCCCCAGCCCAAAGATGGGTGAGCTGGTGTTGGCTGCTCCTCCCTCCCCCGGTCCCCCCAACACCCATGCTTCCAGTTGAACATGAGTCATACAGGGTGCAGTCAGAGCTTTATCCCTCTGCACAACAGGACCAGTAGAAAAAGACTGTTGAAAGAAAATTAATTTAAGTAAGTCTTGTGTGCCAGCTTTGAGATATAGCTTAGAGATTTTGGCTTGTATTATGCCCTGCTACTAAGTATTCCATCAGGGGAGTTTTAGGGAATTACCAGTCCCTGGTAGAACGTTCATTTGGTGATTCTGATTGATTGTTTTATTTAGTTTACATCTTTAAATTGTGTAGTAAAGAATAATACATGCAGGGAGAACCATCTAATTTAAATCAGTTTTGACAGTATAACATACTAACTACTAGAGGGAAAAAACAGTAAATGTCAGTTTTTGTGGCTGAAATAATTTTGTTATGCAGATATCTCTGTGGATTTACAATGATAAAAACATCTGAAATATATTTTATAGCTTATGCGATACTGGCACATCCAGTAAGTTTTTACAAAGACATCCAACACACAGGGTACCATCAGTTAATTTCTGTCAGACTTCAGTACCAAACTCTCACTGGATAAATGGAGACAGTGATATCAACTAGAGGGATGTATAATATTCATAGGTTCATAGGTAGTGCCAGGCTAACTGCCCTTGTGGGTCATTTTAAGCTTACAAAACACCAACAGCCAGCACTGAAATGTCAGCAGCGAATCTTTATTTCATATTATTCCATATCAATCCAGGAGCAACAATAACATACCATTTTCAGCTACAAAGCCTTTTTTCAGTGCAATAATCACAGATACCTCCACCCCTTTCCTTAGAAAATATCTGAACACATCCCATTCGCTAATCAAAGATGTTCATTAAGGCCTGGAGAAAAAAGTACTCCCAACTGAATGATCCATTTTTTATCTGTTTTGTCCAAAATGTTATGCCAGCCTGATATGTGTTTATTATTAAACATTATACTATAATCACAAACCTAAACTTAACTGTTGAATGTTTGATAGTGTGTTTATACAGAGCATTAGATTGACAAGCACATCTGACATCACTAAGGTGTTCGGAAATGTGTAACCTAAATGGACGAGATGTTTGTCCTAAATAAAAGGTCTGACAAGTACATAAAACTAAATAATGACCCAGTCCGATTCACAATCCCCATTCACCTGAATATTGAATACACTCGAAGTGTTGTGAGAAGTAAATTGCTGTGTTTTACATACAAATTTACAAAAACTACAATGGTTACAGGGCTGACACCCCACCAAAAATCTCCCATGCAAAGTGGTCTGTTGAGTCCCAGTGATATTATCATACAATTTCTTATGATGATTCAGCCACCTGCCAAAGTCCTACCCCTCCTATAAAAAAAGACATTTAGAATGTATCAAATCCCTCAAGGAGTCCTCAGATGAGAGAATCCCCCAGTGTTTATGTATTAAATCAATCAAAACAGATGTATTACTGCCATAACTAGTAACTAATCTAAGCGGAGTATCCGAAACTGCCCTTCTGTTTTTGTATTGTAATAATTCAATTCTGTCCAAACCCCTAACATAGTTGCTTGATTTTATAACATCCTGATATTTGTACCCTCTATTACAAAATCTAGTAACCAACTGTTGGTCATGTAAGGCAAACAGTTCATCTGAAGAGCAAATCCTATGAAGCCTCATAAATTGGGCTTTAGGAATGTTCTTGACAATATGATGAGGATGACAACTGTTGGCCTGTAACAAAGTATTGACCTGGGGGTGCTTCCTATAAACTTGAGTGCCTAAAGTCCCATCATGCTCTACATAAATTTCAACAACCAGAAAAGTTATTCATGTGATATTGAAATTAGGCATGAAATGTATATCCCGCTTGTTTTCGTTTAGATAGGTGACAAATTCCTTTAAATAATCTTCCTCCGAACACCATACCAACCAACAGTCATCAAGGTAGCAGTGCCAGATGTCCATGGATTCCAAATAAAGGTTATGCATAGGATCATAAATAATCTGTTCCTCAATATAGCCCCTAAATAAGTCTGACAACAAAAATCAGCATAAATCCAGCAGTCATGAAAGCTTATTCAAGCAGCAGATATAAATGCTAGTTCAAACAATAAATCCGAGCCAAATGCAAATAAAATCCAGGCCGTTTTATTGGTAAGTGCTTCCATCCAGCAAGGGCTTTTTCAAACCATCAAAAACAAACATTGAATAAAATCAAATTGCAATTTATAAGGAAATAGGACTGACATCACTTCCTGTTCCTGATAAAAACATCACAGTATGCAATAGCAAAATATATGTATAAAAAATATGTATACATACACATCTGTGAATGAAAACAAATATAAAAAAATTTTAATTAAAATTCTAAGATTTTAAAATATGCATGTTTATTTCACAGTTAGTCTCCTGTTCTTAAGAACAGGTTTCAGGGGAATTTTATCATTCAAACCTGGTCTGCGGTCTGCTCTAAGTCTGATGATCCATTTTAATTCCAGGGTTTCAGTGTAATTGCAAATATCCTCTCCCCTAACACTAGGTTCATTGATCTGTAAAACTAGAAATACAAATCAATACTGATTTTTGTTGTCAGCCTTGGTTTGCTCCTGTACTTCTCTTTTGGACTATTTATTCATTTTTTAGTAACAGGAGCATTTGGATCATGGTAACACTTATTCTTATAGTGTCCTAAATAAGTCTGCCTAAATGGGGGCAAATGATGCCCCCATAGCAGTACCCTTAAGATGTAAATAACACTCTGTTTTAACATAAAAAAAAATTTAGTTAATGCATGTTCAGTGAGGCAAAGTAGAAAGGTATGAAATCCTGGGCTATATAGAGGAATACAATTCAACCAGTACTCCAAAGCCAACAGACCTGCCCAATGGGGAATATTGGTATATAGAGCGGACACATCCAAGGTGCACATATAGTACCGTGGTTCCAGCTGCATCTCTTTAATAATGTTCAGGAACTCCGTAGTATCCTGTATACAAAATCGCACATGGGCCAACAAAGGTTTCAGATACTGAGTGAGAAAAGTGGACAAGGGTTCCACAAGGCAACCCCTCCCAGATACTATTGGTCTCCCAGGAGGATGCTGTAAATTCTTGTTGGTTTTAGGTAACATATAGAAGTATTGTTTCAAAGGATCTTTAACCATCAATTGAAACTTGGATGTCTTTAGTAATAATATTCTCCTCCATGGTAAGCTCTAAAAACTGATCAATATGAGATTTAAATACAGGAGTAGGGTCCAAAAACATCCTTTGATAAAACTTTTGGTCTAGAAGCTGTTTATGAGCCTCTGCCAAATACATGGTGCAATCCCATACTACTACCACACCCCCTTTGTCTGCAGGACTAACAACCAGTTGTTTATTCTTAGAAAGATTTGACAACACTTGTCTATGTACAGAAGACAGATTGTTAAATAAAATCTTCGAATGGGATCCATATGTAAAATGCAAGTCCCTCAATACTTGTTGAAAGACTGCAACACTCTTAGAGGGTGGTATGAATGTAGATGGTTTGAAACAGAAGATATGAGGGTCAAATTCCTTATTTATTCCTTTGTTATAAAAAAATACCCTTAAATTCAACAATCTACAGAATGAGATTACATCTTGAGCAAACACATCCTCAGGCACTAAGTAACTGGGCACAAAACCAAGACCTTTATTAAGCGATTCAATTTCAGTAGAAGATAAAGGGGAGGAAGAAATATTAAGAACATTACAATTATCTACTGTGATGTCATCAGATGTAACAGTGTTTCTAAAGTAGATACTGTGCTTATGGTGTTTGCGTTCACCCCGTCTGTGATGCATAAAGGGAAATTATCATTTTTCTTTTTAGCAGTGGGGGAAGTAGATGGTGTACCTAATTTGGTATCAGTAGTAGAGGAAAAATCCTCCCCAGATGTACCTGAGGTACCCCCAACTTTCTTAAGAATTGTTTTTTTCCTTTTACGTTTTACCTGGGGCTGGGGCCATTGTTTACTATCAGAAAACTTCATAGTTTTCTGAATGTTAAACTGTTTACATGTTGGTAATCCCTGGAGTCCCTGGAAATTTTTTTAACTCTTTTTCTAACCCCATTAAATCTTTTGTCAGCTGTACAAACTGTTCCTGATATAAAGGATCACTCTCATGTGGCCTAATTTTTTTCACAAAGTTGGCCAACCTGCGACACCAGTTCAACAATTTTTCTTTCATAAAAAGAATATAACACTTTAACAAACAACATTGAGGCCACCTGTAAAGATTTCTGCCATTCAGATATTTTCATCTGGAGCCTTTATATAGGGTTGTAACCATATTCGTAACCCCCTAGGCGGCAAATTCTTAGTACTATATGCCTTGAACAATTTCTGATGCCACACATTAGATCTTAGATCTTTCATAGCCACAGATAATTGTGCTAATATATCAGTGCAGGAAGAAACTGTTAAGCTAGTATCCCCATTATTAGTATTAAAAAGGTTATCAAAACGCTCCAAATCTTCCTTATCAGCTGCCAATCCTTGTGGTAATTGGAGTAAATCCATGCTGGTACTGACACTAATATTGGAGAGAAAAAACTCACCCCCAATAATATTTTGTTAAACAATATATAAAAAATAAGTAATACAATGCAAAAGATTGTCCAAAACACCAAGGATACCAACAAAAAATCCCCAAAATTGAAGATATAGCAAACAACTAAAGAAATACAGTATATAGATATCAACCACAATACATATAAAGTTGGAACACTTTAGACAAATAAAATTTACAAAGATGTAAACGTGTATATGTTATCCGCTCTAAACACCATTAAATAAACTTGTTTGAAAAATAATTTATTACATAATAGCAACACAATTGAAATGAACGGTGTACTCATAAATTCAGCAACAGGCTGAAGTAGTACAAAAACAGCTGCACAAACAGTCAAAAATGTACTTGATAGACTCCTCGAACTGATAAAAGTGAAAGCGAACAGTCCAATACTTGCGATTACCTCTCAGCATAAATAAAACATACCGCACGCTGAAAATATGCGAAATGTAATAAGTAAATCCAGCAGTCAATTTAGTACAGTGTCAACACAGTTCAAATGAGCAGTACACTTAAACATAAATTCAGCAACAGATTGAAATAATACAGAAGTGACTCCAAAAGTAACAAAAATGTGTTGAGTAGACTCCTTGGACTGGAAAAAATCAAAACAAGTACTCCAGTACTTGCGGATTAACTTTTAGTGTAAATGAAAAATGCTACCCGCTGAAAATATAGAAAATGTAATCGAAGCAGATGAATCCACCAGTCAGTGTTTATAGTCAATATAATGCTCCAAACAACAAGTCAGAATGAACCAAAATGACTCACCCAGTGCACAAAATGTGTTTGTAAAGCTTCTTATGCTGACTGAATAATCCAACACTTGGAAAAGAGCTCTCGCAGCGAGGTAATTTAAGACTCCAAAACACCAACAGCCAACACTCAAATCTAACAACTATGTTAGGGGTTTGAATTAATTCTTTTGGATACTTCACTTAGATTAGTTACTAGTTATGGCAGTTATACATCTGTTTTGACTGATTTAATACATAAACACTGGGGGATTCTCTCATCTGAGGACTCCTTGAGGGATTTGATACCTTCTAAATGTCTTTTTTTTATAGGAGGGGTATGACTTTGGGCAGGTGGCTGAATCATCATAAGAAATTGTATGATAATATCATTGGGACTCAATAGACCACTTTGCATGGGAGATTTTTGGTGGGGTGTCAGCCCTGTAACCATTATAGTTTTTGTAAATTTGTATGCAAAACACAACAATTTACTTCTCACAACACTTTGCGTGTATTCAATATTCAGGTGTATGGGGATTGTGAATCGGACTGGGTCATTATTTAGTTTTATGTACTTGTCGGACCTTTTATTTAAGACAAACCTCTCGTCCATTTAAGTTACACATTTCCGAACACCTTAGTGATGTCAGATGTGCTTGTCAATCTAATGCTCTGTATAAACACACTATCAAACATTCAACAGTTAAGTTTAGGTTTGTGATTATAGTAGAATGTTTAATAATAAACACATATCAGGTTGGCATAACATTTTGGACAAAACAGAGAAAAAAATGGATCATTCATTTGGGAGCACTTTTCTCTCCAGGCCTTAATGAACATCTTTGATTAGCCAATGGGATGTGTTCAGATGTTTTTTAAGGAAAGGGGTGGAGGTATCTGTGATTATTGCACTGAAGAAGACTTTGTAGCTGAAACTGGTATGTTATTGTTCCTCCTGGATTGATATGGAATAATATGAAATAAAGATTTGCTGCTGACATTTGAGTGCTGGTCATTGGTGTTTTGGAGTCTTACATTTCCTTGTTGGCCATGCACCTGTTCTTCACATGCGTGGTATTGGTTTTACTACCATTTTAAGCTTAGCCACTTATTCTATTTGAGAACGAAATCCTGTACTTTGTGTATGTAAGGTATTTATGTATGTATGACTTCTTGTAAAAATGTCCAAAGCTCAGACAGAATATGTTAATGATTAGGGTATTACTGCCTGCTACTAAACATTGTATATAGTTATTAATTTTAAATTGTACTGACTTTTTTGTCTGTTAAAAATTATTGCAAATGCAAAAGTGTCATTGTGGGCACTGAAAAAGAACAATAGTGTCCAATGAATGACTTGATTTATTTTGGGAAATAAAAACAATGGAATGTTAAGGAAGTGTATGTACTCTTTTGCCTTGTGCTAACTCGAACCCCCTGTCATTTATGTAAACCTGTTACATTCTTCACGGATATGGCAATGCAAAAGAGTACATACACTTCCTTAACATTCCATTGTTTTTATTTCCCAAAATAAATCAAGTCATTCATTGGACACTATTGTTCTTTTTCAGTGCCCACAATGACACTTTTGCATTTGCAATAATTTTTAACAGACAAAAAAGTCAGTACAATTTAAAATTAATAACTATATACAATGTTTAGTAGCAGGCAGTAATACCCTAATCATTAACATATTCTGTCTGAGCTTTGGACATTTTTACAAGAAGTCATACATATTAACATCATATACTTTAACATTATAATTCATTGCCCGAGCTGTTACTTATTAAATCCTAAAGCATCTTTACTCATGCACCACAGTATACTGGAGAATTATAGGAATATTGCTGTCTTGGGGCTTGTCACAAAAATTCATATTTAACATCCAACAGTGATTCAACTTGCTGATTTAGTTTATCCATTGCTACCTCTAAATCCTCTAAACCATCAGGTAATGTATTTTGAAGGTCCACTAATTCATCCTTTATTTTCAAAGCATCTTTCTCCTTTTTCCACACTTTATCTATATACTCCTTAGCACCTCTCATAACTTCCTCTTTTAAACTGTCCCATTTCAGTACAGAAAAGCATTTCCCATTTGCAATATGTCCATCTTATTACCCAACATTTGTTCAACCTTTCAACAAATGAAATATCTCATTCTTCAAATAAGCAGTAGGAGTCCAAGAGTGCTTCTCTCGCTTAGCTCACCCAATTGTATGAACAGAAATCACATTTGGATGGCTCCACACTGACTTAATCATAAATGCATGTTCCATTTTAATTAAAATGTTGTCTGACTCGACTGTACTAGGATAAAAGGTGTATTGTGTGTAAACTTATACAACAGTCAATATATACATCAGTGAGGCCCATGACTTTATTATAAGCACCTGCATAATAACAACACCTTATACCCCTTCCTTCAGTTCTAACTTCTTTACCATGAGCAACCACACCTCAATCTCATAAATACCACCAGGAACTCCATTAACTCCAGCATCTCTTTCATCTTATTGCAAACTCCTTTTTTGTTGTGTCTGGTAGCAAATAAAGGATTCACCTAACACTTAACAAGAATACACACCCATATTCCAAACACTCTTCACAATACCCTTCAGAATAGCCTATTATGACTCTAATCTATCTCCTTAACAATTTCCCTACCTTTTGCTGACATTCTATATTTCTTTCTTAAAAATGCCCTCACAAAACAAACCTAAACTAACAATCCTTATTATATTACCAACTTTAATACTAATTCTCTCTATATCATTTAACCTTACTCTATATGAGAATGTATACTATAAGGAACCCCCCATTCTGTAAAACAAACACTGCCTCTCAGTCAACCAAGCTCACATATCCATGCTAACATCACCTCTACCTCTACCTACCTTTCCCCAAAATATCATAGACTAGCTCATATTTCCATCCATCAAGCCAGAAAGTCCCTGAATAGTCTCTATAAAACCCCGAAGTTCTTACTTACCCTTCATCAACACCCATTACTCCATGGAGATATTCATCCCAACTCAGGACCAAATAACAACATCCCACTAAAGTCCCACCAACCACAGCCTACACCCCCTTTTACCTCTACTAAAGATCCTAACCCCTTACTCATTTTCATCTTAACATACAGAGCTTAAATAAAATCAGCCAACTCCATGTTCTTCTTGACACCCAATCCTTTGATGTCCTATGTCTAACAGAAACCTGGTTTAAACCAGCGACAAAGGACGAGGAAGTCATCCCACCTGGTTATAATATAATAAGATTAGATTGTAGAACCAAAAAGGGTGGAGGGGTAGCAATTTTGTTTAAATCTTCCCTACAAGGCTCCATAATAGACATACAACTACCCTTTGATAGTCATGCAGAAATCCTTATCTCTAAGCTCCAGATCAATGCAAACAAGTCCATTATTATAATATGCTCCTACCTTCC
The DNA here is from genome assembly GCF_019279795.1 of Protopterus annectens. Classification (NCBI taxonomy): domain Eukaryota; kingdom Metazoa; phylum Chordata; order Ceratodontiformes; family Protopteridae; genus Protopterus; species Protopterus annectens. The sequence goes on from NC_056746.1 coordinate 954,854,681, forward strand.
TCCAGGCAACAACATCGATATTCTACAAACCATCCTCTGTTGACTCTCCTCCTCCTCCTTCCCACAAGAAACCATTGTGCTTGGTGACTTCAACATTGACTGGAATACATGTACCTCAGCCCAACCTGCACTCCTTATAAATCTTTATGGCTTCTCACAAATTATCACCTCACCAACCAGAATCCATAAGCCTAGTGGAAAACAAAGCACCTTAGACTGGATTCTTCTAAATAACCACCCACTCTCATATAACGCTGATACCCTACCAGATGATATAAGTGATCACTTCCTTACTTACACAATCAGGGAAAAAACATTCATTCCCAACAAACCATCTTTAAAACTATACGTAACAAAAAGAATTTTAATCCAGTCAGCCTCCAAGCCGAACTACAAGCTTGTGACTGGTCTCCCTTGAAACAACTTCCACTGGATGAAGCAGTATCCTTTTTTAACTCCAAATTCCTACAAATCCTGGAACACCACGCACTTACTAGAACCATAAGGGCTAACACCAAAACCGCTCCATGGCTTACCAAAGAGACTAAACAAAAAATTTGATTAAGAAATAAGAACTGGTCTAAATGGAGAATCACTAAAAATTTAACTGACCACCAGAACTATAAACAGTTAAGAAATGCAACTAAAAGAGCAATACTCCTTGACAAAAAGAACTACTACTTTAAACTTCAGCATAAACATCAACAAAAACCTCAAATTTTCTGGTCAGCTATAAATAAACTCTTACACCCAGACTCCAACCCCCACAGGTCTCTCTTCAAACTATTCAAATGAGATTGCTAATGCCCTCAATACCTGCTTTACTGAAACTGTACAATCTCTTACTAACTCTTTACCTCCTGCTAACTCTAACCTCCCATCCACCCTGACTAGCATACCACCCTCCTTTCATCTAAAACCAGTTCCTACATCTCTCATCTTTACCTTACTTACTAAACTTAAACTATGTACCCCCTCAGCTGATCTCTTACCAGCTGAATATTTGCAGATTGCTGCAAAAGTACTATCCTACCCTATTTCTATTCTTATCAAAAGAACCATTACCAAAGGCCTTATTCCATCTCTCTGGAAAATCTCTCACATAATCCCACTTCATAAAGGAGTTAACTCCATCGAACTTTCAAACTATCACCCCATTGCCCTACTCTCTCCTCTAGCCAAACTAATGGAAAAATGTATCCACCAGCAGCTACTTGATCACCTTCTCTTAAATAACCTTCTGTCAGATTGTCAGCATGGCTTTAGACCTTTTCATAGCATCACTACTGCACTCTTATCCTTCTCTGACTGCATTAACAAACATCGTAACAATAATAAGTTCTCTGCTGCACTTTTTAGTGACCTTTCTAAAGCCTTTGATATGGTTAACCATCAAATACTTCTAAACATACTAAATACTCTCTCATTCACCTCACAAACACTACAATGGTTCAAGTCCTATTTAGAAAATAGACAGCAAGCTGTCATCTGGGACAATCACCTTTCCTCTCATCTTCCTATTACTTTGTGGGTCCTACAAGGCTCTATCCTAGGACCTCTCCTCTTCTCTATATTCATTAACGATCTACATCTAAATATTCCTCAAGCCACCTGCATTCAATATGCAGATGATTCTACTCTAGTATGTACTGCCTCCTCTGCTCCTGAACTCCAAACCATTACTCAAACTGTATTTAGTTCAGTTGAGAATTGGTTCCTACAATGTTGCCTCCTACTAAATGCCAAAAAAACTAAGCTACTGCTTTTTACCCCAGCACTTAAGTTTTTCCCTATTCACCTCACTGTCAAGGCTAGTAATGGCACTATCATTGCACCAGACCCAACTACCAAACTATTAGGCATAACACTTGATCAACATCTTAACTTTGATTTACATATTAACATGACTATCAAAACTGAAACAGAAAACTTGGCTCTCTCTATCGTATAAAATATTTTCTTACCCCTGAAGCCAGAACCACCATTGCCCATACCCACCTTATCTCTACCCTCCTCTATGCCTCTCTCATTTATACCAATCTCTCCAAAAGTAACCTTAATAAACTGGCAACCTCCTACAACAACTTTACCAGATTTGCCACTGGCTCCCCATTTAAAACCCACCACTGTCTAAATCTTAAACAGCTTGGTTGGCTAGAACTTCAAAACCAGACACTTTTTCAACAACTTATCATTACCCATAAAATACTACATCAGCCCACCAACACCCCTATTCTCAGTAGCCTCATCTCTCGCTATAGTAATCTCACTACCCTTCGCTCAGCGAATAAATTACAAGTAACCATCCAGAAATCCTTTAACAAAGCAGGTGACTCCCTCTTCTCTACTTCAGTAGGGATAATCTGGAACAGGCTTCCCAGCAATCTACAATTACTTTCATCATTACCACTCTTCAAGAATCGAATAAAACTACTCCTTAAAACCCTATGGCTTTGTCCATGCACTAACCCAGATTAAAACTAAATGTAATATTACTGTCTTCACCATCATTCAATAACCAAACCTAATTACTAGTGCTGCTTTTTTGGCTTTAATCTTCTCCTGTCTTCTAGTGCCTGTAAACTACCCTGTATTCATAAAATAAGAATATTCTCCCTATTCCAAGCACCTGCATTTCAACCTTATATGCATTTCTTTCTGTTTTTCTAGTGGGTATAATCCTTGACATACCCAATAACCACCTAAATCCATCTTACCTTTCCTATTTTTCTCTATCCTTTTACGTAATCATTCTGCTTACATTGGGGGGGGGGCTTTCGGAAATTCAATAAATGAAGAAAGGTATATAAATGTTTATTGATGTGTATTTTTGTCTTCTGTCTTTATTGTCTATTTCATTTTTCAATTTATTCTTTGTAATATTGTTACTTAGCATAGTTTGGAGCTTATCTTCCTGGGCCTCCACTGAAAATGGACATGTATCCAGTTGGACTAGCCTGGTCAACAAATGTAAAATAAATAAAATAAAATAAAATAAAAATAAATAAATAAATAAATATAAACTTAACATGAATATACCTCTAAGATCTGCACCTCTGCAGGCTGACACTTCTCCTGAGGTCCAATAAGCTTCTACTAAACTGTTTTAAATAACCTACAACTTTATTCTTTAAGGGGCGGGTTAATGCATTAACATTTAAGGTAACAATACTCATCTTTTTTCTAAAAGAAAGTCACAGTCACCTTCTCTTTATGCATATATCTTTGTTCCTACAAAAAATTGTTTAATAAAATTCTCTAATGAGAAGCAAACCAGCCTTGTTTAACAACCGTAGAGCCATGAACTGCATAAAAGTGCCATCAACAATATAAATCATTAAACTATCTCATAATGACTCAGTCTTAACTAAGCAAAGCACAAATAAAGTTAACCAGGTAAGTTGTCAAAATTTGCCTGCTGGATTATCTTTTGATAACCACCAAGTTTACGATGTGATACCAGAATGTGTCAGATGGGAGAACACATACTCTTACCCCCCATTTATTCCCAGTTTTATTTCAGTAGTGACCCTTACTTTCACTGCATTAAATAACAGTTAACTCTAGCAGGTTTCATTTAGAATATTTACCATTATATGATTCTCTAACATTTGTATCGTCTTTATCACATGTCATACAACATCTAATCCTTTTTCCTCCAATATAATCTATCCATCCACAGCCCCTTTTTCCCATTTTTGCACATGGGGTCGAGGTGTCACTTTACCAGTGGCAATCATCTACAGCCAAGGTTTACACCGCCGGACTATAAATTTGGGCCAGGCAATATTTAAACATCAAATTATACACCAGTTCACGTAGTCACATAGTTTTACTCCCTCAATTACCCCAGGGTAGCAGTATTACTCAAAATATTTATCAACAGATATTCAGAATACAAGTAGCATCATGCATTGCATAACACAATCCATATAACACATATGTAACCAACACAGCATTTAATCATCTTACTGTAGACGCAGCATTTTTGATAACTGCTGCTGTTGCATTATTCTAGCCTTGAAAATTAGGAAAGCCTCAAATTTAGCTGATAATTATTAAAGTTTTAAGTCTAGCCAAAGCCAGTATTTTATTCAATACAGTTTTCTGTATCTTATTCGATTCACTTGACTCACCTTCCTTCACATGAGAAACCTTCAGCCAGCCAGGATCATATTCTTTTATAACCTGCAGAGTTTTCTGTGAATTAATGAAAGTCTTGCATTTTATAGAGAAATACAACCTAAACAAGGAAGGATACAAGTGAGAGTTCAGTCTCTTCAGTCTGCATTCTGTTGTACATGCATCAAACATGGCCCACTTTTTACTTGCTCTGTTATTACCAGAAAATGCGTTTATATCTCACTTTGTATATCTTCCTAGGCTGCCCCAGCAACGTAGATTTTTGTTTTTAATCTTATTCTCAGAGCAATCCAAAGTATGCCTGGTGTAATTAGCTGCAGTCCTTGTTACAAACATGAACACACGGTGAGCACACTCTGCCCTTTTTTGAATGCCACGCAAACCAATCCAGGATGCCAGCTTTTGCTGAAAAATAAACTTCTGTTTTTTTGGATTTTTGTCCTTGCTTTCATCATAAAAATAGGTTAATGTGTTATAAAGATCAGTGACTGCAATTCATTGCAAAGAAAGACAACTATTGACACTTTTGGATAATGTAATCCAGATAAACTTGGGAATGAGCATGGAGATGTCTGACCTCTACTAGTCTGCATCATCACTGGAAATCTGCAGGTATCAGTTTTAGGTGATACAAATGGGTATACCAAAGCAAGGAGTTCTACTACTAGAATCCAATCATCAAAACAGTGACCCAATTACTGCTAAGATGCTGTCTTTAAAAATTATGTCACCACCAATTTTATACCTAGATTTTTCATTAGCTATGATTTAGAGAAGACACTGTCATTCACCTTTAGGATAGGTAAAGAAGCCAGATCATTCTCACTTAAGTAATTTACAATTATTTAAGGCTGGTATGCTGTGCAGTCAACCCACCAGAGCCACATGCAATTCACAAAGGTGGACAAACTCCTTAGAATATTTGTTTCCACTACTGAGTATGTGAAAGATCCCATCCATGTATGCAGTAGGAAAACAAATGATGTTACCTAATATTTTCTGCATTTCACAAGCATATTAAGTGTGTATGAGAGACATAAACTTCGACTACAACTGCTGACATATGGAGCCTGCCACAGTAGCTGATTACCTTATGTACTTATAAAGCTAATGCTCTGCTCAGCATGACATAACTAAGAACAACAGCATTAACACATGCAAAATAACATAAGCATTCCTTTAAATACAGGGTTGCAAATGCAGATTTTGTAGTTGCATAAAGTGCAGAGAAGTGCAGTACCATAACTGCATTCTGTCCTGCCATAATCACAGGGATGACTTTGTTGAAATATTTTTTTAAGTGGTGTCTGAATTATGAGTAAATGGAAATGTCTCTTAGATCAGAGGAAAGAGACTGGCAGAATTTGGGGAGTAATACAGAGAAATTGTGGTTTGAGCAGTGCAGTTTGGTTCTTGGGGTCAGGATAATGGGACCCGCCCCTAATGGGGTCCTAAGCTTGTAGCCTATTGAAATATGTCAGAGGAGTTTGGTGGAGGCTGGGGTTGGGCTGTCTTTCTGAAGAAGTTTATAAAGTAGCAAGCCCAGGGAAAGGACAGGTCTTTGTTTCACAGGAAGGCATTTTGCCTTATCCAGTGTGTGGCACTGGTGTAGTCATTGAGAGGGGTTGGTTATGAAGTGGTCAACACCATGAGAATCTTTTATGTTCATACCAGTGTCCCATCTATGAACACATTTTTTATAATAGCTCTAACCCCATCCCCTGAGTTTGGAGATGAGCTACCTGTGTCACTAAGGCTCACAATGCCTCTTCCTTGCAAGTGCATGCTCATGTACATTCGCTGTAAAGGCTACTATCCTGTGGTGACTTGATGAACTGAAAGCCTACTCTCAGGTAACACATTTTCATCACAACCCTTCCTCTAAGAGAATATGTTAGCATTCATCCTGTTGTGTCCCACCTTCCAGCCATCTCTGTCAAGCTGCCCAACTGTTAATTGTACTCTCATTACCAGGGCCATAGTCAGGCTTTTATTCATCTGTGTCACTGGAGCTTAATTCTTTTTGTCTTGGTTTATTCTTCTTTCACTAGCTGCTTTCCATGCCTAAATCTAAATCTTATATAGACTATTATGTGGAGATAGTTCTGTTGTCTGTTTATCTGGGGCACATAAAAGATCTCGCTTAGTCTGTTTAACATCACAGTGAAGTTTCATCTTGTGCTTCTGTAGAAGACCTGTAAAAGGGATCATGTTAGCTGAAGAAGATGAAGAAAAAGAGATAGTAATGAGTTAAAAGAAATGCACCACAGTATGTTTGTATGGAAAGGGGTCATATTATTATTGTCATCTTATGGAGTAGGAATGCTGAATTATTTGTACAGTAATGAGATCAGGAATACACATCTTAGATAACTCTCTGTAATCAACCTATGAAGATGTCTATGAGCAAACTCAAAATTTACACTAATGTTTACATATATATATATATATATATATATATATTGAATAATTAATGAAGTATAATTTCCTATGCTTTTTGCCAAAAGCAGATAATTCATCATTGTAAACTGCTGCAGTTTTCATATTTTCCTTCTTCTGGAAACCTAATCTGAATTGTTGAAAAATGTACCTGCTGTTAAATAGTTGACCAGTTTATTAGCTGCCATCTTGATTATCTTTCCCAATAGAATCAGGAAATAGATCATCTGTAAATTAACAGGTAGTCTGGGTCCACAAAGGGTGTTTGTATGGAAAGGGTTATATTACATTTATTATCTTATTTAACAAGGAATTTTAATTATTTGTACAGTTATGAGATGAGGCCCAGTACTAGTGAATGTTATATAAAACAGTCTTTTAGTAATGCAGTCTGGAATACAGCTTGCACACAATTCAATTTTCAATCATTGTTATATAAGTATTTTCCTTTGGTTAAATCAAAAGTTATCAGAGTGAGATTTAAATAAATACAGTCAATTGATTTTTGCCTGTTGCATGCCATCTGACATGGATGGTCAAAATGCAAGTTTATATTTTTAGAAAAAAGTCTTTGTTGTTATTTATGTTTTGGCAGAAATACTGTGATTTGGAAACATAAGCTATAGGAATTGTAAATAGGTTGACATAAACGAGGTGATCTGTTTTGACATTTTCAAGTTATTTTCCAAGTGGTTTGATTTTTATGCAGAATACTTTACCTTTATTTTTCTTGTTATAGGAGAAATGTTTTCTTACAGAATAGTTTTTACCTAAAAACGAGGCGTGCATCTTTGCACTCTTGTTAATTGTGTAAGTATATAAAATAATACTAAAGATGTATTCTCTGTCTCTGAGGATATGACTTTGGAATGGAAATAAATAAATAAGTAAGCAGTGGGGGCAAAGACCCACAAATTAGGGGTGCAGAAGGACCCCTGTCTGCAGAACCTTTTTAATTTCTTTTGTAGTTATATTTATGATTAACTACAATAAAACGTTTGTCCATAATGACCTACACTTCAACTGTATGTAGTGTTCATTGTCACATGTATCAGGTAATAATACCATACTGATACCTACACAGTGGAGTACAGAATCTCCTGTGTTGCATACTTTTGCTGGTTGGATTAGAAACACTGTAAGTATATTCCCAAACCTGGGGTTTAGCTACCACAGGTCAAAGTACTGCAGACCTGGGGTTTTGCTACAGCAGGTCAAAGTGGTGCTATACCTAGACCATACATCCTTGGATTATTGCTATAAAGGCTTACCAGCAGGGTGACAGATGCATTCCAATGTGCTTAAATACCTTCTGTTATTAGAGCAGATTTCAATGTGATTTATGGGCACCACACAAAAATAAATAAATAAACATCTGGAACGATGACACAGGACTCAATGGCAGCTGGTGACTTCAAAGCAAGGAAAGCAAATGAATGGGTGGGGCTAATTGGAATGGGGTAGAGCTCTATTACAGTAGGTTAGTGACCACTACGTGACCGCTACCTTTGATTAAACAACAGATGGGATCAGTCGCTTTCATCCACAGACTGCGTGAGTATATATTCAATATAGCTTCTTTAAGGAATATATACATTTCAGATATCTGATGGCAATCAACAAAGTTAGCCTTACGTGAAATGGAGCCATAGATAAAAGACCCCCATGGCCTCTCCTGCTGCACAAATGGCCTAGAACCAAGGAAGAGGATAAAAGGAAACAATGATGGACAAAGGAACCAAAATCAGGAACAGATATTGCCCTTACATACTTACAAGGTTGTTAGAATGACATACTTTGCATTAGCATGCTTTCTCTGAAGATTATTAAGTCTGAAACTCAAATATCTGTCTGTATCTTCACTGATTTGCCAGAAAAAAAATATGAGGAACAGAGTAAAATATAGGGCAAAATCTGAGACATACTGTAAAATCAGATCAGAAACAGTTGAGAGCATCTGTGTCCCTCCATATATACATATATTACACACACACACACACACACACACACACACACACACACACACACACACACACACACACACACACACACAGACACATGCACACATACATAAAACCATCAATTGCAGCAATGTCTGACTGTGACTGCACATCATAGAACTATGCTGAAATCAAATGAATGAATAAATATACATGTGCCACAAAGGAATGTATTTCCTCAGCTCACTGCTGTCAGAATACAATGTGCAAAACACTGTACCCCCGCACATACATTTACCTCTTAACCACTTATCTCAAGAATTAAGTAGAAAGTTAAAAATAAATAGGGGCTAATGGACCAGAATCAGGGAGAGATACTGCCCTTATAGTTGCTAAGAGAGCAGGATTTCTGTCAGCATTCTTTTTCAGAAAGTTATTAATTCTGAAAATTAAATATCTTGTCATATTTTAGTGACTGAAATCCTCATTCATGTGCCAGAAAAATACATTGTTTATGAGGAACAGACCAAACTATGAGGTAAAATAAAATTAGATACATTATATGAAATTAGAGACATTTGAGAGCATCCATGCCCCACATTCATTCATACACTTGTTATAGAGAAATATAGGCGTGAACATCGATTGCAACCGCTTGTATGATAACAGTATTCCAGAAAATTTTGATTGTGATCAAATGAATGAATAAATACATAAATAACTACCACACAGGAATGTATCTTCTCAGCTAACCACTGTCATAATACTGTGGGAATTCTCACATACTTCTCAAATAAGGTATATAATAGAAACCTGCTAGAATTTTGCATTAGCATGCCATTGTTGAATGCTATTGTCTGAAAAACAAGCATCTGTCATTATTTAGTGACTACCCCTCTCCCCACCTGTGCCACCTGTCCCTTTTTTATTGGACAGTCCTGATTTGGGCCCTTGAGTCCTGCAAGAAAACATGAAAAATTGCAAATGTCTTAATATTTTATGACAAGAATATTTTTTGACTTTCCCCTAAACATTGTAGAAGATTGTCTCACGCACTTTAATATAAAACAAAACAATGTAAACAACATGCAAATTCACATCTAACAAGAATGGACAGGTACCACAAATTTATGCCTTACAAGGAAACATACCTTTATGATTGTGTAATGAATCAGAAAGTTTATTACGTTTCCAGTAGAAATGTGAGCAGTCCTTTTGGCAATAAAGTGAAAGTATTACTTCTGCAATGATTAAAGGCATGCTTTGTCTTGGAGAATGTTATATTGTAGTAAGAAATGCCCTACTAAGCATCCAAAATAGTGGCAACCCTACCACACCACACACACTTGACATAAATAAAAATATTTATCTTCCCACATAATGGAAAAGTGACACTTTTAGTAAAAAAAACAGGGAGATCTACAGTCCTGGGGGTTGAGGAATATGCCCTTTCCCTGGGGACTGTGCAGTCCCAGAGTTGTAATGAATAAGTAGCAGGGGATAATGTGGGAACACAGAGGCTTGCACTCCTGCAAAAAATGTTTTTTAGTTTGTATGTTCCAAAGTTATTCCTTGGAGAATGCATAGTCAGCTGTCAACATTTTGTTGTTGAAGGTAATAGGTCTTCTTTTTGTTTGCCAATATTTCAGCCATTTGCTCTAAAATACTAGCTCTGTATATTTTATATATATATATCAATACTTTAAAAAAATGCTTTCACACTCGTAACCTCTTCAGATTCCCGTTACTCTCTTCTTTCACTTTTAGCAAAGCTGCCTCTCAGCCAGTAGAAATGTAGTTTATTTATTAGACAAAAATGTATAGGCCTAATGGAATGAGATACTGCCAATTCAAATCCAGTTTAAGGACTGAAGATGCAATGTATTAACTAAAAAGAAATCTTGCTTTCATTTTAGTTAATGGTAGTTTCATTTCTCTTTTCAATGAATGTGCACAGCACACAAAATGTCAAAGCATGGGCTGATTAGCACTCAGATGCATACTGTGCTACTATGCAAGTCAAAATATTATTGAAAATACCACGGCAGTGCTCTTGAATCCTTTATCCTGACCATCTTTGACGTATGACCCATGAACTGCTTAGAAAAAAAAAAATTCTGTACAACTCATTTCTCACAGCACAATAAAACTAATGGTTAATCTTCAGCATTCTCTTATTAATCATTACCATATTGTTTTTATAAGCATGAAGACAGGCCAAACACCTCAGGCATGTAAAAGTGCATTTTTTGTTCGGAAATTCTTTCTGTGGACAAGCTTTGAATGAAAAAAGTTCAATAATATTGGGACAAAATAAGGAATCCCAGGCAACATTTACTTGAGATGGTTATAACATACTAAAATGTACCAGTTTTTTAATGTGATGTCCTTATCATTGCCTGAGAAGCTGGAAGAGGCTGCAACAAAATTTTCTGATTCAATACTGTGGCGCCTCATTATGAATATCACTGCTTAGTCTTAGCCAAAGCCAAATGGCTACCAACCCAGCAAAGAACATATCTTCTCTTTGGTTCTGTTTTTACAAACCTTCTAATATGTACACATTTCGGGTTCAGGCACCTAGGTGGTGCGACACCCCCCTGTGAGACAGCTGGATGTGGACACATGGCAGGTTGGCAGTTTAGCTGCAGTGACAAATTCCTGTGGACAATTCCCTGTGGGAATACAGGAACCCCCTGCACCCTAACCACAGGTGGCAGACACAAACCCCCACAGTGATACACTCTGCACCCCCCTAGAAGCCACCATGTGCAACTGTAAGTGGAACATATGGCTGACATAGGATGCCACGTGGGCATGAAAGTGGTAATGTGAAACCTGTGTGCTATGGGCAAAGCCTTTATTAACACAAAATGTAAAGTGATGTGTGTAGTGATTGGTGCGTACTAAACCCAAATATAATCACAACTTGTAGAAATGTGCCACAGCACGGAGGAAATCCTGCACATCACTGTAGTCACACTTATGTTGCAAGATGTGCTTTAGGCGACGCTCCCTTACAGCAATAGCCTTCCTACGCGGTGTCACAGGCATCCCCCTCAAAAGAGACTCCCGTTGGGTATCTGTCAGGTTCTGTTCCTGCTGCAGAACAGACAGAAGGTCAGATAGCTGCACAGTAGGGTGTCCCAGTAACACCTTCAGCCGACGATGCCATGCCTCTACCTGGTTATTTGTTCGCGGGAAATCCATGTCACAGACATCACACACATTCCAAAACCGCAAAGGGTAGGATGATGGCAGTTGTTGCTGTGCTGAGCAGCAGGATGCATACTTGCGTGGTCTGCCCAGCACATAATGATGGTCCAGAAATACGCCAATAGGCTGAGCACAGTCTGGTAAAGTAGCCACAATGTCCAGAAATGCAGGGACAATGTCTTCCAGCGGTAGGTATGCCAACGCAATCAGCTTGCGGATGGCAATTGAGAAAGCAGTGTCCGTACTATAGAGGGCTACAAAGTGGTGATGCTGGATATGGTGCCAAATGATCTGTGCAAAATGGAATAGGCACCTCTTCAGAATACTCTTAGGGAATGCCTTACGGCTGGCACGGATCGCTGCCTTCTCGAAATCAGTCATAATATACTGTGGAGCCAAGGTGCTTTCCTGTTCTGCGGCCATACCCTTCAGTATATCCCACATATTGTTGTATGCAGACTCTGACTTCCGTGTCATGAGACAGTACACCAGGGGGATGATCCTTGCTGAGGTGGGGGTGCCAATACATCCATGTAATGTATACAGTTGGCGACATATATCAGCCCGTGTGGGGAAGGTGCCATCCCCAAGAATGATGTCAGACCTGCACAGATCAGTTAGATTCTGTGATGTAGTAAGTAGAACCAAGGAAACAGTCCCATCCATATCAGACTTTCTACGGAGGATAAAGCTGCCACTATGGAGTGGATACTGGCTGACATCAATATCCGCAAGTGTCACTGGAGGTGTGGTCATGGATGCCCGTGCCCTCTGCCGTACCCTGGTTATGTTACAATGCAGGGTAGCATGGCAAGGCATCTCTTGTAGTACATTGTCATCTGCTGTGCCTAGGACACTCTGCATTACCAGGCTTGGCAGGTCATTGCGAATTACTGCAGTTCTGCATGCAGTGTAGCCACTTGGGCTGTTGTTGCATCTGGGCCGTGCTGATGTGGCAGTGATTTCAGGAGTTCTTCCCCCTCATCCTGGTGAACAGTGATGGCATGACCTCTGCAGGCCTTTACTCTCCGCTTGATACATGCCCAGTACCATTTAGGTGGTGCTTCACTCTCCAAATGGTAGAGGTATCCCTCCACTACCAGCATTGGTTTGCCCCGTTGGCTGGGCACTGTGCTGTATCTATTGTCAAGCTGACTGGGGCTATACAGGTACATAGATTCCATCATGGTAACGCCACTTGTTGATGGCCTCTCGGTATCCATCGCAGCCAGTGTAGCAGGGAACAGGATGTAAACACAACTTTGGCACAGGCCAGTATCACAGTTTGGATATATTGCTGTACAACACCTTGTGTTGTACCCTTCTGAATATGCCCTGTTTGCCACGATGGCCCTTTGCAGCAGTATACACACCTCCTTGCTCGTACTACCTGTCCAGCTAGGGATTCTCTATGAGCAGTTCACACAGCCATGCAATTGGCAAGTGAATGTAGTCCAGCAGGAGTCTCCAACCTTGCATACACCACTGGTTATGCATGTACTGCACAAGTTCCCTTTAACACCCAGCTATTACTGTTGGCCAATCAGGGTGCGGGGCCCAGCCTCGGTTTCAGCGACAGAGATCACATAGGGATGTCTCCCTGTATAGCACCCTTTTCTGCCTACATGTCCCTGCATATGTGCGTACCCCAGCTGCAACAACCATTGGATGGGTTTGACAACCCCCACATTACGGGCATGCTGCCTTGTTGTGGACTTGGAGGTGGGTTGATACTCTTTTGTGTCCCATTCATACTTTCCCTCCCCTTTGTGTCTGTGTTCACTTCTACTCTGGTTGCTTTTGCAATGTTGGGTAGGTGGTCTGTGATTGCTAGGTTTGACATATGTCCACCTGCCACTGCTCTAGGGTGGCTCTGGAAGGACAGTGCCCTTCTGTTGCAGGCATACCTCTCAGCCCTTTGGAGTAGGTAGTCTGGATAAAGCCATAGCACTAGTGGTACACATAGGGTCACATTCTGCCTTTTGCAAACTTTTACTTGTGAAGTCTGAAACTCTAAATGTCTGCAATTACTTTCTAACTCCTGCACACATTGCTTTGCCACTACTCTGCCAGACAGCCACAATAGTTCTCACTATGGGCCACACATAATCTGCAGTAGTCTGGGTAGTCTGCGGAAACTGTATGGTTGGGGTGTATGGGAAGGGATTCTTGTGCTGTTGTGTCTTCAGTACGGTGCGCATGTACGGGGGTTAGCATTCGGCTGCAGCTTCTTTGCATATTGTGTCCATCAGCTTCCCACAGCGAGATGTACTGTACAGGTTGTGTTTGCGGGTTTGGAATGCTTGTGCATGGGCTACAGGTAAGCTTTTTTGTCTTTATTTGAGTGTTTGGTCCCTCTCCACTACTTGTCTTGCCGATCGTTTGTCTAGCACGGCTGTTTCCACTGTCAGGAAACAGCCCGCTTATTTATGTTAGGGGACATCTCCATTTTACTAGTTTCCCTACTGTGTGGATTCCCACAGCATATCTATCTTTCGGCAGCACCGCTCTATGATCTAGCGGTGCTGCGGCCTTTTGCTTTCGGCATTGTAGCTCACAGGCATTCGTCTTGTGATCTACACGTCGGAACCCACAAATTTCCCTTATTTGCCATTACTTTCTAAGATCATATTTGACCAACACAGTATGCACGCATTTGGTCGACCAGTGGATGGCCGACCAGAAAATGTTCGAACGCATGTCTGTGAGTTCGCATAAATGTGAACACAAAGTAAGCGAAATGCAAAATGTCCCCCCTTTGTGACCCATGGTAGCGCTTGTTTAGGTGGTAGAGCGGTCGGAATCGTTGAATTCAGAATTTTTTACGACATTCCGACTGCTCGACACCTGGAGATTCGACATTAAAGTTCAGAAAAAACAACATTCGGCATTTGGTTGTGCGACCAAATGCATGTATTCTGCCCAACACATCTTGTCTTCTTATTGCCCACAATAAGCTTTCTTTTTGCAATTACAGCTTCAGCATAATTCATCCCACTCTCTGGGAATCTAAATTTAAAAAAAAAAAAAAAAGTGATTTCCATCCAGTCTTTCAGAAAGCCCTTGAAAATATCTAATTGATTCAGGCAAATGAAAATGCTTTATTGATGGTTAGCCCAATAAATAATCTCTATCTCTGTATTTCTTTATTTTTTTGTACATTGTTTTATTTCTCTTCAATTAGACTGCATCTGAAAATGCTCCTTTGCATTGGTGCTCTACCCTGGTTACCAAATGGAAATAAATAAATACAAATACAAAGGTGAAAGCTCTCTGGAAACAGTCACTGCTGACAGAACTATAGTTACGAATGTCATTTCCTGTCACCCTCTCATGTCAAACATTCCACAGTTTTTCACATGCCTGAGTTAGGGTCTATATTAAAAGACCAAAGAAGTGTTTCATCGAACACCTCTTGGTCGACACATAAAAAGCGAACACACTAAAGCGCGAACGCTCAAAACAGCGATTTTTTTTCCCTGGGAAAGAAATCGCTAGCACAAATACACACACACACACACACACACACATACACACACACACACTTTCAAACATAATGTGGGGGGCTTCACCCCCACACACCCCAGCATGGGGAGCTGTGCCCCCCACACCCCCCCTAACTAAATATACCAACTCTGAGAATGCACTACAGTGAGGAAAGGGGCAAACACATGGGGATGGCCAAGCAATTTATTTCCCAGGGAAAGAAATCGCTGTTTTGAGCGTTTGTGCTTTAGTGCATTCGCTCTTTATGTGTCGACCAAGAGGTGTTTGATGAAACACCTCTTCGGTCTTTTAATATAGACCCCTGAGTTAACATGGATATTCTATACCTTTTCTCTGAAAGATGTTTAACAATGTGTAAATATAATAAATATACAGCAACTCAGTATATGGCAGAAAAGAGTACTTTAATATAAAAGAAAGAACAGAACAAAGATGAGCGCTTTCGCAACTCCTGTTGCTTCTTCAGATCTGACATACAATAAAGAGCACAGCAGTTATATAGATAACAATCAGCATAGTTGATTAACTAACTAATCATTTAATTAAAGTCTTAAAGCTCTAGACCTAAGGGCTGGTTTTAAGAGCACATTCCCATTAAGTCCCTTTCCTCTATTTGCTACAAGAGTGTAAATCCATTTAATCTCAATACATTCTACCTTTGTCTTAGAATCTCCGTCCCTCTTGCACTGTTTGTAAATCTGTAAAACCAAAAAATTAAAGTATGTGAGACTCCTTGGTTGGCCACATGCCTAGCAAGAGCATTCCTGGTATCCCTTTTATTGATCATCATACCTACATAGCAGGAGGTACATTCATCACACACAGCCAAGTACACTAGGTTGCTACTATTACAATTTTCATGGATACCAAAAGTGAATGTACGTCCACTTAGGGGATGTATAAAAGTATTATCATCCCTGATGTAACAACAGACATTACAGCAACCACATACATGTATCCCAGAGCTACCATCAGTGAAATCAGGCCTAGAATGGTCATTTTTCACAAGGGGTTTATAACAAGAACAATTTTTGAGAGAAGTGTTATTTTTAAAAAACAAACCGTGGTTGCTCATCTAGGATCTCCCTGTACTTGGGGGTCAGATGTCAACACCTTCCAATGTTTCCTAACAATGTCACATACAGAGCTGATGTCAGTCAAAAAAGTAACAGACATTCTAAGCTGTCTTGACGCATCATCTCTCTCACTCAAATTGCTTCCATCAACAGTATGGGTTTCGCCCTCTCAAGCTTCTGAGAAATGACATCATTCTGCATTAGTCCTACATCTACATCTTAATAACCCCTTCTCTTTTATTCTTCCAAAATAGTTTCAAAGGAAGCATACATGTCACTGTCCTTATTATGCAGTCTAGCCAATCTGAAAAACTGTCCCTTCATAACATTCATCTTTCTCCGTTTGGGATGCATGCTGCGAGAGTGTAACTTATTGTTAACTTTACAAGATTTCTTGAACAAACTAGTGTTGATCATATCACCATTCCATTTAATACACACATCTAAATATTTAATACTGGTCTTGGATAAATTATATGTAAATCTCAAGAAGTCTGTGGTACCTTCTAAGTACCTAACAAAAGGAGAAGGCTCATCTACTGTACCACCCCAAATTAAAAACACATCATCGACAAAACAATTGTAAAGGATCTTACCTTTAAAAGGATTACAAGCATTAAAAACATATAGCAGTTCCCACTGGGCAAGCACCATGCTAGCATAGCTATTTGCACACATGGAGCCCACAGCCACACCCACTTTTTGAACATAGCATTTATCATTAAAAATAAAGACATTATTTGTCAATATAAGTTCCAGTAAGAAACACAACAGGTCAACCTTATAACCATTAAACTCAGAACATGCCATTAAAAATTGTCTGATAAACTGAATTCCGACATCATTCAGAATGACCGTAAATAATGATACCATGTCCATGGTTACTAAAACAAAGTCAGTCTCACTATTAGCCTGTGACCAATGAGCTAACCTCTCTAGGAACTGTTTAGTATCAGACAGAATCACATCAACCTTGTCAATAAGAGGACGAAGCTGCTTCTCAATGTAAATAGAAATGTGTTCCGTAACCCAACCTCTTCCTGAGACAATCGGTCTCATCGGTGGATCAGTAAGGGATTTATGCACCTTTGGTAGTCCATATATGGTGGGCATAATTGGATGTGGAACCACAAAAGAATCAAACATATCCTTCATAACATTTCGTTCTAACAAAAGGTCATATATCTCTGCATTCAATCTATCAACCATTAAAGAAACATCTTCCAAGCTACAAACAGTATAGGTACCTGGGTCATCCAATATATTATGCATGGTAGTAACATAGCTAGCTGTGTCCATTACAACAATAGACCCACCCTTGTCAGCAGGACGTATATAGATGTCATCTCGTTTCACTAAATCATCCCAAACTGCATGCTCTTCCCTAGTCAAATTAAAGTAGGTTTTATTATTTTCACAGCATTTACTAAACAAATCATAAATATCATCCTCACATGATTTAGAGAAAGCTTCTACCAATGGAGGATTCAAAGGAATAAATTGACTGGGCTTCTTAAAAGAAGCCTGTGTACCTATGTTATTGCCAAACAACAATCTCAAAGATATATTGCAAATAAAATTTTTCAAGTCCAATAGCACATTATACAGTAGACTTTTGTGAGGGTGCAAAGGATAAGCCTAGGTTCAGTACTTTCATAGGTTCATAGGTTCTCAGGTAGGTACTAGGCTATTGGCCCTAGGGCCTATATAAGCCTAGCCAAAAAGGTACCCTGGCTTTCACCACCCAAGAAAATTATTTTCCTGTGCCCCTGTTGATCAGAGCCACAGAAGTGATCCCCGGGGTGAATTTCCTATTTCCCATCCAATCATCAAGATTTTTCTTGAAGAGCGCTAATGAGGAGCTCTGTTTGACATAGATAGGTAGTTTGTTCCAGAGTATGGGGATGTCTCTGGGACAGGAATCTATCCCTTCAGCATGTTCTGTTTATTGTGTTGACAAGATTTAGGTCCCTATAGCGTATAGCTCGGAGGTATTGGGATTTCTTTAAGTGGAGCATGTCCAACAGCTCTGGGTTTGACATAGCTTTGTATGTTAGGCAGATATCGCCTCTGAGTAGGCGATATGCGATGGAGTAAAGCTGGAGTTTTTTGAGACGGTCTGCGTAGGGCATCTGTTTGAGGCCAGTAATCCACTTTGTGAGGTATTTCTATGGCCTTTACAGTTGTTGTAGATGTCTTGTGAGATACATGCCAAAAGAGGCATTGTACTCTAATGAGTGATGAGTAGAGCTGTCTAATGAGTGATGTGTTGAGGGGAACGATGACCTCTTTTTTTTCTGGATGAGAAACCTTTTGTGATGAGGAGTGCCATGTAGAAGGATTTCCTGACCATTGTGGTGATGTGATTATCAAAGGAGAGACTACTGTCCACCTGTGTCCCAAGGCCTCTTATCACACTTTCAGTGTTAAATAGACTACCACCTATGTGGTAGTTCATGGGTACAGAGTTTTTACCAAAGGGGATGACAATGCACTTTTTGGCATTGAGCTTCAGGCCATGGCTTTGACACCAGGCATCTGTCTCAGTGAGGCCCTTTTGTAGGATGTCCACATCGTTAGGAGTTTTGATTATGGCTCCTAGTTTGCAAACTTTGTTAGCCAAAGACCTTCTGTGTTAACCTGTACTTCAGAAAAGTAGATACCAAACAGGAGACCACCCAGGACTGAACCCTGTGGTACTCCACTTGTCACTGGTCTGAACTCGGATTTAGAGTCTGCTACTTTCACAGTGTGGGTTCTGTCCATGAGCCAGTTGGCAACCCATCTTGTGACATAGGGATTTATACCTAGTTTAGTGAGTTTATCTGTAATTCCAGAGTGGGGGATGGTGTTGAAAGCCTTGGTGAGATCTAGATAGGCTGTGTGAACCACCTTACCCTCATCTATGGCTTTGGTGATTGCTTCAAAGAAGTCTCAGGTTTAGGAGACATGATCTGCCTTTTACAAGCCCAAACTGGGTGGGGTCCAGAGTTTGGAGATTACCAATGTTTTTGTTTATGAGTTCCATGATGACACGTTCCATGGCCTTGCAAACCAGGCTCATCAGGCTAATGGGGCAGTAGTTCCCAGGGTCCATCATGGCTCCCCCTTTGTGGAGTGGGATAACCATCGTAGTGCGCCATTCAGTGGGCACAAAGCCTGAGGTGAGGCTATGATTGAACATGGTACTTAGGTGGGGCGTCAGTTTGTTCTGCAGTTCATGTAGAACGCAGCCTGGGATATTGTCAGGTCCCATGGATGCTGTGTTCTTGGCTTTGGAGAGTGTGTTTTTTACCTGTGCAGCCGTGATTACAGGAACTTTGCATTCTTCCGATATAGAGATGGACCCTCTAGGGGGTGAGAGGGGGATAAAGTTAGCACTGAACCTATCTGCTAGGATGTTGGCAATATCAGTTGGCTCTGTATATTTAGTGCCATTGTGCTGTAACTCAGAGCAGATCTGAGTGTTGCCATTGAGATTCTTGACATAGCTATAGAATGCTTTGTGGTTGCCTTTAGAGTCACTGGCAATTTTGTTTTCATAACTAGCTTTGGAGGATTTTATGAGGCATCTCAGCTTCTTACTGAGGCTGATCAGGGAGTTCCTCCAGTCATGGGATTTTACTCTTTTTTGCAACAGTTTCTTTCTTCTGTTGTAGAGTTTGTTTATGGCAGAGGACCACCAGATTTGCTTCCTTTTTTTGGAGGATAGCATCTTGGTTTTTTAGGAATAGCACAATCCATGTACTCGTGTAAGTGCTTATAAAGTGCATTTGTGTAGGATTCAGCAGTCATACCTCTACTGTCTGTATGCATGGGTGTCATGAAGTTTGCCACTTCTGTCTTAAGAAGTGTGAAGTTGGCTTTGGAGAAATTTTTTACAGTGGTTTCCCTAATGGGGGGTGGGGGCGGGACGTGGTTCTCTAGGGTGATTAGCTTGTGGTCAGATCTGACCAACGAGGAATTGACCTCTGCTGTGGAACACCGGTCGCCCATGTTGGTAATGACCAGGTCTAGGATATTGCTCCCTCTGGTGGGTGTGTGAATAAGTTGATCCAAGGCGTTGGAATTTATGAATTCCAGAAAACGTTGAGCAAAAGAGTTGGTACATGAGTAGTTTTCCAGTTAATGGTGGGGTAGTTGAAATCATCCATTATTAGGGTGTTGGGTTGTACCCAAATATTTTCCAGTGTATCAAGAAATGAGGAGTGGGAATCCTGGAGCATGGTGGGGGGTCTGTAGCAAGCTAGAATTTGGATTGCGGTCTTGCCCAGAGTTAGTTGCACTTGGATAATCTCGGATGCATTATGCTGTGCAAATAGCCTGGAGGTGTGGATATCCTTAATGAATATGGACACACCTCCGCCTTTAGTGCTTTGGTCTGGGTTAGGTGGCCGAAAGGTGTGGTATGAATTATAGCCTGGTAATTTAGGGGTGCTCTCTGGAGCTTTGAACCAGGTCTCTGTCACTGCACAGATGTCGATGTTCTCCATTTTAAGGAGTGCCTCGAGTGAGTGCATTTTGAGGTTTAGACTTGTAGCATTGAGTAGCATTACCCTCAGATTTTGCTTGCTTGTACCTGATACAGTGGTGAATTTGTCATTTGAACCTTGCCTAAAAAAGGCACTATAGGGGTGGCAAGAGCCTTTGCCAGTATCCAGAATCCCAATCGCGACAGGTGCAGGACATCTCTAGCAAAGCATCGTGGTCTGTCGATCATGTCATCCCAGGCAGACAAATACTGGATTCCCTTAGAATGACACCAGAAACTTAGCCAATTGTTGAAGTCAGTCATTTTCTTCTTGTACTGTGGTATCATTCTGGGTGATGGCATTATGCTACTCAGAGCTAGGGTCAAGCCTGCCTGGGCTACAAGATCAGAGAGCTCCTCCATGTCTCTTTCCATGTAGTCCAGGGAGGTACATCTCAGGTCATTCACACCAACATGGACAATGACAGAGTCATATTTGTACTTGTTGTGGAGTGACGTGAGTGCATGCTTTATGTGGCGGATCCTGGCACCCAACAGGCAGCTGATAGTAACTTTCTCCTTATTTAGCCTGGTGAGTGGAACATCAGTGTGCCTGACTATAGAGTCACCTATGACTAGAGTGTTGGGTATGTTGTTATGCCTTATGGGCTGTGGTTGAGTGGCACACTGCATTTGTGGGCTATGTGTCATTTGGGTTGTGTTGGGGGGTGGAGTTTGCTTGCGTTTCTGCTTTGGAGGTCCCTGTTGCTTGGGCAGGTTTTTATTGAGTGCCTCCGTGAATGTAGGTGTGTGTTTTGTGTTTCTATGTGTGTGTTTTGGTGGTGTAGGTTTTGAGGGACCATGTGATGAGTGTGGTGTGGTGCAAGTGTTTACCTTCTCCTCTTGACTGTCTAGTCCAGTCTTGGGTGAAGAGAGTTTTGCTTCCAGTTGGCTATATAAGTGCATCTCTCACAGGTTGTAGTGTTGGGTGGTAGGAGGAGAGGGTTGTCTGTGTACATGAGGCAATTGCTGCATTGCCCCAAGATGCCCAGATTCATCAGGTAGACAAGAGAAAACACCTGGAGCTGACCCTTAGACATGCCTGGATAGGTGCTTCTTTATTAAGTACTAAAACTGCTTTCCTCAAGTGACAAGTGAGGAAAGTTGAGTGCTGTAGTAATTTGTAGCTTATTTAGTGCTTACAATGAGTTCTGAACAAGTGCTGAGCTCAAAGAAACAGAGTTGAGTGCTGAAACTAAAAAACTGGCTAGTTCTAAGAAACAAAATTAAGCTAGAAGGCTTCCCTCCAACACAGAAAGGTTTGGGGGCTCAGAAGCGTACAAATAGTCCTGGATATAACAAATCTGTATGTGGACTAGACTACTCACAGGAAAGGCAGGAAACAAGCTTAGAATTTTTTTTCCTTCCCAAATGCCCTCTTTGTACACAGTAGGAGTGCCTGAAATCAGAATATGACCTCACTGCACTCAGCTGAGTGAGCAAATGAGATGGGCCCAGAAGGAGTATCCAAATACAAATTTACAAGGGGGCGTGTAATTTCAAAGCCACCAAGATTAACACCAAAACAAGAACAGGGAGGAGGGATGGGAACTAACTGTAGAGACACAGAGCCACAATTTTCAGTTCAATTAATATTCATTGAGAAACAAAAATAAATAAAAAGCAGTACTACATGAAAAAGTGCAAATAAAAGTGTACTTAAATTCGCTCATACGTCCAATTGATTGCAGGCAGATCTTAGCCGGCCAAAGCTCAACTATTTAGCAGAAAGAAAACAAAATGTACCACTTATATAAGGCAGGACAGTCCCTAGGCTAAAACACAGAATATCAAAGTGAAACTACCCCCCCCCCCCACACTGCAATCAATGGCTACACTTTTAGCAAGATCTCTGTAGAGACACAAGGTCTTTGTAGAGACACAGAGCCACAATTTCCAGTTCAATTAATATTCAGTGAGAAACAAAAATAAATAAAATGCAGTACTATATGAAAAAGTGCAGATAAAAGTGTACGTAAATTCACTTATATGTCCAGTTGATTGCAGGCAGGTCTTAGCCAGCCAAAGCTCAAGTATTTAGCAGAAAAAAAAACAAAATGTACCACTACGGTAGCGTTGTCACCTCGCAGTAAGATGCTGTCTGGTTCGATTCTCAGCTAGAGCGTCTTCTGTGTGGAGACATGCGTGAATGGGCGTACCTTCGTTGAAGGTTGTGCATCAGGCCTGGCAAGCCGGTATGTAAAAAATCAACTGCCAATCATTAGAGGACCGGAGTTCCGCTGTGGCGACCCCTAACCGGGGAAAGCAGAAAGACACAAACAAACAAAACCACTTATATAAGGCATGACAGCCCCTAGGCTAAAACACAGAATATGAAAGTGAAACTTCCCCCACTGCTATCAATGGCTACACTTCTAACAAGATCTCTGTAGAGACACAGAGCCACAATTTTCAGTTCAATTAATATTCAGTGAGAAACAAAAATAAATAAAATGCAGTACTATTTGAAAAAGTTCAGATAAAAGTGCACTTAAATTCGCTTATACGTCCAGCTGATTGCAGGCAGATCTTAGCCGGTCAAAGCTCAAGTATTTAGCAGAAAAAAACAAAATGTACCACTTATATAAGGCAGGACAGCCCCTCGGCTAAAACACAGAATATCAAAGTGAAACTACCCCCCACTGCTATCATTGGCTCCACTTCTAACAAGATCTCTGTAGAGACACAAATACAAATTTCTTCTGTAAAGGTGTTAGTTCAATGAAGGAAATATTCACAATCAGGTCCTCGGTATCTTCGGCTTGACTGACGGGCCCAGTTCTAATTGCCCCATCAGCTGCAGCCGCTTCCGCCCCTGCCTGCTCCTGCTCCTCGAATGACCCCTCCCATCCAATTTGGCAGAGTTCACTTGCTCTGGCAACCTGAGTTGTAAAAAAGGTTGCTGAGACATGTTCAGTGCACTAAATTCTACTTTGTTCAGCGGACGATTATCAATAGAGTTAGAGCCAGTCAAGCCCTGAGCATTAAATGAAGTAGTAGTACTCACATTATTTCCCATAGCATTGGAATTGTCAGCACTAACAGTGTCCTGTCTCACAGCTTCTTGAGTACATACACTAATCTCGTTACAGGATAAAGCTTTTTTCTGAGACATTTGCTGAACGAATATCAGCACTCATTGTATCAGCAGGCAAACGTTTCCCTACACTCATGGACGCAGATGTAGACTTCTCTGTTCAGTCTGAAACATCACGTACCATCTTCCTGTATTTGGTATCTTGTAGACATTTCTCATACTGTGAAATAGAGAAAAGGGTGTCTAATTTATGGACACCGTTATGAGACACAAGAAAAATATAAATTTTCTGCAAATCCTTCAGAATGTCATCATGGAGTTGCATTTCAACTGGCTGAAAAAATCTCAATAGTAGCTCAATGTATTTAGAGCTAATCTCAAGATTCAATAGCTGCCACACTCTCAGCAAATCAGGAAAGGCATTTCCATAGCAATCTAGTGTACTTGGCTGTGTGTGATGAATGTACCTCCTATTATGTAGGTATGACTACTAGGCAACTGAGAGATCGTATTAAAGAGCATATGTATGCGATCAATAAAAGGGATACCAGGAATGCTCTTGCTAGGCATGTGGCCAAGCAAGGAGTCTCACATACCTTTAAATTTTTGGTTTTAGAGATTTACAAACAGTCCAAGAGGAGTAGAGATTCTAAGACAAAAGTAGAATGAATGGGGATTAAATGGATTTACACGCTTGCAGCAAATAGAGGAAAGGGACTTAATGGGAATGTGCCCTTAAAACCAGCCCTTAGGTCTAGAGCATTAAGACTTTAATTAAATGACTAGTTAGTTAATCAACTATGCGGATTGTTATCTATATAGCTGCTGTACTCTTTATTGTATGTTAGATCTGAAGAAGCAACAGGAGTTGCTTAAGCGCGCATCTTTGTTCTGTTCTTTGTTTTATATTAAAGTATTCTTTTCCGCCATATACTGAGTTGTTGTATATTTATTATATTTACTATATTTACTCATTTACCTGCTTTGTTTTCTCAGTTTGCTCTTGACCATTTTGGTTTTAAGTATGTTTAACAATGTCTTTTGCTATTCCAGATAACTCTTATCTGATGTGGTGTTCCTTTTCACCTGCAAAGCTCTACTTAATGAAGATAATCCAAAGTATTAGGGAGATTTTACTATCTGGATATAAATAGACATTAGGATGATGTCGTCTTTTTCTAAATTGTGCCTGTGGCTAGTTATGAAAAGCAAAAAATAACCACACCCTGGCAGAAACAACATACCAAAAAGGGGGTGGATGATGCAGCAGCTACTGCATCAGTGATCATTTGAACATCTACTGTTATGATAAGTTTACTTACACAGCTATACTGTGTTCATCATATTGATCACTCCTGCATAAGCCTTAGCTATATAGGTAGATTACTCTAGCTTAAGACATCTGGGAGGTGGAAGGAGAAGAGTCATGGAGCCCCTGGAGAATGGTCCTTGCAAATCCTGATTTAGATCTAGAAAATGAATCAAGGTCATAGTGCTTTGTAAAAGTATGTAAAGAGGACAAAGTTGCTGCTTCTAGAATACTTCTTGACTCCATCTCTTCCAAAAAACATGGATGAATCCAAGGCCCTGGTAGAGTGGGCCTTGTCCCTGCTTGGAATAGTTTTGTTGTGGTGAGTATAACAAAAGGTAATAGCCATAGACAACTATTTGGAAATAGTCTGTTTTTACATAGGTTGTCCCTTTTTACCTTCACAAGAAACAAACAATTGATTTGAAGAGCTGAAAGATTTAGTCCTGTCATGGTTGTACCTGAGTTGTCTGTGGACATCCAAGGTATGGGGTATCCTTTTTTTCTCATTTTTGGGTTCAGGAAAGAACACAGGGAGATGGACAGTTTAGCTTAAAGTAAACTTGAATACAACTTTAGGCATAAAAGAAGAGTTAGTTCTCAAACATTCTCCCTGTGGAAAATGAAGTAGGGTTGAGTCACCATAAGAGCTTGCAACTCAGATATTCTTCTTGTAGACGTCAGAACAATCAGTAAAACTGTTTTTCCATGTTAAGAACTTCAAGTCAGCCAGGTTGGCTGGTTCAAATGGAACAAGTGTTAGCTTCTCCAACATAAAATGAAGATTCTCAGGAGGGGCCATGGGTCTATATCAGAACATCGAATGATTAAAATCGCAAACGCTCTAAAGAGCGAAAATGACGGACCTCAAAGTCCTTTTCTTGAGATTGCAGTACAGTGAAGATCGGAATATTTGCCCTTTCTTCACTGTAGTGATCTTAGAGTTGGAATATATATTTAGTGGGGGTGTAGGGGTGCAGCCCCCCACAATAAAGAGTTTGAGGTCCAGCATTTTCGCTGTTTAGAGCGTTCACAATTTTAATCATTTGATGGTCTGATATAGACCCAGGGCCACCTATGTTTTGGAGAATTCTTATTCAAAACCCCTTTCAAAAGGATTTTGATATGAGACTACATTGAATGAGGAAGATCCATGGGCAGACATGCAGAAATGGCTGATAAATGTACCTTGACAGAGGAGTAAGAAAGGGCATAGGGTAGTAACAAATGTTGTTGGGTTGATCAGTGTTGGGGTGTATCAAACACCCTTGTTCTTGTGTGAGTAGATCCAGTCTGTGTAACGAAGCTTGTCGTTATTGCCCCTGGCCATTTTGAAAAGAAGGCAAAACCACGGTTGCCTGGGAGAAAAGGGAGTCACCACAATGATCTTGGGCGATTCTTTCTGAATCTTCAGTAGTACTCTGGATACTAATGAAAAGGATGAAAAGCATACAGGAGGAATCATGACCAAGGGAAAGAAAAGGCATCTGACTTCCAGGTCTTCTTGAATGGAGTCTTGCAGAAACTTACTAGATGATTGCTCAAAGAGGAGACAAAGAGGTCTACTTGAGAAACTCCCCACAGATGAATCAAATCTTAGAATATCCCCTGGTCTAGATTCCTTTTGTGAGGGTCTACCCTTGTCCTGCTCAGCTTGTCTTCTACACAGTTATGCTCTGATTGAATGTAGGATGCCTGTAAAGTGAGGCTGTGCTTTAAGGTTGCATGGCTAGCCTGCAAAGGGGGTATGACCTGGTTCCCTCATTGATTGTTGATGTACCACATGACTGTGGTATTGTGTGTAACAACTTGAAGAGGTTCTGGGGGCCAAAGATTATTCAGAGAGTTGAGTGCCATGATCAAGGTGAGCATCTCTTTTATATTTAGGTGCTTGTGTCTGTCCTTTGTGTCCGGGTCTATATTACATTGACGAACGCTTAAATGTTCGAATCTCTAAAGGTCGACCTTTAGAGATCGACAGTTAAGTGTTCGAAAATGTAATAAAACAAACAAAAAAAAAGTAAAATTAAAGGGTTTTAGCAGGGGGCAAGCTCCCCTGTACCCCCCACACCCCCACTACTTAAATATACCAACTCCGAGATCGCACTTCAGTGCACTGTAGTGCAGAAACTGGAAATTTCCCATTCCCTACACTGTAGCGCGATCTTAGAGTTGGTATATTTAAGTAGCAGGGGGTGTGGGGGGTGCAGGGGGGCTTGCCCTCCTGCTTACACCTTACAGTTTTTTTTTCTTTACTTTTATTTATTTTTTTTAATTTTTAAAGATATTCAAACACTTAACTGTTCGATCTCTAAAGGTCGACCTTTAGAGATTCGAACATTTAAGCATTCGTTTATCTAATATAGACCCTTGTGTCCTACACATCCTGCCTTTTATCCCTCCTGAAACTGCTCCTCAAGCAAAGTCTGAGGTGTCTGTGGTGACTGACTGCTTTGGAACATGGAGGGAGAAAGGGATACCTGGATTTAGGGATATCTCTTGTCTCTGCCAAGTGATTTCTCTCTTGACACACCCCAGTACTGAGATTTGAAAAGACAAAAGGTTTTGGTGCTGGGACCAAAATACTTCAGATACCACTGTGTCTTTCTTATGTGGAGTCTTGTCAGGGATATCATGAGAACCATAGAAGCCATGAGACCCAAAATCCTGAAGTATTCTCTCGCAGTGATCAAAGTCTGAGTGGAAAACCACAAAAGTAGGTCTAGATATTGATCTATTTTTCTTGTGGGAGAAAAGCTGTTTGAACTGGGGTGTCTAGTTCATATCCCAGAAACACAACCCTGTGAAAACAAATCAAAAATGTTTTTTGAATATTCTCTTGGAATCCCAGGTTGTGTAAAAAAATCTCTCACCCAAGAGAGATAGATTCCTGACACTTTGAAAAAGACTCTGCAAATATAAGCAATTCATCTAAATATGGAACGATGTAGATATCCTGTAGCCTGGAATGAGCTACAGGTGGAGACAGACACTTTGAGAACATTCTTGGGGCAGCGGGTACTCCATAGGGTAAGGCAGAAAACTGAAAATGTGATCCAGACACACAAAACATAAAGAAAAGCCTGACATTTGGATGAATAGGGATGGGAGCATAAGCATCTTTTAAACTTAGTGGTACCAGGACATTTGAATGAGGAAGAAGACGTAACAGGGTGTAAAGTGACGTAACTTTGAATTTTGGTGCTATCACAAACAGGTTTAAGAAAGGAAGTGTCAGAGGTGGTCTCCAAGCATTTTTCTTTGGTATTAAAAGCATCCTTGAAGAAAACCCTTTTCACACCCGAGAAAGGGGGAACTGGTTCTGTCACTCCCTGAGACAGCATATGATGAAGGGCAGGTGGAAATAAAAGAGTCTGGTATAGAGGATGAGGAATCACCCCTTGGAAAGAAGGAATTTCTTCCTATTGCCATTTGTAACCTTGAATGATCCTCAGAACACATTTCCTGAAACTATCTTTGCCAAAGAGAAACGTCGGGATTCAGACTTTCTGGAAGACAGAAAGGAGTGCCAGGGTGGAGTTCTGAGAATTCTTCTTGGATCCCCCTTGCATTTCTTCATGAATGTTTGTTTACCTGCATTTTGTTGAGACTGTTTATTTCTTCCCAAAACTGGATGAGTTAGAGAATACCTTGGAAATTTTGAAAAAGGAGGCCTGAAAAATTTTAGAGATTCTTGGTGTCAGCTTACACCTTTCATCATACTCCTCGATCAACTCTGAAGCAAAGCAGCCAAAAACTACATTTCTATCTAAAGGAACTTAAAAAAATCTCATTTTTAACATCATCTAGGAGGTTCTGAGAACACAGCCATGCAAGTCTCCTCATAAAAGTACCAGTGGCCACAGCGCTTGAAGACATATCAACAGAGTCACACACACACTGTATATGATGACTGGTGACATGAACAAAGAAGAAATTAATTTATTTAAAGCAGATTTTTTTTTCTCACAAGAAGAAACTGCAGAGAAAACATTCCTCATACATTCATAATTAGTCAGGAATTAATATATAAGTCTGACAATTCAAAATTCTGAAAATCAAGGTTGCAGAAGCATATACTTTTCCCCCATACTTATCAATAATATTCCCATCCTTATAAAAAAGAGTAGGATTGGAATTAAGACCGAGGAACTCTATACATCCTATTTGCTGTTTTAGAAGCAGCTGACTGACTCTCAGGAAAACTGCAGACAGGAGCACACATCCTTCAAGGCAGACAAAACTGGAGAATGGGTGCAAGTTCTGGAAATTCCTACAGCTCATAGTAATTTCTAAGGCACTGAGAAACCTCAGTATTGTCTCACTGTAATCACTGGCACATTCTAGAAATAATCCGAGAGAAACAGAACCCCCCCCCCCCACACACACACAAGAGGGAGAATCAGAAACTGAGCTGTCCTTTGAGCCTGAGGTAGAAATCTGAGGATAAAAGCCTGTATTTGTCCATTCATCTTCTTGTCCAGATTCAGAATCTTGAATCACTTCAGGAAAGGAAGAATTCCTTTTTCTTTTATCAGAAACTACCTTACAAGAAGGATCAATAGCCTGAATTAAACCCTGAGCCACACTCAGTAAACTACTTCTGTCTAAGGAAATTTGAGGAAGAGTTGATGCATGCTTAGTTTTTTGCTTCGTTTTGCTGCTTCGTTTTGACAAAAAAAAAAAAAAAAAAAATAGGGCCAACAATTAGTGGATTCATATTGGAACATCAAATTTTCAATTGTTCGAATCAATAAAGGTCGACCTTTAATGATTGAATAATTGAAAATTCGAAATGTTCAAAATGAACATAAAAAAAAAGAAAAAGTAAAGGGTGTAGGCAGGGGGCAAGCCCCCCCTGCACCCTCCACACCCCGCTACTTAAATATACCAACTCCGATATTGCGCTACAGTGTAGGAAAGGGAAATCTTCCCTTTCCGTACCGTAGTGCATTAAAGTGCGATCTAGGGGTTGGTATATTTAAGTAGCGGGGGGTGTGGGGGTGGAGGGGGGTTTGCCCCTTGCTTTAACCCATCAGGGTACATTGTCTTTGTTTTTTTTTTTAATTTCAAAGTTACGGAACTTCCATCATATGATGCCGACCATATGGTATTTGAAGTTCCGTAACTTCGATTTTCTAATAGGTAACCATTATTAGTGGTAGCAGCAGATTTCCTACGAATGAGTACAGCATTCTGACAGAACAGGAAAGCTTTCCCTGTTCCCTCTCCCAGGACAAACAAGAGTGGCTCTCACTTGCCCAGTGAGAAGACCCCAATAGCTGCAGAGGATGTGGCTGCAGGTGTTACACCAGAGGGATTTGGGCTAAAGGATGATAAGTCTGAGGTACAACAAATGGACACAGGAGAGCTACCCACTTGTGGCCATTTGATAGCTTGCTGTGTGGCAAAAGCTGCTGATTAACTTTTTTTGTGTGTCTGGAAGGACTGACAGTGGGACTGACAGTTTGTTCCATAGACAAACAAAAATAGTGTCT
The DNA here is from genome assembly GCF_019279795.1 of Protopterus annectens. Taxonomy (NCBI): domain Eukaryota; kingdom Metazoa; phylum Chordata; order Ceratodontiformes; family Protopteridae; genus Protopterus; species Protopterus annectens. The sequence goes on from NC_056746.1 coordinate 954,885,377, forward strand.
CTTTCATAGGGAAAACAAGCAGAAAATGGCAGTAAAAATGAAAAGTCTTAAAAAAATTCACTTTTTTTCCCCTCAGACAAACACAGTAAAAAGCACTTAAAACACTACGCCAGCCTCACAAAGTAAAATAAACAGTTTCTTACTGGAGAAAATGATTTCAGTTACCTTAAAGAACTTTTAAACTGAAAAGAAAAAAAAGCACTTTAGTTTAAAAGTACAATAAGAAATATCCGTGGTATCGGTCAAAGTCTCAGAAAACCCAGTATGCAACCTATTCTGGGTCAAAAACAAACCAAGAAGAGACTTCGCAGTGTGGAGAATGTGAAGTTCACTCCTTGCATTATGTTATGCACCAAGTTCACTAATAAAAAAGGAAATGTAAAATACATACTACAAAATAATAAAATAGAAAATAGTAGGTAGTCCACAGTTGAGTCAAAAATGGAATATCCATTACTGAAACACACAAACAAGCACTCCTAGTTGAGTATAATGAAAAGCATAAAAGACATTCATTAGTTATATATAATCAAATTATTTGGATCAAGGGAGTGGTTACAGAGGGTGGTTCTGTTAAGAGCGATAAAAGGTTTAAACTCATTCCTTTAACCAAATCCCCCTTCTCCCTTAACACCATAGTGTAAACTGAGACTGTCCTACCTTAGAACTGAAACTAAAAAGCTAGAGTCAAATTAAAATCTATAGTATCATTTTATTTATTTTATTTTACATTTGTTGACCGGGCTGGTCCAGCTGGATATATTTCCATTTTCAGTAGAGGCCTGGGGAGAAAAGCTCCACATATAAACAACAAAACGTTTTACAATGTACAAGAAAAAGTATTACAATTTGAATAATGGGTAAAACTATGAAACACATTACATTAAAACATAATACACCTACAAATCATTTTTACAGTATAAATATCTAAGACAATTACCAATACATTGTTAAGATACATTCATATCCTCGGTTATTCTAGTTTATTCCAATCAGCTACTACTTACAAGGGAGTAAGCAGTAGTAGTAGAAAAAGGAGGAAGTATAAAGATAGGCAAGAATACTACTTTCAAGGATACATACATAACCTAAGTAGTTCAGATTGCTTATGGGTGCTACTGCTTCAGAGGGGTAGACAGCAGAGAGTGGAAGAAAGTAGGAAGTCTAGAGATAGCAGCAGAACAATCCAGAAGATTAGTCTGGGTAACAGCAAGGGCATAGCCAGTGAGTTTTAAGGTGTTTCTTGAGACTTTGTTTAAAGAGTGGAAGGGAGGGTAGTGAGGTTAGGTCAGACGGCAAGAGGTTCCATTGTTTTCCAGCGGTATTGGAGAACAAAAAGTCCCCAGCCAAGTTATTACACTTGGTGGTGCTAGCTAGAAGTTTGTTGGAAGAGCGTAAGGAATTATGATTTCTATAGGGTGCTATAAGGTTGTTGAGTATCGGTGTGTTGTTGGGTTGGTAGAAAATCCTATGGACAATGGTAAGTTGGTAAAGTATCAGAATGTTTTTTAGTTCGAGACAGTCTTATTAAGGCTAACCTACTAATCCAATCTTTGTTAATTAAGAAACCACCTCACTTACAAAATGACTTATTAACTAACAAAAAGATCTACCACTAGACATCTGCCAAAATTAATATTACTAACTTATAAACTGAAACACTTTTAACAGAGATCACTTTTGTACCAAATAAATACTTCATCAGGTCTGTGTGTAAAAAATGTATCATAATATTAATGAACATGTGTATAAATCTACAAGTGAACACCTAAGTAGGCTGAAAACTATAGCTATAATTTCTAAGGTGGAAATAAAGTGAAAAATGTTGCCAGAAACAGGAGCTGGGTTGAGGGTAGGCCCAGACCACTGGATACATGCACCAATAAGTGTGGAGCCATCTGCATTTTTTGTCAGCACATACAGGGGGGAGACATGTTTTTCTGGCCTTATTTAAAGAAACTGATTAAAACCAACATAGGAGGAGACTGTAACTCAATTCAGGTGGTTTACAGGGCAAGCTGCAATGACTTTGAAGCATTTAATGTGGGGAAAACATTCAGCAGACTTAAAAGAAGGATTCCTGGCCTTCTTTCCGAAATTAGAGCCAAGTGCAAAAATAATGCACTGGCTCGACACCTGCAGCTTCACAAAAGACACACTGGCTTTAAACTTCAAATTATTGATCGTGTGGACCATTTGGAACTGGAAGGAAACATCCCTAATCTGTTAGAAAAACTTGAACTACTGTGGCAGCTCAAACTGAACTCTTTTAAAAACCAGGGCTTAATTGTTATTGCTCCATAAAAGCATACTAGAACTCAGAAAACTGCCCCACTGTTTAAAATAGTATTAAAAGTTTGATATGGGACTGATTAATGCTGACATTACACTCTATACATCCTAATATTGTTATAAAAAATATCAAACATTGTAAATATTTTACAGTGAAAATAATTGACATTGGTGGTGTTTTCTGATACTTTTACTCATTCAAACTAAGTGCTTTCATAGTTAGATGCCACACTTGAATAGATCCCCAGGACCTTAATGCTTTATTTTTAACATGTTTCACTGCATCATTGCAGATATGAGATGGATGCTTGAAAAGGCACAAGAATGTCAAAAAGATAACAACATGTGTCTTATTGACTATAGCAAAGCAGTTGAATGTATGGATCATTAAAATTTCTGGGACACTTTGAGAAACACAAGTATATTAGAACACCAGAGAGTTCCTATGCACAGTTCTTATAATTCTCAAGATGCAACATTTCAAATAGAGTGGGGAGAAACAGAATTGCTCAAATTGGAAAAGGTTTAGGATAAGGCTACCTGTTTTCTCCACACCCATTTAATTTACATACAGAGCAAATCATCAGAAAAGCAGTATTGCATGAAGAAAATCAAATTGTCCACTTTACTAGCTAAAAGTGAAGATAATCAAAAGTATTTTTTTTTTCAAGACTGAACGTAGTCTTGAAATGGCTTTGCACCTTAGCATGAAGAAGATAAAGATCCTGACAACTGGTAAAATCAATAAGATTATGTGTTATGGAGAAGACATAGTAGTGAAGAAATCTGATAAGGAATGCTTTTGGAATAATGGCCATGACAGATTTAGGGAAAATCTTCAAGAGCAAAGATGTATCTTAACTTGTCCAAGCTATGATATTTTCAATTATGCTATATTAGTGCGCAAGCTGGACAGGAGAAACAAGACAGAATGAAAAGTAATAATTTTGAGTGGTTGTGCTGGTGAAGAATACTGCATGTACCATGGACTGCCTGAAAAAACAAGTCAGCCATAAAGGAGAAGATAAAAATTAAGTATTCATTGGAATCTCAAATGGCAAGACTGTGGTATTCATACTTCAGACATATGTAAAGAGATGGATCATCAACTTATCCACGTCAAAGGTCAATATAAAATTGAAAGATTTCATTGTGATAGATTGATGCTGTAACTACAGTAATTCATGCCTCTCTGCTAATGAGTAATTGTCTGACTGACCAAAAAAACATAGTTCATGACCTTATCAGACCCATCACTGAGTAAAATGCCCCCTTTGGCACATACTTCACCAGACATATGCAACAGATGTAATGCACACTTTCCTTAACAACAGAATCCAGGGTAAAAACACATTGTCCTGTATGGATTAGCTGAAGCCCTATCTGTATACTCTGCCTCTTACAGGTTATTGAGAGGCAATCTATGCCTGGCATATAAAGCATTCTTGGATCCAGCTCTGATGGATCTTTTGCACATCTACAAAATGATCTGCATCAGAACCACTAGATCCAAGGATTTAAATTTTGAGTGTGACATAAATAAGATATGTTGGTGATACAGATGTGTGTCTCAGAGGATCCCTGGGTTCTGAAACAGGTTTTCCATCCATGTGAAGCAGAGTCTATCCCTAAGCCTGTTTAAATGTAACCTTGACCACTGGATGGGAAATTGGAAATTCACTCTGGGTCTGGCACCCCTTGACTTTGATAGACAGTGGCAGCTAGTAATGCCCAAAATAACATACTCCCCCACATAACCTTCACAAACTTGCTAACATATTAACATACCCCTTCCTAATAAATGCCAATGAGAAATAAAGACATAATTGTTAGATTGCATGGCTAGGCTTGTAAAGGCCCTGGTGATTGTTAGCCTAGTATATACCTATGAACCTATTTACAAAAGGGTTTCAGGAAATGTCCTTATATTCTGTTTCTTACACGTTACATAAAGGTGACCTCTATCTGGTTCACAGGACAGTGTTTGATCTTGGTCTTTGTGAAAGACTGTGTGTGAAAAGCATTCTTGGGACAGCTAACATCAGATTAAGGAACTAAAAACAGACATCAACATTTATTTGTTTACTTAGTGATTGCATTTATTTACTGGTATGACTGGAAAGAACCAATTTTTAGCAGAATGCAACTGACTGGATATGTGTACACAAAATGTAAAGTCTGCAGAGTTTCATGTAGACACACACACACACACACACACATATATATATATATATATATATATATATATATATATATATATATATATATATAATTATGTATATATATATAGATATATAGATCCACTTTTAAATGTCGAAATTCCGAAATCTTGACTTTTAAAAAAAGTACCTAAAACATCGAGATTTCAGAATCTTGACATTTAAAAGTGTGTTAAAAAACAAATCCAGAGACTTTCAATAAAGTGCACCCCCATGTGGGGGCTGCACCCCCCCACCCCCCCTACTTAAATATACCAACTCCGAGATCGTGCTACAGTGAAGAGTATGGTAATGCTCCTGTTGCACTTACCGTTCTCTTCACTGTAGTGCAATCTTGGAGTTGATATATTTAAGTAGGGGGTGTGGGGGGTGCAGGGGGGGCTTGCCCCTTGCAAACAGTTTCTTTTACTTTATTTTTTATAACCCACTTTAAATATCGATATTCTGAAATCTTGATGCTTTGGGTACGTTTTTTTAAAAGTCGAGACTTTGGAATTTCGACATTTAAAAGTGGACCCATATAAATATACATAGGTTTACTATCATAATTACGAAAATTAAAAAAGTGTACTTATTAGCGAAGTGTTTCGCCAAAAGTACACAATTCTGAACGTTCCCAATGTCAGAAAACAGCTGTTAATGTTGAAAATGTCGTTCAGCAATCCCACCCTTCCCTTAACTCCCTAAGTAGCTAGTCTAAAATCACATTTATGCAGGGGGGCTGCGCCCCCCAAACTCCCCTAACTTAATATTCCAACTCCGAGATCTCACTACAATGAGGAAAGGGATGTATTTCCCTAACCGCACTGTACCGCGATCCCATTACATGAGCGAACGTTATAATTGCGAATGCACAGTCCATTCGCAATTATACCATTCGCTCACGTAACCTGCCGAAATATGAAGTATTCGAACATCTGTTGTTCGAATACTTCATAGCCGAGCAATTGCACGGCGAAATTGTAATGGTAAACCATATATATATATATATATATATATATATATATATATATATATATATATATATACTATCTTTTGGCTTTTCCCGGTTAGGGGGTTAGGGGTCGCCACAGCGGAACTCCGGTCCGCTAATGATTGGCAGTTGATTTTTACGTGCTGGCTTGCCGGGCCTAACGCACAATCTTAAATGAAGGAACGCCCATTCACGCATGTCGACACACAGAAGACGCTCTAACTGAGAATTGAATGGGCAACATCTAACTGTGAGGCGACAACGCTACCGCAGCACCACCACCGCAGTGTGTGTATATATATATATATATATATATATATATATATATATATATATTTATATAGTTCCACTTTGAATCATCGAAAGCTTGAAACATCGAAATTCTGATCATCGAGACAAGAACATTGAGTTTCAAACCATCAAAGATTCAAAGGGAACTAAAAAAAAAGAAAAAAAACTCTAAAAACTATTTTATGCAGTGGGGCTGCGCACCCCACACCCCCCAACTTTAATATACCAGCTCCGAGATCGCACTACAGTGGGGTAAAGGGAAATCTCTGTTTTAGCGCTATATGCAGAAGCGCTAAACAGGAGATTTCCCGTACCCTGTCTGCAGTGCCATCATAGAGATGGCACATTCACAGACACAGTGTGCAGGGCACCTTGCTGCCCTGCAGAAACACTAGCTTTTTCCCTTTTTTACTTACCTTTTTCTTCCCTTTGACAACATCGATGTTCTAAACACTCGATGATATGGTCTCGACCATATGAATTTCGATGATTTAAAATTTTGATGTTTTCAAGTGGAACCATATCTATATATATATATACATATATATATATATATATATATATATATATATATATATATATATATATATATATATATATATATATATATATACCCATGAATTCTACTAGCATTTTATTTAAAGTGCAGATGGTTCTCATCCATATTATTTATCTCTCTAATGTTATCTAAACATTCAGTATCGGTTCCTTGAAGTTCTTTAAAGTCCTGCTATCCAGTAGCTTTGCTGTACTTCTTCATACTTTGCTGCTGTGATGCCACAGTTTGTTGCCTGGGGACTTTTTGTGATGAAAAAGAAAAGCTTTGCAATCGTAAGGAATATAAAGGCAAATAAATGGCAAAATCAGCCTTTTCAGAAGCATATATTCTATTTTATAGCCGTCTGCCCTCAGGAGTTAACAAACAGACAAAAATAACATCGCTAATGAGAGGTATACGTTGGAGTGTGTCTAAAAATTATTTTAATGTTCTCATGAGCATTTCACCATTTCTTTAAACTAACTGCTGTAGCTGGATATGGGATTTAAATAATGTACATGTTTCCAGGAGGTGTAGGCAGATGTCAGAATAATGCCAGCAGGGCATTGAGAATTATCTATATTTGCAAACATTTAACATTTGATGGTCTTTTTTTTTCCAAATTATAAATACTTTTTATTAACCTCTCAAAACTTTGGTGCTGTAATGGAATACCAAGTCACAAAAAATGCTCTCATAATTTTCAGCTTTAGAGTCCTCATGCACTATACCAAATGTTAATGCTAGTATCTCATTTAAAATGTGCTTTACTTTTTATATTAAACACTGTGGCATTTAATTTAATGTTTGAAATTCAGAATTTTGATAATGTGTACACATACACTGGTAAATTTGAGTTTGTGCACTCTCTAAGTATTATTTTGTGAATGAGTTGATTTAAGTTACAGTGGTCATGTAAAACTATAAAATGAAGATTTTAAATATATGAGTACTTAAGACATCTATTTAAATGTCAGTGTATCCACTTAAATGTATGATCCCTCATAAAATCATCCAAAGCTAGCTTCGAAAGAAAAATTGCCAAGGACTCCAAAGATAACCACAAAGCGTTCTCTTAGATCTACTCTGAGTTAGTGCAGAATGGCACAAAATACACTGAACCGACTGATATTGCCAACATTCTGACAGACAGGTTTAGTGCAAACTTCACCCACCTCTCACCCCCTAAAGGGCCCATATCCATACCAGAAGAATGTAGTGGCCCGGCAGTGACTGACACACAGGTTAAAACAGCCCTATCCAAAGCCAAAAATACAGATTCAATGGGACCAGACAGTGTCCCATGCTGTGTCTTACATGAGCTCCAAAATTAACTAACCCCTCACCTAAACACACTGCTCAAACTCAGCCTCTCTACAGGCTATGTACCCATAGAGTGGTGCACAGCAACAGTTATCCCACTCCACAAAGGTGGAGCCACAGTGGACCCCGAGAACTATCGCCCTATAAGCCTGACTAGCCTGGTCTGCAAGGCTATGGAGCACATCATCATCATGGAATTCATTAACAGACATTGGGAAACTTCAAACATTGGACCCTACCCAGTTTGGGTTTGTTAAGGGCAGATCATGCCTCCTAAACCTGGTGGACTTCTTTGAAACAGTTACCAAGGCTTTAGATGAGGGAAAGGAGGTCCACACAGCCTACCTAGACCTCGCAAAGGCTTTCAACACCATTCCCCATTCTGGTATTATAGAAAAGCTCACCAGCCTGAACATAAACCCCTGTCACGAGATGGGTTGCCATTTGGCTCACGGATAGAACCCACACAGTGAGAGTTGCATGCTCTAGGTCTGACTCTAAACCAGTTACAAGTGGCGTCCCCCAGGGCTCGGTCCTGGGACCCCTCCTGTTCGGTATATACTTCTCAGAGGTACAGGCAAGCACAGCAGGACTATGGCTGACCAAGTTCGCAGATGACTGCAAACTGGGGGCCATAATTGACTCTCCAGCTGATACAAACATCCTCTGGAAGGGTCTCACTGAGACGGATACCTGGTGTCAAAATCATGGCCTCAAGCTAAATGCCAAAAAGTGCATAGTCATCCCCTTTGGAAAAAACAAATTACCCGTGAACTATTACATACATGGTAGTCCCCTAAATACAGAAAATGTAATAAGGGATCTGGGGACCCAAGCAGATAGTAATCTCTCCTTTGATAATCATATTGCCAAGGTGGTTAGAAAATTCTTCTATGTGGCCCACCTAATCACAAAAGGGTTTGCATCTAGAACAAAAGAGGTTATTGTGCCCCTCTACTCATCACTCATCAGACCCATCATAGGGTACAATACCTCATTTGGGATGTAACTTACAAGACACCTGCAACAGCTGGAAAGACCACAGAAGTACCTCACTAAGAGGATTACTGGCCTCAAATATATGCTCTATGCAGCCTGACTGAAGAAACTCCAGCTGTACTCGGTTACATACCGCTTACTCATAGGTGATCTCTGCCTGACATACAAGGCCATGTCCAACCCAGAATTGATGGACATGCTCCACCTGAAAAAAAAACAAATCCCTGAGAGCCACACACCGTAGGGATCTAAACCTCACCACAATGATAAATAGGACGTGCTGGAGTGATAGATTCCTGTCCCAGAGACTCCCAATGCTTTGGAACAGGATTCCAATCTACAGTAGGCAGAGCCCCTCACTAACACTCTTCAAGAGAATCCTTGACGAGTGGATGGGAAACAGAAAATTTACCCCGGGGATCACTGCAGTGGCTCTGCTGGACATAGGCACAGGGAACTAATGGCTCTGCTGGTCCGAGGCACAGGAAACTAATCTAAGGGGGCGGTGAAAGCCAACACATTCTGGCTAGGCTTATAGATGCCCTTGGGCAGATAGCCTAGTACTTACCTATGAACCTATGAACCTATAAAAATGTGTTAACTGTGTAAATGACGGTGAGGTTCTCATTGCCCCTTAATTATACTCATTCACTCATTTGTTATAGGAATGTGTTAACTGCCCTAGAAATGAATCAGCAATTGCAATATTATAATCTGGATGTGGAAATATTAACAACTCGTAGAAGACTGTAGTATTGGGGAACTAGTAGTGAGATTTATCAATGAATTTCTTCCTGCAGAAGTAAAAATGAATCACAAACTCAACTCATTGTAAGGAAAACTTGGTAGAGCTCATGCCTAAACACAACAGCTGGAGTTCTTTCAGTTCGAAGAACAAACTGCAGGAATCACTGTACAGTGAGAAAAAGAAAACAAGTGAATGAATCTTCATAACATCTGCTTCTCACTACTTGTGAACGTCCCGTGCTCCCTCATGTCATCCCACTCCTATTAAATTTGTGTTCTCCTCTAAAATACTGAGATGCTGCATCCTCCTCCATGCTACTCTTTCATCCCACAGTTACAAAAACACATCTTGCCAGATCTGGTACCTGTCTAGAAATGCTTACCATGACTATAAGAAAAAGCTTTATTCTTTGAAATGCTAAAAGACATTGGTAGACAGATAGCAGATGTTAATTAATATCCATCTGGAAAATGTTGTGTAACTGTAATGAGTATTCATTGTCACTGATCGGAAATATGCACCATCATGCCCACTGTATTCCTTTAAACACCACTTGCAATCTTCCTGAACAGTGAGGCATTCCTTCTGGAAGTCCATGTACAACATATATTTAGCTCTGTGTCAGTATTAACACGCTTTACTTGAACATTCTTCTTACGATTCTTGTGTAAAGCAGCTACCAGATCACAACAGTGAAACATGCTGGCCAGATTTGATTGTATAAGCTGTGATAAGACTGCACAAGTATATTCTGCATTGGGAACTATACACGGAGAAATGTACTGTCAAGTACCCTTCAGAGAAATACACAAAGCGTAGGCACAGGTGTCACTTTCAGGCACTGACACTAGTATAAACAGTATTCTTCACTTACTATGGCCAGTCTGTATAATCCTGTATTCCATATGTGTTGTCATTCTTCAAGTATTGCCATGTATTTGTGTTGTTTTCTTGTAACATAGGTTTATAGGTGTGTACTAGGCTAATGGCCCTTGAGTCTTTACAAGTCTAGCCCATAGGATTACCCTGGCATTGTGCCACCTGACCTTAGTTCCTAGTGCCTCTGTCGAGTAGAGCCACTGGAGTGATCCCCGGGGTGTCGACCTTCTCCTCTTGATCTGGTATTCCGGTCTTGGCTGGAGAGTGCATGGCTTCCAATTTGGATATATAAGTGCATCTCTCACAAGTCTGAGTGTTGGGAGGTAGAAACAGCTCCAGTACTTATTATTAATGCCCACCCCTCCAGACATATCTAAAGGTCAGTTCCCTGTGCTTTCTCCTATTAACTTGGTGAACTTGGGCATCCTGAGGCAATGTAGCAACTACCTCATGTACACTGGCAACCCTCTCCTTTGTAATACTCACATTCTAGGAACAAAAATCAACAAAGGAAAATAAATAAGTAAATATTTTTTATTTATTAAACCAAATAATAACTATGTTGAATGAATTGATCTGAAGAGACTTGAATTTAATTGCTATTTGAACCTGAATAGTGTCTCTTAAGAGTTAACTGCCTGGTACTGATCTTGAGCAAGTGTTTTATTTTATGCATATTCTGTTTTAGCATTTTTTTGCTCAAGATCATTCATTTGTTGGTGGTATTGGTTTTTATTTGGTTTAATAAATAAAAAAAAAGTTTACTTATTTATTTTCCTTTGTTGATTTTTGTTCCTAGAATGTGAGTATTACAAAGGAGAGGGTTGCCAGTGTACATGAGGTAGTTGCTACATTGCCTCAGGATGCCCAAGTTCACCAAGTTAATAGGAGAAAGCACAGGGAACTGACCTTTAGATATGTCTGGAGGGGTGGGCATTAATAATAAGTACTGGAGCTGTTTCTACCTCCCAACACTCAGACTTGTGAGAGATGCACTTATATATCCAAATTGGAAGCCATGCACTCTCCAGCCAAGACCGGAATACCAGATCAAGAGGAGAAGGTCGACACCCCGGGGATCACTCCAGTGGCTCTACTCGACAGAGGCACTAGGAACTAAGGTCAGGTGGCACAATGCCAGGGCAATCCTATGGGCTAGGCTTGTAAAGACTCAAGGGCCATTAGCCTAGCACACACCTATAAACCTATGTTACAAGAAAACAACACAAATACATGGCAATACTTGAAGAATGACAACACATATGGAATACAGGATTATATAGACTGGCCATAGTAAGTGAAGAATACTGTTTATACTAGTGTCAGTGCCTGAAAGTGACACCTGTGCCTACGCTTTGTGTATTTCTCTGAAGGGTACTTGACAGTACATTTCTCGGTGTATAGTTCCCAATGCAGAATATACTTGTGCAGTCTTATAACAGCTTATGCAATCAAATCTGGCCAGCATGTTTCACTGTTGTGATCTGGTAGCTGCTGTACACAAGAATCGTAAGAAGAATGTTCAAGTAAAGCGTGTTAATACTGACACAGAGCTAAATATATGTTGTACATGGACTTCCAGAAGGAATGCCTCACTGTTCAGGAAGATTGCAAGTGGTGTTTAAAGGAATACAGTGGGCATGATGGTGCACATTTCCGATCAGTGACAATGAATACTCATTACAGATACACAACATTTTCCAGATGGGTATTAATTAACATCTGGTATCTGTCTACCAATGTCTTTTAGCATTTCAAAGAATAAAGCTTTTTCTTATAGTCATGGTAAGCATTTCTAGACAGGTACCAGATCTGGCAAGATGTGTTTTTGTAACTGTGGGATGAAAGAGTAGCATGGAGGAGGATGCAGCATCTCAGTATTTTAGAGGAGAACACAAATTTAATAGGAGTGGGATGACATGAGGGAGCACGGGACGTTCACAAGTAGTGAGAAGCAGATGTTATGAAGATTCATTCACTTGTTTTCTTTTTCTCACTGTACAGTGATTCCTGCAGTTTGTTCTTCGAACTGAAAGAACTCCAGCTGTTGTGTTTAGGCATGAGCTCTACCAAGTTTTCCTTACAATGAGTTGAGTTTGTGATTCATTTTTACTTCTGCAGGAAGAAATTCATTGATAAATCTCACTACTACTGCCCCAATACTACAGTCTTCTACGAGTTGTTAATATTTCCACATCCAGATTATAATATTGCAATTGCTGATTCATTTCTAGGGCAGTTAACACATTCCTATAACAAATGAGTGAATGAGTATAATTAAGGGGCAATGAGAACCTCACCATCATTTACACAGTTAACACATTTTTATAGGTTCATAGGTTCATAGGTAAGTACTAGGCTATCTGCCCAAGGGCATCTATAAGCCTAGGCAGAATGTGTTGGCTTTTACCACCCCCCTAGATTAGTTCCCTGTGCCTTGGTCCAGCAGAGCCATTAGTTCCCTGTGCCTATGTCCAGCAGAGCCACTGCAGTGATCCCCGGGGTAAATTTTCTGTTTCCCATCCACTCGTCAAGGATTCTCTTGAAGAGTGTTAGTGAGGGGCTCTGCCTAATGTAGATTGGAATCCTGTTCCAAAGCATGGGGGAGTCTCTGGGACAGGAATCTATCACTCCAGCACGTCCTATTTATCATTGTGGTGAGGTTTAGATCCCTACAGCATGTGGCTCTCAGGGATTTGTTATTTTTTTTAGGTGGAGCATGTCCATCAATTCTGGGTTGGACATGGCCTTGTATGTCAGGTAGAGATCACCTCTGAGTAAGCAGTATGCAACCGAGTACAGCTGGAGTTTCTTCAGTCGGGCTGCATAAGGCATATGTTTGAGGCCCGTAATCCTCTTGCTGAGGTACTTCTGTGGTCTTTTCAGCTGTTGCAGGTGTCTTGTAAGGTACATCCCAAATGAGGCGTTGTACCCTATGATGGGTCTGATGAGTGATGAGTAGAGGGGCACAATAACCTTTTGTGATTAGGTGGGCCACATAGAAGAATTTTCTAACCACCTTGGCAATATGATTATCAAAGGAGAGATTACTATCTACTTGGGTCCCCAGATCCCTTATTACATTTTCTGTATTTAGGGGACTACCACATATGTAATAGTTCACGGGTACTTTGTTTTTTTCCAAAGGGGATGACTATGCACTTTTTGGCATTTAGCTTGAGGCCATGATTTTGACACCAGGTATCCGTCTCAGTGAGACCCTTCCGGAGGATGTCTGTATCAGCTGGAGAGTTAACTGCCTGGTACTGATCTTGAGCAAGTGTTTTATTTTATGCTTATTTTTTATTTATTATTTATTTATTGACATTTGTTGACTGGGAAAGTCCACTGGGGCATTGACCCATTTTCAGTGGAGGCCAGGGAGAAAAGCTCCACAGTAATACATTCAAATATTTAGAACATTAAGACATTAAAAACATTTGCCCATTTAAACGAAATATGCCCTTGTGGTAATACATTAAACATTTAAAATGAAAATATTTATAATTCCATATACAGAAAAAGTTCTCAGTACATTTTGAAGCAAGAAAGTGAGTAGAAAGAAAGGAAACCGAGAAGAAAAAAAAACTTGCTCTACACACACGCGCGCACACACATGCACATACACACACACACACACACACACGTCTTTTACTTTCATCCACACATTCACTCACACATGCATACAGAAACATAAACACACTCATACACACATACATTTTTTTCTGTTTATTTTATTTACACTCACTAAACAGTAAAAGGGCTGTTTAGTGAGTGTAAAGTAATGGCGACCATTACTTTTTTTTCTGTCTGAGTTCCACAGCAGCTTGATATGCTACCATGAAATGGTGGACTCATTTTTCAGTGGGCATTACCTCTACATTAATATCTTGCTGGAGAAAGTTCATTCTGCAATCAGGGTGCTGATATACAGTTTGCCCGTTCTCTAATTGTATCTAATTTCAAGCACTGCACCCATGGTTAATAAACTTAACAATATTGGTTGCAATAACTTGGTTGCAACTATTACACCTATAAGTCACCTTGACTTTTAAATCAAGTTACTCCTGTAACAATACTGTCTGATATGTTCTTTTCAGCTTGGAGCATGTCTGTTCACCTTTCGTTTATAAATGAGCCAAGCTAAGCTGAACAGCCTAGCCAGCAACGTGGTTACAAAGAAGCAAGCAAACAAAGCATTCTAGCTACTATAGGATGACAGCAGTATCAGAATTGGGTATGAAGGGACAGAAGACTCACAAAGTAAGAAACAGTAACACTGAGGTATAGACTCAACAGAGGAGCACACAGCAAGTAACCTAGGTAATATAAGTGTTTCAGGAGAGGTAGGCAATTACATATGTGACTGAAAAGGGAGTGTAGTGTCATCAAAAGACAAGAATCTAGGCATAGTCTGCAGAGTCAAATCAAAACATACATTCTCAGCAGACAAAATGTACATATGAAGAGTGAAGCACACATGAGATAATGAATATGTTTGCTATGTGCAACCATACCATAGGAAGGCACTTTTGATGAGTAAATATCTGTGGTGAAAAATTCATCATACTTTTGTGCATGCAGAAAGAGCTCAGCACTGCACATATCAGAGAAACACAACATACAAATATAGCAAGACACATTAGAGAACAAACAGTAACACAGCAACTATGTAAGATCTGTGACTATATCTAGGTGCAGTTGTAATTGGGTGACTTTTGTGTGCAGTGCTACAAGAAAATAGAATGATTGGCTGCAGGATGTGCATCAGTGTGTGTGCAGTGCTACAAAATAACAGAATGCATAAATGTGGGCCATGCACCCACGTGTGCAGTGCTACAGGAGACCATAATGCACAGATGCAAGACCTGTATCAGTGTGTGCAGTGCTACAAGAGAACAGAATGCAGAAATACATGACATGCACAAAAACACACTAAGGCATATTGGTCACAAAAGCATACATTGCGATAGTCATAAAAGGCATACACGAAAAGTGGAACAGGCAGCTGTCATGGTGAGTCAGATATAATAGACATATAGGTGGCACCTTATCATTAACACAAAACAAAGCTAATCCAGAGAGCTTGGAGCAGGTCTGGTATCCCACCAGTGACAGTACAAACGTGAAACAGAGTACAAAAGGATCAATCCAGATAAAATCACTTTAGCTGGCAGATCTAGGAGATGCTGTCTCTCTCTGATGCCTCTCTGAGGGAGGAATAATAGCTTCATGGGTAAGTACTTGGCAATCGGTCTGCAAACCATTTCAAGCCTAGCCAAAAAAAAAACTTTTGAAAATTTCCTTCAGCCTCAAGGAGAGCAACGCAGGATAAACTGTGAGAGAATTTGAGGCTGCCCATTCAGTTATCTAGGTTACCTTGAAGGTGGCAATGGTGCTACTCTGCTTGACATGTAGTGGAAGTTTGTTCCAGAGGTGAGGGATACAATGGGATATGAGTCTATCATCCCAATGAATCTTATTTATCTGTTGATGAAGGTTTAGTTCCTTTAACTGAGTACTTGATGTACCGTTAGTTTTGTGAAGGACTAGGAGATCAAATAGGTTTGGATCTTTTATTACACAAAAGGTTAGACATAGATATCCATGGAGGAGTCTGTAAGAGACTGAGCACAGAGAAAGGGCTGTCAGTCTCTACTGATAACTAAGATTTTTGAGGCCACTTATCTTTTTAATTATGAATCTCTGAGGTTTCTCAAGTTGTGTGATATATGCGTTATATTCAGTAATGGGTCTGATAAGATATGTGTAAAGGGGAATTAAGACTTGCTTGGCTCAAGTGGAGATGCCTTTGGAAATTAGGTTGGCCAGATAAAAGGCTTTCTTATCTACAATGGAGACATGATGGTCAAATAATAAGGAATTATCAACAAGAGTACCCAGATCCCTTACAAAATTGACTGACTGCAGGAGTGCATGTCTTATATGGTAAGCGAAACCTTTTTGATTACTAAACTGAACTATGCTACATTTTTTTACATTTAATTTGAGACTGTCCTTGCAACAATTGTTAACATGGTGTAAACCTTGTTGGAGCAATTGTGAGTCAGTTTAAAATCAACACCCAATTTACAGTCATCTGCAAACTTAGTTAACATTTGGCCAGAAGTGTTGGCCTGAAGGTCTGAGAAATATATGCGAAATAGGAGCAGTCCCAAAACTGAGCCCTGTGGTACACTACTGGTAACTGTTTTGCTTTCAGAAGTGACACCTGCTACTCTAACCACATGAGTTCTGTCAGATAACCAGTTAGCTATCCATCGCTATCCATCCATAGCTATCCATCGCACAGTATAAGGATTTATATTCATATTTACAAATCTAGCAATAATGCTTGTATGGGGAATATTATTTTATTTATTTATTTATTTTACATTTGTTGACCGGGAAAGTCCGACTGGAGTGAGGTCCATTTACAGCGGAGTCCCTGGGAGAAAAGCTCCACTATTAAACTATATGTACAGTGGGAATTTTTACAATACAAGATATTTCATGCAAGAAGAACACGATTTCATTGTAACACTACAACCATCAGAGACATCACATACGACAGTATAAAAGACAATATTTTGTGCTAAGCAAGTTTAAGTGTGACCAGAGGAAGGCCCTGTATGGCAGTTTTGAGGAGTTGTTAGTACTGTAATATAGAGACAGTAAGCAGAATATAGAGGAGGTAGGAAGTATTTGTACTGTAATATAGAGGCAGTAAGCAGAATATAGAGGAAGGTAGGAAGTATCTGAGGAGAGCAGCAAAGCATTTATGTGATGCAAGGACAGAGCCAGGAATGCAAGAGGTGTGATTTGAGTGATTTTTTTTGAAGAGTGAGATAGATGGTGCTGAGGAAATATTCTGGGGGAGGTTATTCCACATTTTTGCTATGGTATGAAAGAAAAGAGCTTTACCTGCAGTGTTGTTGGCTTGAGTTATACGCAAAAGGGTTTTGTTGGATGAGCGGAGTGGACGGTTTGCTAAGTATTGGTTAAGTAGTTGGTTCAGGGCTGGAGTCTTGTGGTGATTCTTTAGGATGTTATAGGTGAGGACTAGTTGGTGGTAACTAATTAAATGAGGAAGTTCTAACCACTGTAGTTCTTTTAGAACAAGGCAATGATGGCTACGAAAAGCAGAGTTATTGGCGAATTTAGCAATTTTATTGTAACATGACTCTAGTTTGTTCATGTCTGTTTTCCTAATGTGGGTTAGGATTGGAGATGCATACATTAAGGTAGACAGAAGGTGGGTTTGGGCTAGGGTGACCCGTGCTTGGTCTGTTAGGAAGTGTTTGTGTTTATACAGGGTTCCTAATTTTTTATGTATTTTCTTAATGGTTTGAGAGATATGGACATCGAAGTGAAGATCTTTATCTATTTCAATGCCAAGGAGTTTTGTATGGAGGGAGGGGGAAATTGTGGTCCCATTTTTGGAAGTGATTGTGAAAGAATGGGGTGTGGGTCTGTATTTGTTTGGGGTGAATAGGAGTAATTTGGTCTTGTTGGGGTTAAGAATCAGTTGGATACCAGTAATCCATTTTTCAATGGAGTTAAAGGATTCCTGGGTAAGGTTTTGAAGAGTGGTAAGGGATGGGGCTGAGCAGATTAAGGTGGAGTCATCTGCGTACTGTATAAGTGATGCATGCAGTGTGGAGGTGTGTAGTCTGTTGGTGAAAATAGTAAATAGTAATGGGCCCAGTATAGAGCCTTGTGGAACACCTAGGGTGGATGATAGTAAAGGTGATGGTGCTCCTTGCCATTTGACTGATTGTTTCCTATCAGAGAGATAGTTTTTGAACCAAGCAGTTGTAGAGGGGGCAAAGGATATTGATGATAGCGTGTCTAGTAGTAGGTTATGTGAGACCATGTCAAATGCCTTAGAGAGATCTAAGAATATGGCAGATACAAAGTTGTTATTTCTAAGATGGCTAACCTGGTTAGTGAAAGACAGAAGAGCAGTGGTTGTACTATGGTTTGGGCGGAAGCCGTGCTGGGTTGAGGAGAGGAGATTATGTGAGGTTAAGAAATGCATCACTTGGGTGTGAATACATTTTTCAAGGAGTTTGGACAGGGGGGATAGGATAGCAATGGGGCGGTAGTTTGATAGCTTGTAGGAGTTGCCACCTTTGTGTAGGGGGATAATATGTGATACATTCCATAGTTGAGGGATGTAAGCTTCTTTTATGGAGTGGTTAATCAGAATTGAGACAGGGTAGGCTAGAGATTCAGCTGCTAGTTTTAGGAAATTAGTGGGTAGGCCATCAGCTGCAAGAGTGGTAGGTTTTAGTTTTGAGAGTAGTTTTTGACTATGGAGGTTGGTACAGGTGAGAGAGTAAATGATGGTATGTTATTGTGGTCCTTAGTGGGGGTGGATAGAGGGTTATTGCTAGATAGCTGGGTAGATAGTGATAGAATAGAGTCTATGAAGTGATGGTTGAATTGAGAAGCTAAGCTGTCATTAGTGGTATTTGTGTTGGGAGCTGGGGTGGTAATTTTACCGGGTTTTAGAAAGGAGTTGATAGCATGCCAGAACTTTTGGGGGATTTTAGAATATTTGTTTTGGAGATTTAGGAAGTAGCTTTGTTTATCTAGCTTTGTTTGTCGTTTGGCTTCATAGTCTCAAAGTTTCAAAGGCCGTGGTGAGGCCTGGATATGCTGTATGCACTGCATAACCAATGTTACTGTTCAAAAGAAATTAATGAGGTTAAAGAGGCAGGACCTTCCCTTGATAAAGCCAAATTGATGAGGGTCCAGGGTTGAGAAATTTTTAATGTCCAGATTAATGAAGTATGAGATAATGTGCTCCATTGCTTTACATTTAAGGCTAGTGAGACTAATAGGTCTGTAGTTACCAGGGTCTGTGGCTGGGCCACCCTTGTGTAATGGCATTACAATAGCTGTTTTTCCAGGCTTCAGGAATGTTACCAGTGGAGAGGCTTAGATTAAAGAGTTTAAGTAGGGGTTCAGAAAAGCCATATTTGGCACTGATAAACACTTTTTTTTACATTATCACTTAAGACATAGGCAAACACATATTAACAGTAAAGAAAAATAAACCATTTGCAATTTTACATTTAAATACAAAGTCCAACATTACAAAAAATTGCTGAATTCTTGTCATGAATGAAGTACTCTTAGTTTTTGAAAGGGCTGGGAGAACATGTTCCTTAGTAATTAAAAAGGGTGGCTAGGATTGTGGAACCTGTGGGATATCTATAACTGGGGGTGGTGTAAAATTTGCACTAAATTTGTTAGCTAGGATATTAGCTATTTCCTTTGAGTCAGAGAGTGGAGTATTATTGTGGACTAGCTCTAAACACTGTTGGGTGTTAGTTCTTAACTTTCTGCCTTAGTTAAAGAAAGATTTGCAGTTATTTTTGGTTTTAGTGGCTATTTTAAGTTCATACTCGGCTTTGAGCTTCCTATTGGTTCCCTTAACCTCTTTGATAGTTTGCTTAAGTGTGCTGTTAAGGTAGGTAGAATGAAATCCTTTTAAGCATTAAGCGATTTCTTTCTCTTGTTATATAATTTATTTATATGGGCATTCCACCACAAGGGTTTGTTTTTAAACTTATTATATTTGTTAGAGATAGGGACTGCCTTATCAATACAACTATTTAAGTGGGAGTAGAAGTCAGAGGCTTAGGTAATAGCTTTAACAATAGAATCCTTCAGAAGAGGATTACAGCAGAATGTATTTATGTCATCAAGTAACTGAAGAAAGTTTGTTTTTGGGAAGTCCCTAAACACAAAGCTATTTACAGGGGCAATACCACCTATTTTAAAGGAAAATGTCACTTAATTATGTTCTGATTTAATGATACATGACAATATATATGGAGCTGATCCAGAAGTGGCCATATTTGTGAGGATTCGATCCGGGATATTGGAGCCTCTAGTAGGATGGTTAACTATTTCTGGAAAACAACATTTATAATGTCAAGGAAGCACTGGGCATACTGACCATTGGTAGTGTAGGTCAGCCAGTTCATTGATGGCTATCTGAAGCCCCTCTGTAGAAAAGTCTTGGGTTTAATGAGAATTTCAGCTAATGTGTTAAAATAGTTATTGTATTCAGAAGGGGGCATAAAGGGTGTTCTACAGCTAGCTATGAAGTCGTAATTTATTATTTATTTATTTGACATTTGTTTATCAGGAAAGTCCGTCTGAGTCAAAAATACCTGTCTTCAGTGGAGGCCCGGGGAGAAAAGATCCAACTTACAGCCAATTATGTACAATTAAATACATACGTATTACAATGTGTTTGCATTATACAGAGCGAAAGGTTAAATTTCATATGGAGGAATTTATATCTAAGCATGATCATGGTAGTACACTCAGATAGTCATGTAGAAACATTTAAGGATATTGTTCTTCATTAACAGGAATTTGCGGTGGTGGTGCTGCGGTAGCGTTGTCGCCTCACAGTAAGACGTTGTCCTGTTCGATTCTCAGTTAGAGCATTTTCTGTGTGGACATGCGTGAATGGGTGTACCTTTGTTGAAGGTTGTGCGTCAGGGCTGGCAACTCGGCACGTAAAAATCTACTGCCAATCATTAGCAGACCGGAGTTCTGCTGTGGCGACCCCTAACCGGAGAAAGTCGAAAGACAAGTTCTTCATTAACAGGAAATGTATTGTACATACTTTCATATGATAATACATATTATACTTCAGTTCTACCTTGTGTGTTAACACAGGGATATGTTGTTGAGCAGCCATTACATTATAATAAAAGAGAGTAATTATTGAGGAGAGGCGGGAGAAGAGTGAAGAGAGATTATCTGAAGGACAGCAAAAGTAAATTAAGGCACCAAAGTTACACACTGGAAATCAGTCACTGTACTTTATTGCAGAAGACAAACGGTAAGCGCTTTTACAACTTAATGTTGCTTCATCAGACCACATCACTACAACTGATGCTTGGTTAAATGCTAGGACAATTAGTATGACATCACAATTTAAAGAGATATTACTCCACTAACATAAGAACATATATTGATATCCATAAGAAAAATGCATAAAATATATAGAAAGGTGTGTATTTATACACAATAATATTTAAAAAAGGGGGAATGTCATCCCTGATGTTATTAAAAAAAAAAAAAAAAAAATATATATATATATATATATATATATATATATATATATATATATATATATACACACACATTTTGTGCACATATAACCATAATAGTACAATAAAAAATATATAAAAAACTCATATTTAGTGTTTAAGGCGCCTTGCCTTAAGGTAAGGAACTAATGAGGTGCAGCCATTCAAACCAGGATATCTATCTGCTTGTAATTTAGTGATCCATTGTTGTTCTAATTCTTCAGTGTGGTTTTCTACATCACCACCTCTGTTTGTCCTTACTATTTGTTGTAAGATTAAAAATTTAAAACAATGACTACTGTCTGTATTCAGGACAAGATTAGCTAGAGCATTTGATTGCTTCTGCTTTAAAGCAGCAGCTCTGCAATAGAGAACATCAGTCTTTTAGAAAAAATCTCTCAGACAGGGCACCTTCCCGTGCAGGAATTGTGCTGCTTGTCAGCATGTCTACACTAAAAATGAGTACATTCATCCTGTGAAATGTTTTAAACTTTATACGAAGAATTACTATGATTGTAAAAGTGTCGATGTTGTTTATTTTTGTTTTTGCCAAGCATGCCATGCCTATTATGTAGGCAAAACAAATAGGAGCTTTAAAAAAAGAATGTTAGAACATATAAGGGACATACGGAATCAGAAGCAATCAAATGCTCTAGCTAATCATGTCCTGAATACAGACAGTAGTCATTGTTTTAAATTTTTAATCTTACAACAAATAGTAAGGACAAACAGAGGTGGTGATGTAGAAAACCACACTGAATAATTAGAACAACAATGGATCACTAAATTACAAGCAGATAGATATCCTGGTTTGAATGGCTGCACCTCATTAGTTCCTTACCTTAAGGCAAGTGTTGTCTGCAGAATGGGTTTTAAATTGATTTATGTCAAAAGAGTGATTTTTAGGCAGAAAGAGTAGGTTTCAATGGTGGATAAAGTTTGTTGTGTGATGAAATGCAGTTGAGGGTGTGAGGGAGAGATGCAGATGATTGTAGAGTCATCTGCATATTATAAGAGTGTTCCTGGGGATGAAAAAGTATACAAGTTGTTTGTAAAAAATATTAAAGTGTAAGGGGCCAAGGATGGAGCCCTGTGGTACTCAAGTGGGGGTACGAAGAAAGGATGAGATGGTATTTAACCATTTTCAGCTTGCTTTTGATTATTTAGGTAGCTCTGGAACCGCTGCATGGAAGAAGTTAAAAGTCATAGGTGGGAGAGCCTAGCCAAGAGTAAGGTGTGAGAGACTGTGTCGAAGGCTTTTGACAGGTCAAGAAATAATGCTGATACAAAGTTGCCTGTGTCTCTAGCCCTATTTACTTTGTCGGTGAAAGTTAGGAGAGCTGTGGATGTACTGTGGCCTGGACGGAACCCATGTTGGGTATGAGTAAATAGGTTATTTTGCAATACATATTGCATAAGCTGTTGGTGAATGCATTTTTCTAGTAGTTTAGAGATGGGAGATAGAATGGATATAGGATGAAAGTGATTTAGCTAAGTAGAGTTTTGTTGATATGTATGGTGTGTGGCATTTTCCAGATGTCAGGTACTTTGGATTCAGATATGGATATGTTGATAAGAATACTGATGGGGTATACAATGGAGTCAGCAGCTAATTTAAGGTACTCAGGTACTGCTGAGGTAGAACATGGTTTAAGTTTTTTTAGGAATTTTCTTATGAGACTTGTAGAGATGGGTTGAAAAGAGAATATGGCTACATTGTTATGGTGGGGGGTTAGGTGGCTATAGTGATGAGGGCCAGGAGGTGAAGCTGAGACAGAGTTGAAGGTAGTTGTAAAAGTAGTGGAGTTGGGAATGGGTGTGGGGGAATTTTAAATTAGGGAAGCTATAGATTGTATGAAGTGATTATTGAAGTAATTTGCTATTTGTAAAGGTGGAGCATCAGGGGAAGGGCAGTGTTTAGTTTTGATCCCAGGATTAATTAGGGCTGAGATAGAGGACCAGATTTTTTTTGGTTTAGTTCTATGCTTGTGTCAGATGTGGATGTAATATGGCTGTTTGTCCCTGGTTACTTGCTTCTTTACTTGGTTGCGGAGTTGTCTGAATAGTAGTAGATTTTCATCAATTTTCTTTTCTTTCCAGTGACCCCATGCTATGTCCCTTTTTCTCATGAGATATTCACATTCTTTGGTTAACCAAGGGGTAGGATTGTTTTTGATTCTTTTTGTGCAAGTTGGAGCTAGGGTATTAACAGTATTAAAAAAGGTAGTATTGAAATACTGTACTGCTGCATCTAGAGGAAGATGTTTCAGAATAGACCAATTTATGCTCTTCAATAGTTCATTGAATTTATCTTGAGAAAAGTTTGTTAGGGTGCGGGCACATTTTAGAGTATGTTTTTTAGATAGGTCAATGGTGGTTATGAGGACGTATGTGGGTAGGTAGGTGATCACTTAGTGTATTGGGGAGTGTGCCTGAAGAGGTAATATTAGAAGGGCAGGATACCATAATCCAGTCTAGAGTGGAATGTTGGGTATAGTCTCTATTGTGCCGAGTAGGGCAGTTGATCATTTGAGAAAAAACTTAGAGGTTGACACTATTTGAAGGAGATTGAGAAGGGAGTGTTTGCCAGTCAATGTTAACATCACCTAGAATGATTGTTTCCTGGTGAATTGTTTGTGAGATTCAAGAGAGTATGTCTTTGAGTAAAGGTTTGTTATGTCCTGAGGGAATACAGTATATAATACTATGAAACAGATATGCTTGGTGTTATTGAGATTTAGAAAGGATATTACTATCTCTGCATTAGTGAAAGTGGGACTGCTGTTAGTGAAAGGTGTGATACTAAAGGTATCAGGGTAGAGTAGGGCTACTCCTTCACCTTTATTTTTGGTTCTGTGTAGTCTAGCTATGCTAAAATTGGGGAGAGTGACTTCTGAGTCTTTTATATTGGAATTTAACTAGGTTTCAGTTAAGGCTATGATATCTGTTTTTTATTGGTCAGTCTAGGCATGGAGGGGGGCTGTTTTGTTGCATAGGCTTCTTAGATTTAGTGTCATTATATTTAGTTGTTTAGGGGTATGTTCTAGTGTGTAGGCTAGTGTATGGGACAGGATTTGGGTGGATGTCTCCACATAGTTGCAGTAAGGAAATAAGATAGGTGAAAAAAGTATTATTAGTTTTTGAAGCAGCCGTTGTAAGTTGTTTAAGGTACAGTTTGGAATATTGAGTGGTAAGGATCTTAGCTGTTGAGTAGTAGGATAGTGGATAGTGGAATATTTGTGGGGCGATATTAGAAAAACTATTGGGCTGGGATGCATATTTGGAGGTGGAGGTTACTGAGGTGATATTTGTTGGAATTTGCTCTGACACAGAAGTAGTATATGTGAGGAGTATTAGTATAGCTGTGAGGCAGGATGTTAGGAGCATTATTAATAAATAGAATAATTTTGTAAGTTTGTGGTGGTAGTAAATATGTAATGAGTGATGTAAGAGGGAAATATACTACAACTTTAGTGGGTTGGGTTTGTGTGTTTAAGGTTAGGGAGGATAGAAGGACAAACTAAGAGCCTGATATGGAAGTTAGAGTTAATTAGTTGAGTGTCTTGACTGGAGGTTTGGTAGATGGGAGCAGTTTTGTAAATATAAGTTTAGAAGTTGTGGGGGTGGGTGGAAATTGGGGGGTAGGGTAGAGGGGCAGAGTGATGGAGCGGGTTGACCCACGTTAGTGGGGGAAGTAAATGAAAAACAATCTATAACAGTCAGGTATGTATGTAATATCCTGAAAAAGTGAAATCAGAAAATACTGTTCCTAAGTGAGACTTTGCTTTATTTATTTATTTACCTATTTAGATTTAACAACGGTATAGACATAGTTTTAGGAGGAAATTTATCAGTTAATGGGCACAGATTAGTGATAAAGACTTTACAGGTAAAATTAGTTGAAGCCAGTTTGAGACAGTTAATGCCATAAAAAAGGTAGTAAAATAAGTGAAGAAGCCGTGCTACAGTCAGAAGTGGAGGGAGGGGGGGGTTTCCTTGAGCTGCATGCTTGCCAAAGAGCAGGCTGATACTAGAAATCTTAGATAGATATTATTAACAAAGTAAAATGCTGCATTAGAATCAGTCCAGGCAGGAAAAGAAAATATAGTATCTCTACAGAAGGCGGTACAAGTCTGCAGGCTACATGACGTACTTGTTATCGATGTCTCCAAGGGACGTCTTCCTTGCAGTGCTACTCTGGTGAAATGACAATGGTACAAACTGCACCTCTTTGAATTAGGAGTGCATGCAGTTCTTTAATTTGGGAATATTGTCTTCAGGAATTGTTAATATAAGGCAGAAGATTGTTATTGATGTCTCCATAGACCAATCTTCCTTGTGGTGCTACTCTGCTTAAATGAAAGTGGTACTAACCGCAGCGCTTTGAATTAAGAGAGCATGCAGTTGTTTATTTTTGTTAGGGAATATTGTCTTCAGGAGTTGTAAAATTGGGTAGAAGATTGCTATCAATGTCTCAAAGGACTGCTGTTCCTTGTGGTGCTACTCTGGCCAAATGACAGTGGTACTAAACTTGCTATTTTGAATTAGGAAAGGATGCAGTTCTTTATATTTTTGTTAGGGAATATTGTCTTCAGGAGTTGTTAAAATAAGGCAGAAGATTGCTATCATTGTCTCCACAGACTGCTGTTCCTTCTGGTGCTACTCTGGCCAAACAACAGTGGTACTAACCTTGCCACTTTGAATTAGGAGAGCATGCAGTTTTTTATTTTTGTTAGAGAATATTGTCTTCAGACATTGTTAAAATAGGGAAGACAGTTGTTATCGATTTCTCCATGGTGTTTCAAGCCTGTAAGGTTCTTCCCTTAGAGAAGCAAGCCAATCAAAAATGTAGCCAATGCCCCTGCATTAACTGTTAAATAAAAATAAACAAATCCCAAACAAAAACCAAGCTCAGGCAGCTGTAGAATGGAAGCATCTACCAGGTGTGTAAACAGTTTTTTTCAGTTTGTATTCTAAGGTCTGGTACTGCTGAATTCCCCCCGTATCCATGCTGCCCTGTCAAAATTTAGTATGAGATGTCCACAGTCACTCTTAACTAGCATTTAGTAGCAGTGATTCACTGCAACAAGTCTCTGTATCACATGAAGGTAGCCAATCTCACAGAAGTCCATTCACACCACATGCACTCAACTCACTGTCTCTTACACACACACACACACACACACACACACACACACACACACACACACACACACACACACACACACACACACACACAGACGCTGCTAACTGCTCTGGTTTTGATATCTTAAAAAATGTATAAACAATTCACAACAAGCAGCCCATAATCTAGGCTATTGGCTGCTCTGGTTTAGGTACATTTAATAGCAGCCTAAACCATTCACAAGCAGCAGCCCACAACCTAGTCAACAGGGGGAGACAACTTGAGCCATTCACTGCAACAAGGTTTTCTACCACATCAAGGTAGCCAGTCACACAGAGGTCCATTCACACCACCACACACCAATCCCACAAAGGTCCAATCACACCACCACACACCAGCCAGAAAAGGGGAAGCCAGCAGCCAGTCTCATTCCAGTCACACCTCACACAGCCACAGCAGACAGTAGCTGTTGTTTGGAGCTGAAGACTGCTCTGGTTTTGATATCTTAAAAATAGCAGCCTAAAGCATTCGCATTGTGTAACCCACGATCAGGTTCAAGGGGAAGCCATCCACACTGGGCTGTAGGATGCTCTGATTTAAAAAGTACCTCACCAAGAGGATCAAAGGGCTCAAACAGATGCCATATGCTGCCCGGTTAAAGAAACTCCAGCTCTACTCAGTGGCATACCACCTGTTCAGGGTCGATCTGTGCCTGACGTATAAAGCCATGTCCAACCCGGAATTAATGGACATGCTGCACCTCAGAAAATCCAAATCCCATCGAGCTACGTGCTCGAGAGACTTGAACCTCAGCACTGAAATAAATAGGACATGCTGGAGGGACAGATTCATAACCCAGAGGCTCCCTTCACTCTGGAATAAAATCCCAGTCCAGGTTAGGCAGAGTCCCTCATTGACTCTCTTCAAGAGGAATCTTGATGAGTGGATGGGAGATCGTAGGTTTAACCCGGGTATCACTTCTGTGTCACTGTTAGACAGAGGCACAGTATACTAACCTCGAAAAAGGGCATAGCAAAATTAATTTAAAATGGGTGGTGAAAGCCAAACACATTCTGGCTAGGCTTATAAATGCCCTAGGGCAGATAGCCTAGTATGAACCTATGAACCTATTTAGGTGCATTTTAATAGCATAAACCATTTGCAGGGAGCAGCCCACAACCCAGTCCAAAAGCAACCCAGGTGGGCTGAGCTGTTGCATACTCTGTTTCTCATATAATTTGGCAACTGTAGCCTAATCCATTTGTACCAAAAAGGCCGCAATCCAGTTAAAAGGGGAGGCCAGCCATCCACAGCATACTGTCAGCACATGATACAATGTACAACCAGCCATGAGTACCCACCTGCCATCATCCTGATGGTCTGCTGTAGAACCTTGGAAAGATATTAAACCATTGATCATTAGATGGATCAAAGTCTTTTAGCACCTGTGTGATATCAACATCAATGTCATCATGTATGTGCATCAAGGCCAACCCACTTAAACATACATCAGACATAGTGTTTCGTAGCCAAGTCTTAATGCATCATAGAGCAGTAAATGACCACTCTGCAAAGGAAACACTCACTGGCATGGTGGCCAGAATTGTTAATGCACTGTTTAAATTTGGATAAAATGATGGGGTCAGCTGCTGTAGGGTTGAAATGATGGTAGTTGGCAGCTTGTCTGGTGGAACCGCTCTCCATCTAGCCACCCATTGGTTAAACTCATTTTTGAAACTGGACAGACTGGATATGTCAGTTTTGTATGCATTTTACAATTTCACCACTTTCTTATCATCTTCCAAAGGATGCAGCATGGATGGCACCAGACACTGTGCAATGAAATGTGTGTGGCATTCTATAAGTTGGTCTTTTATTTCACCTATGACCTGATCCAGGAATGGAATGAACATGTTCCTTCACTAGTACTCCTCTGGGTCACCAGCACCAACGTTGCTTCTTTGAGTCTGCCTTCGACAGATCCTTGGAACACTTTCTTCTACCATGACTCTGCCTGCCAGCTGTTTGACTTCATACAACTCTGAAAGAGAATTGTCAGCATTGCTCTCATTGCTTGGAGTGTCAGTGACAACCTTTGCTTCTTCACAAGCCTGAATCAATTCAATCTGTTCCTGCTGAAGGTACAGAAGAATTGGCTTAATCATATCAAGCACAGACTTCATTTTAACCAGAGCTACAGTGAAACTGAATCTTGTGATAGAGTACAGATACCTGTCAGCATCTTTGTTGTACTCAGCAATACTCTCTAAAGTGGTGACAAGGATGACAAATTTATTCTTGAAGCTGTGCAGGCAATCAGCCTGACTCATCCACTGGGTGTTGCCAGGTGCCTGATGTGCGGTATTTCTGTCTTAATCTGCATTCTCACATAGGAACTGTTTAAATTCCTTAAGGCAGGCTAAATACGCATTGTGACATTTAGTAGATAAATTTAGCATTACAGTTAATTTCCTACAGGTGTCAAGAGTGTTTGCCATGTCACGCATTGCATATGAATGAACTGTGACAGTGTTGAGCTTGTGCGCTTTACAGGCAGTGTACACAGCTTTTGGAAACAGAGTTTGAATTCTTGCCTGCACACCATTAAAATGGCCAGACATGTTGCTTCCTCTATTACAGCCTTGTCCTCGCAATAACTCCTTGTCCAAACCCCATGCTGCGAGTCTGTATAGAAAGAGGTTAGCTAAGGCTTTTCCTGTGGTGTCATGCACTTCCACAAATTCAGTGAAGTCTTCAAGGATTTCTACATTTCCCTCACTTCTATGAACATAATGAAGAGCCAGAGTCACTTGCTAATTATGGGAAATGTCAGATGTTCCATCAGCAATTAAATTGAAGAACTTTGCCTCTTAAACTCTACTTAAAAATTTTCTCTGGATCTGTAACCCAATAAGATTAATAATTTCATTTTGAATTTATGCCGAAGGGTACTTTGCATTTCACAGACCCTCCCTTAAATGGTGGATGAGTACAGATGCCACTTCTGCCATGCATTCAACCGTTTTAAAGTTCCCTGTGCAAGTCAGTTTTCCACAGAGTGGCAAATTCTGTCTTCCACAGAGAATAATTATCTGCATGATACATCTCAATGTGTTCCTGCAATTTCTTATCTGTCTGAGCAATGCACCGATAAGCTGCTTGCAGTTGGCCAGAGGATACTCTTAGAAATGCCTCTGACTTTGCAAGTGCATTTCTGTGGTCCTTTCACTTGCTGTGTTGTTCAAGAATCTTGCTTGCATTAGACCAATCAGTCGTAAGCATTGAGACTGACACAAACATTTTCTAGCTGTGTTGAAGACAAAGCATGGACTGCAGAAGACCCCATCCAAACTCTGTGAATGTTGTGCAAACTGGAATTCATACAGAAGTTCTGGACTGAATGTTCTGTTTTTCTGGCTTCCAGAATCCCCTATGAAAGGCTTAGGAAACTCAAAGCCTTTGGGGGTAGCCACCTCATGGTCAAGATTGCCTTTTTGTCGATATCTGTAAGATGACCACGTTTGTATAAGCCAGTGTCATAATCTTTTATGACATCAGTCATGCTGCTACAAACTGCAGTATGAGGGTTAGAATGTTTGGAGAGCTGCACATGTCCTGCTGCAATAGTTGTATAGTTCGCTGTCACTGCACTTGACTGAAGATTTTGCTTGAGGACATTTCACTTCCTTTTATAAAACTCTGTCTTGGTCTCCACCTCGATCACATCAATGCTGTCGTAGGTGCTACTGGATATAGCACAGGCCTCCTCACATTCAGGACTTCCAGGTGGAGTCACAGCTACTGATTCTTCATTCTCAGAATCAGCTGGAAGAAAGCTGTTTGGGATTTGAGGACCTGCAGCTGATTCTATAGGAACATCCAATTGTGCAACTCCTCTCATCGGTACTTTCACTGTATCACAATGACTAAAAAGGAAGTGAAAGGATAGTTAGAATGATTGCTGCAATGTATTAAAAGAAGTATTGCCAAAAGAGCCTGTAATAGGGAAGTGTGTGCTGACACATAGTTTACACTGCTGTGTAGAATGTCTTACCCTATAGCAAGTTGTTCTTCGCCCAGCTCTGCTGCCACAGGCACTGATGGTTCCATGACATACCTACAACATCCAGCTCTGCTGCTGCCACAGGCACTGACAGTTTCATGACATGCCTACAGCACCCAGCTTTGCTGCTGCCACAGGCACTGACAGTTCCATGACATGCCTACAGCACCCAGCTCTGCTGCTGCCACAGGCACTGACAGTTCCATGACATGCCTACAGCACCCAGCTTTGCTGCTGCCACAGGCACTGACAGTTCCATGACATGCCTACAGCACCCAGCTCTGCTGCTGTCACAGGTAGTGATGGTTCCATGACATGCCTACAGCACCCAGCTTTGCTGCTGCCACAGGCACTGACAGTTCCATGACATGCCTACAGCACCCAGCTCTGCTGCTGCCACAGTCACTGATGGTTCCATGACATGCCAATAGCACCTAACTCTGCTGCTGCTACAGGCACTGATGTTTCCATGACATACCTACAACATACGGCTCTGCTGCTGCCACAGGCACTGACGGTTCCATGACATGCCTACAGCACCTAGCTCTGCTGCTGCCACAGGTAGTGATGGTTCCATGACATGCCTACAGCACCCAGCTCTGCTGCTGCCACAGTCACTGATGGTTCCATGACATACCTACAACACCCAGCTGTGCTGCTGCCACAGTTACTGATGGTTCCATGACATGCCTACAGCACCTAGCTCTGCTGCTGACACAGGCACCGACGGTTCCATGACATGCCTACAGCACCCAGCTCTGCTGCTGTCACAGGCACTGATGGTTCCATGACATGCCTGTTTGAGCTTTGAGAACCTGCAGCTGATTCTATAGGAACATCCAATTGTGCAACTCCTCTCATCGGTACTTTCACTATATCACAATGACTAAAAAGAAAGGGAAAGGCTAGTTAGAATGATTGCTGCACTGTATTAAGAGAAGTGTTGCCAAAAGAGCTTGTAATAGGGCAGTGTGTGCTGACACATAATCTACACCGCTGTGTAGAAAGCCTTATCCTATAGCAAGTTGTTCTTTGCCCAGCTCTGCTGCCACAGGCACTGATGGTTCCATGATGTGCCTACAACATCCAGCACTGCTGCTGCCACAGGCACTGACGGTTCCATGACATGCCTACAGTACCCAGCTCTGCTGCTGCCACAAGCACTGAAGGTTCCATGACATGCCTACAGCACCCAGCTCTACTGCTGCTACAGGCAGTGATGGTTCTATGACATGCCTACAGCACCCAGCTCTGCTGCTGTCACTAGCACTGACAGTTCCATGACATGCCTACAGCACCCAGCTTTGCTGCTGCCACAGGCACTGACAGTTTCATGACATGCCTACAGCACCCAGCTCTGCTGCTGCCACAGGCACTGATGGTTCCATGACATACCTACAGCACTCAGCTCCGCTGCTGCCACAGGCACTGATGGTTCCATGACATACCTACAGCACCCAGCTCTGCTGCTGCCACAGGCACTGATGGTTCCATGACATACCTACAATACCCAGCTCTGCTGCTGCCACAGGCAGTGATGGTTCCATGACATGCCTACAGCACCCAGCTCTGCTGCTGCCACAGGCACTGACAGTTCCATGACATGCCTACAGCACCTAGCTCTGCTAATGCCACAGGCACTGACAGTTCCATGACATGCCTACAGCACCCAGCTCTGCTGCTGTCACAGGTAGTGATGGTTCCATGACATGCCTACAGCGCCCAGCTCTGCTGCTTCCACAGTCACTGACGGTTCCATGACATACCTAAAACAAATAATCTTATTACTTCTGAATGATGAAGGGACTACATGCCTCTCAACCTCTTAGAGCAAGACATCTCGACAAAGCCATTAATAAAAGTTGGACAGAGGCTGAAAAAAAGGGACAATGTCTAAATATTGCTCCTACAAACTTAAAAAGTTGATAGAATAAAAGGTTTTGTATTAGTATGAATTTTCGAAAGGGTATGAAACTCAAACATCTCATTATTTTCTATCTTCTGTTTTATTGTTGCCTATCAAAGGTAGGCCACAATTATAAGGCAGAACTTGGAGCCTTGCACATTATAGTGGTTTACACTTAATGGTCAGTTATGTATAATAGGTTTTAATTTACTAAGTCAGGAAGGCAGCTAAACTTGCAACAGCTGTGCTGCCCCTTCCTGATAAGCATGCTTTGTCTTCCTCTCCAGTGCAACTGATATTTGTTTTCATTTCAGTTTAGACTCCATTCCTACAACACAAACTCACAGTCAGAAATGCACATTTCTTCTGCCTACTAAAGTCAAGACAATGCAATACAAACTTAAATTTTTACAGACAACATTCCAGTGAAAAACTGACAGCCCAAGGGCTTATTTTTGGCCAGAAATGTGTCAGTACACACAAAATATGTACCTCTGTCGTGTGTACTTCAAAGTCATGCAGCACGGAGAAGGCTAGTGGTACCCAGCTACATCTTAGATTCAGGCACAGACTGGATGCTAGCATTACAATTCAAATAAGCAGCAGGAATGTGTAAAACAACTCACCGGGTGCTCAATAAGTACAGGTTCAGTGACTGTATTTTTCGCTATTGGACCAAGGAAAATGGACAGGATTTCTAGCTACCAGTACATCTAATATTCCAGGCATGCTGAAGCCTAAAGCAGGCTACCTGCCAACATCTCACTCACAGATCAGTTATCCAGAGAAGCTTTAAAACAGTGACAACAATTTTTTCCAGCATCAGGTCTGATGAGCAATGGAGAATCTGCAAGTCAGCTTACATGTTTACACAGAAGTTCACCACACTACTCAACCTAAATACAGTATAATGCAAGATGCCATGATGGCTGAAGTATAATCCAAAAAAAAAAAAAACAAATAGGCAGGATTTTTTCTTGTTCCGCTGTATTATACATCTGTAAAAGCTATAGCAGCAGGATAGAGTTCTAACACTTAATCTTCATTTCTAGCCAAGCTAATGGTGGTACACACCTCTGAATTTTTATCCTTCACTCTGGCTGCTTTGTGTCACAAAAGTTCAGATAATTCTCCCCAGCTGATATATTTGTATCAAGAATTTTCAGCCAACAGTGCCTGCAGCACTGAGAAAACAGCACATCTTGAACTAAGCCTGTGACAGTCAAGAGATAAAGTAGAACCGGTAGAGTCTTTGAAAGGCTTTCCTTTTGGTATGTCATTACAAAACATGATGATGAATATACTACTTATGTCCTAAACAGTAAATACAAACCAAAGTGAATCTCAGTATATAATACAACAGAAATTTAGAATATGCATGGTTATTAAAACTATAGTGCACAAAGAACGGCATAAAACAGACTGCAAAACAGTGAAACTCTGCAACTAATATCAGCAAACTGTTAACTAAGTTTATTAAGAGCAGTACTTTATCTGTTGCTGTACTTGGGCCTTTGCCCACCCCTCCCCATCATGTTTGATTTTGTGCAGACTTCATATACCTCAGAAATAACTGATCTAATTCTTCTGGCAATTTTTCTAGTTTATAGCAGCGGTATTTAAAGTGAACCCCTATGTTTGGGTCTGCTCACATACAAAACTAAATGCTAACACAAATTCGGTTATTCTACCAACTACAAAGAAAATGCATGCTAACACAAATCCAGTTATTCCAGCAGCTTTCTAAATTAAGAGAAATATTTCAAATCTGTGTTCAAACACACACAAAAATGCATGCTAACACAGACAATTACTTCAGCACCTTTCTAAATTTATAACAGCAACATTTAAAATCTGTCCCCATTATTGGGTCTTTGTTCTTGCACAAAAAAAAACGTTAACACAGATCCAGTTATTCCTGCAACTTTCTATGTTAAGATGTTGTTGTTTGTCTTTCGGCTTTTTCCCGGTAAGGGATTGCCACAGCGGAACTCCGGTCCGCTAATGATTGGCAGTAGATTTTTACAAAACGCAGAGGTGCCAGCTCGACGCCCAACTTTCAATGAAGGAATGCCCATTTACGCACGCATGCCTTTCAAATGCTACCCAACCACGGGGAGGACATGCGGACTCCACACAGAAGGCACTCCCAAGCCAAGCCGAGAATTGAACGGGAGAACCTCTTGCTGTGAGGTAACAATGCTACCGCTGTACCACCACAGAAACCTTAACTTTCTATAATCTGTGTATGTTCACATACAAAAAAATGCACGCTAACACATTTGGGGTGGGAGGTTGGGATAATGGTTAAGGTATTTGCCTTATAAACCAAAGGTGCAGGGTTTGATTCTCACATGGGGTAATTGGCTAGGTGTAAAAATGGCCCACAAAGGCAGTTAGCCTAGTACTAATCTATGAACCTATGAACACTGAGACAGTTACTCCAGGAACTTTTACAGTTTATAACAGCAGTATTTGAAATCAGTCCCTATATTCAGGTCTGCTCACACACAAAAATGGATGCTAACACAGTTCTGGTTATTCTATCAGCTGCAAAGAAAATGGACGTTAACACAGATCCAACTATTTCGGCAACGTTTTCAGATTATAACAGCGATATTTAAAATCAACCCCTATTTTGGGGTCTTTGTTCACAAAAGAGTGTATGTTAATACAGATCCAGTTATGCCAGCAATTTTATGTTTATAAGAGCAATATTTAAAATTTGTCCCTATTATTGGGTCTTTATTCCCACATACAGAAAATGCAAGTTATACAGATCCAGTTACTCCAGGAATTCCCAGTTTTAGAACTGCAGTATTTAAAACCTGCTCCCAGTCTGGGGTCTTTGTTTATACAAAAATGCATGCTAACACAGATCTGGTTATTCTAACCACAAAGAAAATGCATGCTAACACAGATCCAGTTATTCCAGCAACTTTGTAAGTTTATAAGAGCAGTATTTAAAATTTGTCCATATTACTGGGTTGTTTACACACACGCTAACACAGTTACTCCAGCAGTGTTCTAAGTTTATAAAAGTAATATTTAAAATCTGTCCCTATTTTTCAGTTGATGGAATAATAGGTTTTAAATTAGCGTGTATGTTCTAAAAGATATAGGTTCATAAGTCTGTACTAGGCTAACTGCCCTTGTGGGCCATTTTAAGCCTAGCCAATTATCCTGTGTGAGAATCAAATGCTGCACCTTCTATCTGTAAGGGAAATACCATAAACATCATGCCAACTTTCCACCCGATATGAAGTCCGAAAATCAAATGTATGCCATTATTTTATGAATTCAGCCCTCAATGATTTATGGGTGATTTGCCATAAAACTCCAATGTTATGAGAAATGGACCAAAAATGTAAAAGTCAAAGATCTGGACATTCTGCAAAACTCTGGCAAGTTGAGAGCGATGTCTCCCACTCCATTCCCTCCCCTCCATTTCTTTTCTCTCTCTCTCTCTCTCTCTCTCTCTGTCTCCCCCCCCCCCCCCCCATCTCTCTCCATTCTCTCCATACCTCTTAACTATCCATATTATTGCAGAGTGTCCAGATTTTTCTCCCATAGTTTTGGTTTGTTCATTGTGAAATTTGTAGTTTTCTGGATTTTTGTGGCAAATCAGTGAGGACTGAATTCACTAAATAATGACAGGCATTTTTCAATTTCAGACTTCATACCCTTCAAAAATGCATGGTGACATGAGACCTTCTATTCTAGCAACTTTCTAAGTTTATAAGAGCAATATTTAAAATTTGTCCCTATTTTTGGGGCTTTGTCCTCCCATTATATTTGGCTTTGTCCAGATATTTTGTGTTAAGTGATTGAGAGGTATGTCTCTCATACTTCTCAGCTGTTCAGATTTTCATGGAATGTCCAGACTTTCGGCTCATATTTTCAGTCTGTTCCTTATAAAATGTGTTGTTTTCTGGCAAATCACTGAGATGATCTGAGGATTGAAGTCAGTAAATAATGACACACCATTGAGTTTCAGACTTCAAATCCTTCAGAAAGTGTATATTAAACAAACCATGTTACTCTAGCAACTCTTTAAGTTTATAAGAGCAATATCTAAAATATATCCCTATTTTGGGGCCTTTGTACCCGATTTTGTCAGGCTTTCTTCAGATTTCTTGCACTAAGAGGTCAAGGGCTATCTCTCTCCATCTGTTTCTGTCTCCCCCCTCTCCATCGCTCTCTCTCTCTCACCGTCTGTTTCTCTCCCTCCTCTCCAGCTCTCTGTCCCTGTCTGTCTCGCTCTCTCCCCATCTGTCTCTCTTTCTCTCTCCCCATCTCTCTCTTCATCTCTTTCTCTCTCTCTGTCTGTCCCCCCTTCTTCTCTCTTTCTCTCTCTCTTCCAGTCACAGTCGGACAAACACACACACACACACACACACACACACACACACACACACACACACACACACACACACACACACACACACACACACACACAACTCACGCTCTCTTTCAAACTTATCTACTCTGAAACACGAACAAACCACTGATTAATCTCTGTTGCTTGTCTCCTAAGAATGCTCCCCAGTTTCGCCTCACTGAAAGAAGTCCTCCATTCCATTGCTCATCCAACTCCAACCGGGTCTGCTAGGCAACATGATGCGAAATGCATGCGACAGCAGAGATGCACCACTGGATTTTGGTAAACTGGAACAGACTTACTCTACAGGGTACACAGACAAAATACTGCCTCAAAACGCCGCACTATTCCAGGCAAGACTCAAATGGACAGACCACTGGCACAAATCTACTCACTGTCACTAGTTGGGACTTGGCAATCAGGATCAGGATTCAAAATGAACACCACCTCCAGGTATGCAGCCAGCAGCCCCCAACAAGGTAAGTAAGACAGAGGGAAAACAACTGATTGCAGCTGTATTTAATGGGAATTAAGCAGCCTACCAAATAAAGCTGCAGCCAATAATACTGAAGTCTGGGCAGGTCAGAAGTCAGGTCACCACCCCCTACCCCCTATGCTTGCAAGTCAGCCAAGGCAAGTTTCTAAGGTGGGGAGGGGACCAGGGAGGGGATAGGGAAGGGATTTTAAGGATTTTTTTCCTTCCATGATGGTTTTGCTACCCCCAAGCTAGGCAAGTGTACATTATAGTGTACATAGCATTTGCCTGCCAACGTCCTTGGCCTCTACTGTCACCAATGGATGGAAAAATGCAGACCTTGTCCTAAAAAGCTGATGAAGTCCTTGTATGGACTTTGTTGTCTTCTCCTTCTTCTCTGTAATATTCTTGTTTTCGGAGTAGCCCAGTACTAAAAAGCACTGAATTGAGTAAGCCTCCTGGTATTTAAAGCTTGTATGGCTCTGCCTCTGCAGAAGCCAGCCAATCAAAATGTAAACAATACTCCTGCAGAAACTGGCCATTCGAAATCACACACTACAATCTTCCACTGGAACTCAAAAAAGTCAATGAAGACCTTGGAATACTATGAATTCATAATAACCTAAATGGAAAAAGGCTTTGTAGTCTCCTCCTCCTTTTCTGTAGTCTTCTTGTCTTTGGAGTAGACCAGTACTAAAGAGCATTGAACTAAGCAAGCCTACTTGTATTTAAAGCCTGTAAATCTCCATCCCTGCAGAAGCGGACCATTCAAAATGCAGCCAGTGCCTCTACCGAAACTGGTCAATCAAAATCAAGCACTCCTATCCCTCACTGGAACCCAAGCTCAATTAGCTTAGAAAAAGGTGATATGTAGCAGCCTTTGCTCTCACTAAAGGCAGGAGCAATGCAGACTCAGTCTTAGGATGCTGATGAAGTTCTTGTAATGCAATGAAATTACAGGAACCCAGATGGAAAAGGGCTTTATAGTCTTCTCCCCTTCTCTGTAGTCTTCCTGTCTTCAGAGTAGCCCTGCATTAAAGAGCTGTGTTGTTTCAACCAGGCACATGCAATAGTTGGAATACCCTCAAAGGTTCCTCACCAGGCGAATGCAGGGTATGAATACTCTGTCTTTCTCAGATCACCTTAAGGCCCTATCTCTATATTTAGTCTCCCACAAGTTGCTAAGAGGTGATATATGCCTGGAACATAAGGCATCCTCAGATCCAGTTCTGATGGATCTTTTACACATCAGCAAAATATACAGCACCAGAAACACTATACTACACTAGGCCAATATGTGTATCAATGGATCCCGATCCCGCCCAATGGAATAGGCTCCCCATCAACATGAATCAGAGTTCATTCCTGACCGTATTCAAACAAATCCTTGATCAGTGGGTGGGAAATCGCAAATTCACCCCTGACCTGGCTGCATGTCTCCAATAGACAGAGATTGTCAGAAAGTAAATCAATCCCCAACTAACATACTGCCCACACACATAAACCTTAGCTATCTTTTTTCTAACATACTTCACCATTTAGGCATTTGTAGGTTCAGAGGTTTATAGGTGTTTACTAGGCTAATGACCACAAGGGCCTTTTTAGGCCTAGCCATGCATCTCAAATCTGTGACAAGTTCTGATACCCTTGATAAGTGTAAGCATGGGCTTGGGAGATGAACCATTTACAGGTTACCTCCTTGCATTAAAGACAAAGGTGCCAAACCAGGGATGAATTTCCAGTTTCCCATCCAATTGTCCAAGTTGCACTTGAATTAGGTTAGGGAGGAACTCTGCTTCACATGGATGGGGAGCCTGTTCCATAGATGGGGTAGTCTCTGGAATACATACCTATCTCCCCAACAGGTTCTATTTATATCACAGGCAAGGTTTAAGTCTTTAGAAATGGTAATTCTGGTACTGTTTGTTTTGTGGATATGCAGGAGGTCCATCAGAGTGGGGTCTGACAATGCCCTGTATGCCAGGCATAGATCTCCCCTCAAAAGACTGTAGGAGACAGAATACAGGGATAGGGCCTTGAGGCGGTCTGCATAGGATGTATTGCTTATGCCTTGTATTGTTTTAGTGAGAAACCTCTGTGGATGTTCCAATTGTTGGATATTCTTGGTTAGGTGCATACCAAAGGGGCATTGTACTCAATGATAGGTCTGATGAATACCAAATACAGTGGAACAATGACTTCCTTGGACTTAGATGCCATACCTTTGTTTATAAGTTGCGCAGCATAGAATGATTTCATCACCACTGTAGATATGTGATGATCAAAGGCTAGATTACTATCCATGTGTGTCTCTAGGTCCTTAACTACTAGGTCAACTTTAAGGGGTGTGCTGTCAATATGATAGCTACCAGGGATAGATGACTTCCCAAAGGATACAAATCCATTTCTTGGCATTTAGTTTTAGTCCATGGCTCTGACATCACTTGTTTATCTGTGTCAGCCCTTCCTGGAGAACATCTGTGTCAGTGTGAGATTTAATGATATCTCCTAATTTGCAATTATCTGCAAATTTAATCAGCCAGAGACCACTGACACTGGCCTTGACTTCTGAGAATTAAATGCCAAAAAGGAGTGGTCCAAGGACTGATCCCTGAGGGACTCCACTTGTGACTGGCCTCTTTGTAGAAGTGGACTCTCCATTTCTAACTTCCTGATTCCTGTGTTCAAGGTATTCTGGGACAAAATTGGACTGGGTTTCTTGGCTAGGCTTATAAAGACCCTAGTGGTCATTAGACTAGTAAAACCCTATAAACCTATGAATATACCAAACAAAAAAAAAGTTTGCAAAAGGATGCAAACAGTTTCCGAAAGCCCAGTGCAAATTCAAACATAATTTATCTGGACAGTGATAGTGTTATGGAAATAGTTTTTCTAAGGTAAGGTACAGGGTTAGGGTTAGGGCTGAGGTAGGTACAATCTTAGAGTTAGGATTATCATGCATTAGTAAGGTGGATATAAGGACTGATGCTAACTGCCATCTATTTTAAAACAAACTGATGTTGTTATACAATGCAGTTTATGGAACTGCTGACTTCTTATGATTGTTTCACCATGGGTTCAGTTAAGTACATGTAATTAAGAGGGTGTGGAGGCATATACAGACCATAGACAACCTGCAAAAAAATGCCTGTTCAGTTATTTTTACTTCATTGCTTTTTCCAAAGACTTGATTTTTGTTTGTTGTATTTGCTGATTTCAGTGGTCTTTTGGTATATTAATCTAGCAGCAGTGAAACCATCATGGAATGGTAGAAGTCTTTGTTTCAAGTTCCAAACAAGAGCTAATGTTTTCCTTTCATGCTTAGAAGATTTAACACCAATGCCTGGGCTGAAGGCTTTCTGTTCAGCTGTATGTACATCTGTGCAATTTGACCTTATCACAATGAGAGGGGGTTTCTAGCTGAAAGAAAAAGGCTTTTAATGAAAATCTGAACACCTGTCTAGCAATTCTTGTTAGTCCAGAGGCAGAGATGCCAGCTCAGAATGCTGGAGGTTTTGTGTTCAAGTCCTAAACAAAAGTCCTACTGTATATGTAATTCATTCTACACATCCTGAAAGTTACAAGTGTTAATACCCTGAGATTTATGTTTCATTGGGCCGTCTTCTACTTTCCACCAGTACCCATGCATGTGCATTGGTGAGTGTGTGTGTGTGTGTGTGTGTGTGTGTGTGTGTGTGTGTGTGTGTGTGTGTGTGTGTGTGTGTGTGTATATATATATATATATATATATATATATATATATATATATATATATGTGTGTGTGTGTGTGTGTGTGTGTGTGCTCATGCATGTGTATAATTTGACAGTTGAATAAAGACATTTTTTGCAGGCCATTGCAGAAAAAGGTAACTAATGGAGATTGCAGGTTTGTTTAGTATGTATTGTAATTAACTCTAACAGCACGATTAACCAATCAACAACATTGTGTATATCAGTCTACCTTAACAATACAATTTGCTATGGGAAAATCTCATACACATGCAAGTAATAAAGATAACGATAAATTATAGCTTCTTAATGGAAAGGTAACAATAGATGGCAGAGTGGAAAGCAATTAATATTTTAGCAGTTACTTTGCAGACAAAGAAGAATATGAAACAAGTGATCTCTAGGGTTTACTCTGAAGTTTGTTAATGAAAATGATTTGTTGATTATTTTCTCAAAATATGTGACTTGCCCTTTTTTGTGTTCAGAATTATTTGGATATGAGGGTTATACAAATGGGACTGTATTATTTAATTATTTTGAACTGAATATTTTATTATCTTCTTACATCATGTGCTTCTTAATGCTACACGGATTGCTCTTGAAGTTCTTATCTACAAAAAAGATAGATGCAAGTAAGAAAAGAATAACGTTCGGTTATGTTGTTGCTACCGCTAGTCAGGGAACTGACAAATCTAGTATAAGACTTATAAAAACCTGTATAGTGAGTCTCAGCATGGATCTGAAAGTGGCCTTTACATGACACTAGTCTATTATATTTCACTTAGGTTTGTATGAGACTCTTCAGAGAAAAACATTTCCTATGGTTCTGTTTTTTTTATTATTTAATAAGGGTTTTTATTGCAGTATACCATAGCCTTGTCACTAAGGTGATGCTGAGGAAATGTTTTTTTCCACTATCCATCAGTCATACAGGATTTGTCATACCTCGTTTAATGATAAAATTGCATCAATATTACCTGCTCAACTAAATAATCCAGGGGTCTTTTTGGGTGACATCTGTTCTCAGTTGTCACAGATAGTCATTCTTCAGTTTGTTCCAGTTATTTCAATTATATTAAATGCTGATGGTGTAATTCTCATTACTGTGTCGACTGTCTTTATCACTAATGAACTTCAGTTCAGCACAAGACTGGATCACAAAATATAGTTTAAAAATGACCTGTTAAAAGGCCATAGCTATGTGCTTTGGTATGTCTTCTTACAAAATATTTTCAAATCATTTGGATAAATGCACTGAATCAACAATTAAATTTGAATACCTCTAGATAGCTATTTTTATGGCTCCTTCATTTATAAATGTTATGTTAATGCTGCTGTTTCATAGGCTTACATTAGCAAATAGGTGTGTAATTGTTTTACATCTCATGTAAGCAGAATAGTTGATATTTTAATGTAGTTTATTATTCTAGATTACGTTTAAGTTAGGAGTGGGATAGTCTGTCTATAGTGCATTGTAAACTTTTGCCATTCTTAACTACAGTGCCATGCCAAACATAGAAGTTGGTACAATGGCACAGTGAGAGGTAAGAAGTTATCCAGTTCTGTTCTTGGACAGGATACTTTCCGCACAGATTCTGCATATCCCAGAGTTTGCATGTTTTTTTCCCAGGGTGCTTTACTTTTCTCCCAACTTGTAAATTGTTTGTAGGTGTATTTGCATATGTATGACAGAAGAAAGGTCTAACATTTTATGTTAATTTCTTATCATTGCCTAGTGGCTTGTAAATCAAGATAGGATTAAACACAGAGCAGTTCACTTTAGTTGAAATCTAAAATGCTTTCGTTCTGGTCCAAGACTTAAGTATTGGCATACCAGTTTATAAACTGTTTCAGTATAATATATTTACAGAAAAAAACAATAACATTCATAATGTTGCAAATGTATAAAATTATGACATTTTTTTTTCTGGCATGGCCTGTAGGTTGAGTGGGTCTGTTGTAGTATATGATTTTGATAAAAAAGGATGTTTGTGTTTATTTAAAAAATGACATTATTTAGTTATTTATGGGAGCTGATGCACTGTCTTTTTTATGTAAACTGACACTGCAAAAAATAGGTCCCACCCTTGTTGACCTTGTTAAGTATAAAGTAAAACATGCATTACAATAAACAACAGTATGCACTGCGACTGTCCATTTCCTTGTGTAAACTAAGTACTAGGTGTCTTTACAGGCGGACACCTTTACTGGCTGTCAGAAAAAAAGGAAAAACAGAATTCTGCTGTCTTTGTCTTTCTGGTTTTGATGACTGAAGATTGTCTATATATTATAATGCCTACACTAACTGTACACTAAGTGTACACTGTTCTGAGTGAACAGATAACACAAACATAACTCACATCTTCTTCCTCCTAATTTTAGTTTTCCTACTTGTATTCTTGCAGCTTTAAATATTGACAGGGATTCATAAAGGTTACCACAAACTGCAGACTACATGTATACTTAGTGTAATCTTTCTGAGTGACTAAAAAGCACAAAAAATGTGATAGGAATGTTCTTGAATACATATTGTATACCCTTAATGTACACTTAATGTAGGCTTTATTGAATCTGGCCATCGTTTTCACTCTAAGGAATACATCGGGAAGCATGTGAATTTGTTGCCACTGAAGCCTATAGGATGGCTGACAATCAAATCCTGTCACAGTAACATATGCATAAATTTGCAACTTCCAAAGGGGAAACAAAGGAAGCTTCTAGCAGTATATAAGGATTGCAAAGGAAGAGTATGCAATCCAATTAACTTTCACATTTCTAAGAGTCATAACTTGTTAGTTAATAATTGCAACCCAAGTGACTTATTCTGCACAATGACATATCAGTGCATTATGTAGTATACAAGAATGTTAGCTGGTGTTGTCTCACATACATGTGTACATGACTGTATTGTATGTGAGAAGCATCCAGCATACAGTGTATCTCCTGCAGCTTCGTTTAATCCAACATTCCTTCATGGTGCATATCTTGATGCCATGCGTATGTCACATGACCTGGTTGTCAACATATCAATCAATGTTGCTCAATATGGTATGCATTGCCAGTAGTCCTCATCTATGCTTCACATTTGTTCAGTGATAAGGACAGGCTGTATGTGTACAGAGATGCACAGTAATGTGCCATATATCCAATATATGCCTCTGTTCTGA
Organism: Protopterus annectens; assembly: GCF_019279795.1. Classification (NCBI taxonomy): domain Eukaryota; kingdom Metazoa; phylum Chordata; order Ceratodontiformes; family Protopteridae; genus Protopterus; species Protopterus annectens. The sequence continues at coordinate 954,929,608 of NC_056746.1, forward strand.
TTTGCACAGTGTGTCATGGTTTCAGGAAACCCTACACCTTTGTCATGCATTGTAACACATTAAGCAAGTGTTCATTGCCTACTGTGTATGTAATTCACTGTATGAACCCTGAAAGTCGCAAATGTTAAGACACTGGAAATCATGTTTTTGGCAGACCATCCTCTGCTGTCCATTACAATTCTAAAACTGTAAAATAGTCAAACACTAATGTGTAAAGGGAGGTGGATGTGTCAGGCATGGCAGACATATATCTTAAGTTTGACTGCCATTTGAAATTAGCATGCATGCATGTGCATGTGTGCGCATCATGGTGGAGTATGTGCAGTGTCTTATGCACAGAAATGTGTATGTCAAACTTTATTCCATATGTGATTTCTTTTTTGTGTCTGTTGCATTGACATGCAGCATCATAGAGGTCATGATGTAAAACATGTGCCCATTCACATTGCTTACACAATGTGTACATTGTTGTGCAGCACTACTTATACAACGCTGTCCTGCAACTATTGCCTTTCATCAGTAGATCATACTGTTGTAGAAGTATTATAGTCTGGCATCGGTTGCTACAATATTAACACATATCTAATACTATGATGTTTATTGATAGAAATGTTTTTGATATTTTATACCATAATGTGACACTTGTATGAAATTACATGAAACATAATAATAGAGCTCTGTAGTTTATATTTGGAATATTGGATTATTTGTATATTTAGTACTGTTGTTGTTGTCACAAAAGGAGATACTGCCAGCCCAGCTATCTGGAATTTTGTAAGTAATTAAATGCTGTTTGTGAATATCAACATGACTCACATGCTTGTGTTAGAACTGTATATTATGTGTATATTAAACTGCTGGTACAGAAGTGTGTGTTGAAAAGGGTTGTAAAGTACTGAGCTTTAAAAATGTATCCACAGTGTACCCTACTGGAACAGAACAGAAATGTACATACACTATTGTAACAATTTAGATGTATATATTTTAACAATGGAAACTGGAACACTGGAGGTTATGACCACATAACAAAAGGATATTATCTTTCAGTTTCAGTGCAGTAACAGACGCAATGTCTAGAACTAGAGGTTCTCTGCACTGTCTTGCAAGTGTTTAATTGTTTTATGATTTCCAGCATGTACTAAGTTTTGAGGAAAAGCCATTGTGTATGCATTTTCACAGGTAGATGCTAAATGCTACTAGCTGCATCAGTAGTTGTTTTTCACCTGGGATAGAGTCAGATGACAAGAAGTGATGTCATCCTGCAAGCTATCCCAGCCGTAATATTTGGGATATTAATTTAAGAACTCTATGAGAGAGACTATGTATTCTGTATGTTTCTTTGACCTGACAACATCAGCTGGAAGACCCAATCACCACAACTACCTTGTTGTTCTGTAAGTTAATGGGGGTATGGTAATTCTTTTAGATTCAGTCAGGAATATGGTGAAGTATAGTTTAGATGTTTTCTTTATTTATTTGGGACTGTCCTGCAATGAATGTTGTTTTAAGTATTTCCTGTGATTTTGAACCCTGATGTGACTGTGATTATATACTGAGTATTTTCTTATTAAATATATTTAAACCTTTCATTGTGAATGAAATTTGTGAGACATATTTAAATTTGGAGAGTACTTGCATATTTATTTGGTATCACATCTGGACAGAGGAAGGATGACAAGGAGACATGGTAGTGGAATGAGAAAGTACAGGAGAGTATACAGAGAAAGAGGTTGGCAAAGAAGAAGTGGGATTGTCAGAGAGATGAAGAAAGTAGACAGGAGTATAAGGAGATGAGGTGCATGGCAAAGAGAGAGGTGATGAAGGCTAAGGATAAGGCATATGAAGAGTTGTATGAAAGGTTGGACACTAAGGAGGGAGAAAAGGACCTGTACCGATTGGCTAGACAGAGGGACCGAGCTAGGAAAGATGTGCAGCAGGTAAAGGTGATAAAGGATAATGAGGGAAACATACTCACAAGTGAGGAGAGTGTGTTGAGGAGATGGAAAGAGTACTTTGAGGGGTTGATGAATGAAGAGAATGAGAGGGAGAGAAGGTTGGATGATGTAGGGATAGTGAATCATGAAGTACAATGAATTAGCAAGGAGGAAGTAAGGATAGCTATGAAGAGAATAAAGAATGGAAAGGCTGTTGGCCCAGATGACATACCTGTGGAAGCATGGAGGTGTTTAGGTGAAATGGCAGTGGAGTTTTTAACCAGATTGTTTAATGAAATCTTGGAAAGCGAGAGGATGCCTGAGGAATGGAGAAAAAGTGTTTTGGTACCGATTTTTAAGAATAAGGGTGATGTGCAGAGCTGTAGTAACTACAGAGGGATTAAACTGATCAGTCACAGCATGAAGTTATGGGAAAGAGTAGTGGAAGCAAGGTTAAGAAGGGACGTCATGATTAGTGATCAGCATTATGGTTTCATGCCAGGAAAGAGCATTACAGATGTGATCTTTGCTCTGAGAGTGTTGATGGAGAAGTACAGAGAATGTCGGAAGGAGTTGCATTGTATTTTTGTAGATATAGAGAAAGCATATGACAGGGTGCCTAGAGAGGAGTTGTGGTATTGTATGAGGAAGTCAGGAGTGTCAGAAAAGTATGTAAGAGTGGTACAGGATATGTACAAGGGTAGTGTGACAAAGGTAAGGTCTGTGGTGGGAGTGACGGATGCGTTTAAGGTGGAGGTGGGGTTACATCAAGGATCAGCTCTGAGCCCTTTCTTATTTGCAATGGTGATAGACAGGTTGACAGACGAGATCAGACAGGAGTCCCCGTGGACTATGATGTTTGCAGATGACATTGTGATCTGTAGTGAGAGTAGGGAACAGGTGGAGGAGACCCTGGAGAGATGGAGATATGCTCTAGAGAGAAGAGAAATGAAGGTCAGCAGGACTAAGACAGAATATATGTGTGTGAATGAGAGGGAGAATAGAGGAATGGTGAGGATGCAAGGAGCAGAGGTGGCAAAGGTGGATGAGTTTAAATACTTGGGGTTAATAGTTCAGAGTAACGGTGAGTGTGGAAGAGAGGTGAAGAAGAGAGTACAGGCAGGATGGAGTTGATGGAGAAGAGTGTCAGGAGTGATTTGTGACAGATGAGTACCTGTAAGAGTGAAAGGGAAGGTCTACAAGAGGGTAGTGAGACCAGCTATGTTATATGGATTGGAGACAGTGGCACTGACAAAAAGGCAGGAGTTTGAGCTGGATGTGGCAGAATTAAAGATGTTAAGATTTGCACTGGGTGTGACGAGGGTGGACAGGATTAGGAATAAGTATATTAGAGGGTCAGCCCAGGTTGGAAGATTTGGAGACAAAGCCGGAGAGACACGATTACATTGGTTTGGACATGTGCTGAGGAGGGATGCTGAGTATATTGGGAAAAAGATGCTAAGGATGAAGCTACCAGGTAACAGGAAAAGAGGAAGGCCTAAGATAAGGTTTATGGATGTTGTGAGAGGGGACATGCAGGTGGTTGGTGTAACAGAGCAAGATGCAGAGGACAGGAAGAAATGGAAACAGGTGATCTGCTGTGGCGACCCCTAATGGGAACAGCCAAAAGAAGATGATGATGACTTGCATATTTATTTGGTGACACTGTGGGCCACTCCTAATAGCCTTGCTCTTGGTCAAACTACCATTTGTATTGATAGTAACTTTACACAATAAGATTGAACACCTTTTGTTAAGGGCCTTAAAGTAGCTGATAAGGACATGGCTGGTGACAGTGGTAACTAACTTATAGTCTGGGCAAAAGGGGGCATAGCTAGTAAACCTGTGCCAGCCTTTCCCAGGTGTGTGAGTGTGTGTGTGTGTGTGTGTGTGTGTGTGTGTGTGTGTGTGTGTGCGTGTGTGTAAATCAAATCTCAAAGTGTGTGTGTGTCAGCTAACTGGGCAGGGACACAAAGCACTGGCTGGACAGAGAGGGTGCTGGAGGTCTTGGCTTGGCCACTCAGCTGAGATCTCAACCCTACAGCTGTGCCAGTGAGGAGTCTTATTGGGGATCTGGAGAAAGAGGGAGAAACCAACTCTGGGCTGACTGTGGTCTCTGTCTCCTCTTAAGGGAAATTGCACTTGATGCAGATAGCTGCATCTGGAAATAATGTGTGTGTACATGTCATCCTCCCAATGTACATCCACCACTGTTGCCAATGGTGAGGATTGAGGCTCCGTGATTACTGTGCCAGTGGTGGGGCATCACATATATTGATTGGCAGTGGTGGGATATCCACATATTAGGATTCAGTGGTGTGGATATTGCATTCCTGTAGCCTGTAAACAGTGGTCACTAAAGAAGGTGTTTGTACTCTCAATCATCCACACAGTGACCACTCAGAGTTTCATATCACAATAGTTTTATTTTTTTGTTAGCTTAGTTAGTCAAGGAAAGCAGGTAAGGATGTCAGTAGAGGAGTATGGCAAGCTGACAAGGAGCCAGTTGGCTGAGATGTGCCAAGACAAAGGACTGGTGTATGCCAAACTGACTAAAGTAGAAATGATTGCAGCCTTAGTCACAGCTGCATCACAAACCAGGAGGACAATCAGACTGGCTTTGGGAATGTACACCTCTCAGGAAATGGACAGTTAAACCATTCCACAGAGGACTTAAAAATCCATCTGGAGTTAAAGAGATTTGAGTTGGAGGCCAAGCATTTGGAAATAGAATTAGCAGAGAGACTGAGATGTCTGCAAGCTGAAGGAAATGAGAGGAGGTGGCAACATGAAAAGAAGATGCTGACTCTTCAGCAGGGTCATAGAGGTAATGGAGAAAGGAGGAGCCGAAGCTCAGAAGCAACAAAGGACAGTAAATTTCTGCCACAATTTATAGAGAGTGATAATTTTGATAGTTTCATTCATATGTTTGAAAGGGTATGGAAACAGTATAATGTTGATCAAGGGCTCGGAGTACGGTTCCTGACCCCTTTACTCCATGGCAAAGCTGTAACTGGTATTTCTAAATTATCTAATACTGATTGCTTAAATTATAATATTGTTAAAATAATTTATTATAGTGTTTTAAGTTAATACCTCAAACTTATAGAAAACAGTTTTGTGAGCATAGATGCAAGGGAGATAAAAGAGTTTGTGTGAATATATTGCTGAGTTAAGCACTTATTTTCATAGATGGGTGAGTGGGTGTCAGGTCACCACTTTTGATGGGCTGGCAGACCTTTTGGTGAGGAAACAAGCCCTTAGCACTTTGCCTGAGGACATGATGATTTGGTTGGCAGATAGGCAATGTAACATAGTAAATGAGTTGGGGAAAAAGGAAGACCTATACCTAGCAAGCAAGGTATCACTTCATAGGAAAGGGATACCTGGCACTGCTCATTGGTCTAAGGGAACCCTTGGTGGGCAGCCTAAACCACTCCAGAAGAGTCTGCCAGTAGCAGGGGAAGCCACTTGTCCAGGTACACAACCAGGACCAAGGGTTACATGTTTTAAATGCATCCAGTGGGCCATGTAGCATATAGATGTCCACAGAGGCAAGGGGGGAACAAAAGGTGGGAGAGCCAGTAAGTGGGAATGACAAAATGCCAGCGGTGAGTTGTCTGGAGACAACAAGGGTACCAAACTACCACAAGAGGGTATATCCTATCTTAGTAGATGGGAAAGAGCCCACTGCTAAGAGAGACACAGCCTCTGACATAACCATTGTGAAGCCTGCAGTGGTTAAAGAGGAGCAGTACTTACTCGGGCAGTCTACTCCAGTCAGAGCTTTAGGAGGGACCCCATTCCAAATACCTTTGGCTAGGGTTCACCTTGACTGGGATGGTGGAAAAGGAAACAAGCAAGTTGGTGTGTTTGAGGATATCCCCGCAGATGTCCTGATAGGGAATGATTTTGATAATACAGTACCTTGTGAGCATGCAGTTACACTCAGTCAGGCTTGGAGAATAGCATGTGGGTCTGGTAGCCTGGTGGTGGGGGGGGACTCTGACAGACCACAGACTTGAAACTAGGACTGATGTGGTGGTTTCTTCAGAGCGGGAGCTAGCCTGTAGCAGTGAGACTGAAGGTGAGCCAGAGCTACTTGTGGGTACTGATGTTCCCTTGGAAAGAGTGACTGCAAGGGTAGAGGTGAACAGTAGTACCTAGGCTGACAGTGAGGCACCGCTGTCTGAGAATACCAGACTTCTTGTGGAAGGGGTGCTGGGAAGGTCTACAAAGAGAGAGGTGAGACAGGCTCAGCTCTCAGACCATATTGTCAAGGAAAAGAGGAATCTGTATACTGGGACAAAGGGTTACTGTATAGAGAGTGGACCCCTGAGGGAGGGCTAGAGGGTGAGAGAATACAGCAGTTGGTAGTCCTCAGAACCTATTGTTTGGCACTTCTCGCCATAGCCCATGACATTTCCTTTGAAGGTCATATGAGCATAAAGCATACGAAGAGACATATTATGCAGAACTTTTATTGGCCTGGGATTTTCAGAGATGTAACAGGGTACTGTAGGACCTATGTGCAGTGCCAAAAGGTAGGCATGGCAGGAGACAAGGTCAAGCCTCCTTTGATGCCTTTGCTTGTGAATGAAAAGCCATTTCAGAGGGTCGCTATGGATATTGTGGGGCCTCTGAGTATCCCAAGTTCCACAGGGGAAAAGTATATCCTAGTGGTAGTAGATTATTTATTTATTTATTTATTGCATTTGCTTACCAGAAAAGTCCACTGTGCTTGAAATGAGCCCATTTTCAGTGGAGGCCCGGGGAGAAAAGCTCCACATTTAATTACATACAAAGAAGAATTATACGCAACAATACAGAGCATATAAGACAGTTGCAACACATAAAATAAAGTAAAACCACATAGAATGATTTGATAATAACATTGAATAAATTGATAACAACAGCGAAGAATTGGTTACAATCATGGTGTGAGTGTAGGAATAAAAGTTTTAAATATTAAGTAAGATTATTAGCAGAAAAAAAAATTAGCTTAATAAAGGAGACAGAAGGCTTAAAGTAGGGATAGTGCCGGCTAATGTAAGAGCAGAAAGAGTTGGTAAGATAGAGAGAAGGGGAAGATAGACTAGTTATGAGTGAAGAAGAGTACGTTTTTGAGTTGTCATTGGGGTTTGCAGGTGCAAATCCAATGTGAAGAGAGATGAAGTTTAAGGGTTTTTTTAAAGGCAGTGGGATTACCGATAGCTGTGAGTGAAGGAGAGAGATTATTTCATAGCTTGGAGACAGTAAAAGAATACAGTATTTGGCCGGCTGAAAGCTTAAGTTTATCAATGTTTAATAGCATTTTGTTTTCTGTCCCAAGGTGTTGATTGGGATGGTACATAGAATGCAGGAGAGAGACGGGGAGGCTGCTGGGTAGTAAATAAGTTTATGGGCGGTAGTTAGTTGTAGGTATGTGGGGAATTCGAGCCAATTTAGTTGATGTAGTGCAGAACAGTGGTGGGTGGAGAATTTAGCATTTGTAGCAAATTTGGCAACTTTGTTGTAGCATGAGTCGAGTTTTGTTTTCAGGAAAGACTGAATACTGGTGAGGATGGGGGCGCCGTATAAGAGAGTTGAAAGCAGGAATGATGAGGCAAGGGCCTTTTTTGCAGATGAGCTAAGAAAGTAGTTGTGCCTATAAAGGGCTCCTAGTTTTTGATGATATACTACCAGATACCCTGAGGTGATGGCTCTCTCCTCCACTGAGGCAGAAAATGTGGCAAATGCTTTGTTAGATTTTCAACAGGGTAGGTTTCCCAAAAGAAATACTGACCGACAGAGGTATCAACTTCATGTCAGACCTGCTGGCTTGTCTGTAGAGGCACTGTGGGGTGAAGCACCTAAGGACCATCTTTTAAAGTGGTAAGGAAAGTCAGTGATGTTAACTACAGGATAGAACTGCTAGGCAGGAGTCAGGGACACAAACTGTACCATGTGAACATGATGAAATCTTACCATGTTAGGGAGGCCCTGGTGCCAAGTATTTGCAGTGGATGGCTGGAGGAGTCTGAGGGGGATCTGGTGACTGATCTCCTCAGTGAGACATGGACTGACACCTCAGTGGAAGGGGTAGCAACATCCCAGCAGCTATCCCCTACCCAGGTTTGAGAAATCTGGGCAGTACTACAGGAGTTTGGGGGAATGTTCACTGAGAAACCAGGGTGCACCCACCATCGTGCAACACCATGTGGATACAGGACCACAAAGGCCTATGAAGCAGGCCTCTTATAGAGTGCCAGAGAGGGTCAAACAGACTCTGAGGGAGGAGATACAGGAAATGTTGGAACTAGGTGTAATCCAAGAGTCCAGCAGTCCCTGGGCCACCCCAGTGGTGCTGGTACCAAAGTAGGATGGCAGCACCAGGTTGTGTGTGGACTACAGGAAATTAAATAGTGACACAGAGTCCGATGCTTACCCCATGCCTAGGACAGATGAAGCCCTAGAGTAGCTGGGTGTGGCTAAGTATTTTACCACTATTGATCTTACCAAGGGTTACTGGCAGGTGCCCTTGACTCCCAGTAATAGACAGCAGTCACTCTTTGTGACTCCTTTTGGCTTGTATGAGTTCATGAAGATGCAATTTCAGATGAAAAATGCCCCTGTGATTTTCCAGAGGCTGGTAGATTGTATCCTAGCAGGAGAAAGAGATTTCGCCCTTGCTTACCTGGATGATATTGTCATCTACAGCCATTCCTGGCAAGAGCACCTTCAGCATGCCAGGGAGGTGCTGGACAGACTACAGAGGGTAGGGTTGACCATTAAGCCCAGTAAATGTCAAGTGGCTATGGCAGAGGTCTCCTACCTGGGACCTAGAGTGGGGAGTGGTAAGATCAGGCCAGAACCTGCCAAAGTGGAAGCCATTCTGGCATGGCCTGCCCCAGTTACCAAAAAGGAGGTGAGGGCATTCTTAGGGACAGCAGGATACTACAGAAAGTTTGCCCCAATCATAGCACCATAGCTGCTCCCCTCACAGACTTGACAAGGAAAAACAGGCCAGATAAGGTAGTGTGGATTCCAGCATGTGAGCAGGTGTTCCAGAAGCTTAAAGGAGCCTTGGGAGGACCCCCTGTGTTAGCCAGTCCAGATTGCACCAAATAATTTGTTATGCAGGTGGATGCTTCAAACTATGGGGTAGGGCCTGTTTCCTCAGAGGGAGAAGAGCACCCAGTTTTATATCTGAGTCGTAGGCTCCAACTCAGGGAAAATGCTATGCAGTTGTAGAGAAGGAATGCCTAGCCATAGTGTAGGCACTGCAGAAACTTCAACCCTATCTGTATGGAAGGAAATTCAATGTAGTTACAGAACACAAACCGTTAACATGACTACATTGAGCCAACCAGCAAAATGCCAAGTTACTAAGATGAAGCCTTAAGTTGCAGGCATATGATATGACAGTGCAGCACTGCAGTGGGGTTAGCAATGCCAATGCAGAAGGGCTCCCAAAACAGGGAATGGGGTAAGGTATTCTCAGATAGGCTCAACCCTCTCAAGCAACATTTCTCAAGGGTCACTTGAAAGACTAGCTTGAGTCTTCAAGGGGAGGAGCCACATCATGAAAGGAGATATTGCCAGCCCAGCTATCTTTTGTAAATAATTATATGTCATTTGTGAATATCAACATGATTCATATGCTTGTGTTACAAATATATTAGAACTGTATGTTATGTTTATATCAAATTGTTGGTACAGAAATGTGTGTTGAAAGGGTTGTATAGTACTGAGCTTTAAAAATGTATCCACAGTGTACCCTACTGGAACAGAACAGAAATGTACATACACTACTGTAACTATTTAGAGGTATATAGTTTAACAATGGAAACTGGAACACAGGAGGTTAATTTCAGAAAAAATAGCTGAAATTTTAAACTACTTTATAATCTATAACAGTAACAGAAAATTTAAACTACTTTATAATCTATAACAGTAACAGTACTTGGAACACATCTAGAGCCTGTTTACTGCATTTCCTGTGTTGCATTTAATTTAAAATCGTTTTTTTCTCTAAAAACTGAATTTTACCTGATTTTGGCCTAGCACTCAAGTGTGGGGTCATTTATTGCACTGTTGTGATTATTTTGCTGCTTGTGTATCTCTGCTACCTTTAAACTACAACAAAAGAAAAAAAAATCTTGCTTTTTTCCCACTTTCTGAAAGTTAAGAAAGTTCAGTTACAGATTTGCTGTTCTGAACTGTTTGGAAGTTTCTAGAAGGCCAGCACTTGCTTGGGCTAAAGGGAAGTCTCTGTGTTCACCAGTGGGAGTGGTTAACACTGAACAGCCTACCTGTCCCTGGAGGAGTGGTTACTACCTAGAAGCTGTAGTTTTATTGGCCATTTTGGGTCAATTCTAAACTCCTTGATCTGTCTCTCTTAAAACCCGGCTGCCTCGTGGTTTTGGCATCTTTTCAGGCTTGCTAGTTGTTGCTGAAGCACCTACCAAGGGGAGAAAACGCTGAGAGAAGAAAAGGAGCCACTTTTGTGATTTTAAGTATTTTCTTCTGATTTTTTTGTTAAGTTTTACTGCTTTGCCGCCTATTGTTTGGCATTTTCTGGCTTGCTAAATTTTATATCTGCAACAGTAACAGTACTTGGAGCACATCTAGAGCCTGTTTACTGCATTTCCTGTGTTGCACTTAATTTAAAATCGTTTTTTCTCTAAAAACTGCATTTTACCTGATTTTGGAGTAGCACTCAAGTGTGGGGTCATTTATTGCACTGTTGTGATTATTTTGCTGCTTGTATATCTCTGCTACCTTTAAACTACAACAACAAGAAAAAAAAAAAAAAAAACATCTTGCTTTTTTCCCCACTTTCTGAAAGTTAAAGTTCAGTTACAGATTTGCTGTTCTGAACTGTTTGGAAGTTTCTGGAAGGCCAGTGCTTGCTTGGGCTAAAGGGAAGTCTCTGTGTTCACCAGTGGGATTGGTTAACACTGAACAGCCTGCCTGTCCCTGGAGGAGTGGTTACTACCTAGAAGCTGTAGTTTTATTGGCCACTTTGAGTCAATTCTAAACTCCTTGATCTGTCTCTCTTAAAACCCCACTCCCTCATGGTTTTGGCATCTTTTCAGGCTTGCTAGTTGTTGCTGAAGCACCTACCAAGGGGAGAAAACGCTGAGAGAAGAAAACGAGCCACTTTTGTGAATTTTAAGTATTTTCTTCTGATTTTTTAAGTTTTACTGCTTTGCCGCCTATTTTTTGGCATTTTCCGGCTTGCTAAAGTTTATATCTGTAACAGTAACAGTACTTGGAACACATCTAGAGCCTGTTTACTGCATTTCCTGTGTTGCACTTAATTCAAAATCGTTTTTTTCTCTAAAATCTGCATTTTACCTGATTTTGGCCTAACACTCAAGTGCGGGGTCATTTATTGCACTGTTGTGATTATTTTGCTGCTTGTGTATCTCTGCTACCTTTAAACTACAACAAAAAGAAAAAAACAACAAAAAAAATCTTGCTTTTTTCCCACTTTCTGAAAGTTAAGAAAGTTCAGTTACAGATTTGCTGTTCTGAACTGTTTGGAAGTTTCTAGAAGGCCAGTGCTTGCTTGGGCTACAGTGAATTCTCTGTGTTCACTAGTGGGAGTGGTTAACAGTGAACAGCCTGCCTGTCCCTGGAGGAGTGGTTACTACCTAGAAGCTATAGTTTTATTGGCCTTTTTGGGTCAATTCTAAACTCCTTGATCTGTCTCTCTTAAAACCCAGTTGCCTTGTGGTTTTGGCATCTTTTCAGGCTTACTAGTTGTTGCTGAAGCACCTACCAAGGGGAGAAAACGCTGAGAGAAGAAAAGGAGCCACTTTTGTGATTTTAAGTATTTTCTTGTGATTTTTTGTTAAGTTTTACTGCTTTGCCGCCTATTTTCTGGCATTTTCTGGCTTGCTAAAGTTTATATCTGTAACAGTAACAGTACTTGGAACACATCTAGAGCCTGTTTACTGCATTTCCTGTGTTGCACTTAATTTAGAATCGTTTTTTCTCTAAAAACTACATTTTACCTGATTTTGGCCTAGCACTCAAGTGTGGGGTCATTTATTGCACTGTTGTGATTATTTTGCTGCTTGTGTATCTCTGCTACCTTTAAACTACGACAAAAAGAAAAAAAAAACAAAAACATCTTGCTTTTTTCCCACTTTCTGAAAGTTAAAGTTCAGTTACAGATTTGCTGTTCTGAACTGTTTGGAAGTTTCTGGAAGGCCAGTGCTTGCTTGGGCTAAAGGGAAGTCTCTGTGTTCACCAGTGGGAGTGGTTAACACTGAACAACCTGCCTGTCCCTGGAGGAGTGGTTACTACCTAGAAGCTGTAGTTTTATTGGCCATTTTGGGTCAATTCTAAACTCCTTGATCTGTCTCTCTTAAAACCCGGTTGCCTCGTGGTTTTGGAGTCTTTTCAGGCTTGCTAGTTGTTGCTGAAGCACCTACCAAGGGGAGAAAATGCTGAGAGAAGAAAAGGAGCCACTTTTGTGATTTTAAGTATTTTCTTCTGATTTTTTAAGTTTTACTGCTTAGCCACCTATTTTTTGGCATTTTCCGGCTTGCTAAAGTTTATATCTGTAACAGTAACAGTACTTGAAACACATCTAGAGCCTGTTTACTGCATTTCCTGAGTTGCACTTAATTCAAAATCGTTTTTTTTCTCTAAAAACTGCATTTTACCTGATTTTGGCCTATCACTCAAGTGTGGGGTCATTTATTGCACTGTTGTGATTATTTTGCTGCTTGTCTATCTCTGCTACCTTTAAACTACAACAAAAAGAAAAAAAAAATCTTGCTTTTTTCCCACTTTCTGAAAGTTAAGAAAGTTCAGTTACAGATTTGCTGTTCTGAACTGTTTGGAAGTTTCTAGAAGGCCAGTGCTTGCTTGGGCTAAAGGGAAGTCTCTGTGTTCACCATTGGGAGTGGTAAACACTGAACAGCCTGCCTGTCCCTGGAGGAGTGGTTACTACCTAGAAGCTGTAGTTTTATTGGCCATTTTAGGTCAATTCTAAACACCTTGATCTGTCTCTCTTAAAACCCGGCTGTCTCGTGGTTTTGGCATCTTTTCAGGCTTGCTAATTGTTGCTGAAGCACCTACTAAAGGGAGAAAACACTGAGAGAAGAAAAGGAGCCACTTTTGTGATTTTAAGTATTTTCTTCTGATTTTTTTGTTAAGTTTTACTGCTTTGCCGCCTATTTTTTGGCATTTTCCGGCTTGCTAAAGTTTATATCTGTAACAGTAACAGTACTTGGAACACATCTAGAGCCTGTTTACTGCATTTCCTGTGTTGCACTTAATTTAAAATCGCTTTTTCTCTAAAAACTGCATTTTACCTGATTTTCGCGTAGCACTCAAGTGTGGGGTCATTTATTGCACTGTTGTGATTATTTTGCTGCTTGTGTATCTCTGCTACCTTTAAACTACAACAAAAAGAAAAAAAAACAAAAAAACTTGCTTTTTTCCCACTTTCTGAAAGTTAAAGTTCAGTTACAGAGTTGCTGTTCTGAACTGTTTGGAAGTTTCTGGAAGGCCAGTGCTTGCTTGGGCTAAAGGGAAGTCTCTGTGCTCACCAGTGGGAGTGGTTAACAATGAACAGCCTGCCTGTCCCTGGAGGAGTGGTTATATCTAGAAGCTGTAGTTTTATTGGCCATTTTGGGTCAATTCTAAACTCCTTGATCTCTCTCTCTTAAAACCCTACAACTCTCTTTTTGTGCGGTTTTGCGCACTGAGCAGTGTCGGGCAGCGCTGCCTAAACAGGTTTAAACTATTCCAAGGCTCCACAAAGTCAGCTTTTCACTTTTTCCCTTAGAACTGTTCAAACTGTCAAAGTAATCACTCTATTCTCTTTCTAAAGCCCTGCACTTGCTCAGCTCTTATAAGGTAACACTAACTAACTAAAGCACTACATCCTCCTTGACTTCTCATAAGTATTAGGCTCCCGATTGGTCCTTCCTGATCAAGTGAAAAATCAGTTCCCTTCTCTAATCTGATCAGTAAAAAAACAGTTCCCTATACTAATCTGGTATTTCCAAGGGTCAGTTTCATGGTTACGCTCCAGTCCAGCTGGTGAATCTGGGAATTTTGAGGCAATGTTACAATTGCCCTATGTACAAAGACAACCCTCTCCTCCTTCCAGCAAACGCTAATACATGTGAGAGATGCAGTTACACAGCCAAACTGGAGGCAGAGCTCTCTCAACCTAAGACTGGCACAGTCAGTCAGGAGGAAAAGGTAACCACCCACACCACAAATCCAGTCTCACACAGACCTATTGCATCTGCATACCCAACACATAAACACACAAAAACATACTCGGAGGCTCTAAATAAAAGTTTGCCTAAACAGCAAAGACCTCCTAAGCAGATATCAAAGCAACAGCCACCCCTCAACAATACCCACGAATCACATATCTCACAAAATCAGTGTGCCTTACAGTCACAGCCCTTAAGGCCAAACAACACACCAAATACACTTGTTATAGGGGACTCTATTCTCCGCCACACTGATGTCCCGCTCACCAGACTGAACAAGGAGAAAGTCACTGTAAGCTGCCTGTCGGGTGCCAGGATCCGCCACATAATGCAAGCACTCAGGTCACTCCAAAGCAAGTACAAGTATGACTCCGTCATTGTCCATGCTGGTGTGAATGACCTAAGACGTACCTCCCTGGACTACATGAAAAGAGACATAGAGGAGCTCTCTGACCATGTAGCCCAGGCTGGTATGACCTTGACCTTGAGTAGCATCTTGCCCTCATGAAGAATGATGCCACAGTATAAAGACAAAATGATCAGTTTCAACAATTGGCTAAAGTATTGGTGTCATTCAAAGGGGATCCAGTGTCTGTCGGCCTGGGATGACATGCTCGACAAGCCACATTGCTTTGCTAGGGACGGCTTGCATCTGTCACTCTTAGGCTTTCATATACTGGCCAAGGCTCTTGCCACCCCCATAGTGCCTTTTTTAGGCAAGGCTCAAAGGACAAACCCACCTCCATAGACAACCCAAGGATAAAAAAACTAAAGGTAATGCTACTCAATGCCAGAAATCTAAACCTCAAGATGCACGCACTCGAGGCCCTCCTCAATATGGAGAAAATCGATATCTGTGCAGTAACAGAAACCTGGTTCAAGGCTCCTGAGAGCACCCCAGCACTACCAAGTTATAACTCATACCATGCGTTTCGGCCCCAAAACTCAGACCGAAGCACAAAAGGAGGGGGAGTATCTATATTCATCAAAGATACCTACACCTCCAGGTTAGTGGCACTGCACGAAGCATTGGAAACCATCCATGTGCAACTAACAGCGAGCAAAACTTCCTTTCAGTTTGCAGCCTGCTACAGAACACCCTCCCTATTACAGGAACCCAACTTGGCATTCCTAAGAACACTAGCGAATATGAAGGTCTCTCCAAACACTATGTTATTGGGTGACTTCAACTACCCAAGCATTGAATGGGAAAACTACTCAAGCCCAAATACCCTCGCCCAATGGTTCCTTGAATTTATAAACTCTAATGCAATGGAACAACTGGTCACCACTCCCACAAGAGGGAACAACATATTGGACCTGGTCATCACCAACATGGGGACTCTATGTTCCACACCAGAGGTAAACCCCTCATTGGTAAGATCAGACCATAAACAAATTTCCCTGGACATCCATATCCCGTCCCCACCCCCAGCCAAGGATATCACTGTAAAGAATTTCTCAAAAGCCAGCTTTGCACTTCTCAAGACTGAGGTGGAATCCTTCAAAGCCCCTGGGCCAGAGGATAATACAGCCCAATCCGCAGAATCCTTTATAAATGCATTCTATGAGCACCTGCAGGAATGCATGGATCGTGCTATCCCAAATAAAACCAAGACTCACTCCTCCAAAAACAGGAGACCAGTCTGGTGAAACCCGGCCATAAATAAGCTATACAACGGAAGGAGGAAGCTACTACATGACAGAGCAAAATCCCAAAAAAGGACGGCATCTCTGATCAGTATTAGCAAGAAACTTCGATCCCTCATAAAATCATCAAAGGCCAGCTTCGAAAGAAAAATTGCCCTAGACACTAAAGATAATCACAAGGCCTTCTTTAGTTATGTCAGGAACATGGGCGGAAACTCCCAGATATGCTGTGAATTGTTGCATAACGGTACAAAATATACCGAACCTACAGACATAGCCAACATCCTGGCAGACAGATTCAGTGCAAACTCCCCCCCCTTCCCCCCCCAAAGGAGCAAATGCCTATACGAACTGAATGTAACCTCCCTGATATCACAGATGCACAGGTGAAAGCTGCCTTCTCCAAAGCAAAAAACACAGCATCTATGGGACCGGACAGTGTTCCAGGCTGTGTCTTACACGAGCTCCAAGAAGAACTGAACCCTCACATTGTCACTGTTCAAACTTAGCCTTACTACAGGATATGTACACAAAGAATGGCATACAGCTACAGTGTCCCACTCCACAAAGGTGGTGCCACAACGGACCCCGGAAACTATCGCCCCATAAGCCTGACTAGTCTGGTCTGTAAAGCTATGGAGCGTATTATCATGGAACTCATAAACAAAGACATTGAGAGCCTCCAGACACTGGACCCTACACAATTCAGCTTTGTTAAGGGCAGATATTGCCTCTTAAACCTAGTTGATTTCTTTGAAACAGTTACCAAAGCCATAGATGAGGGCAAGGTAGTCCACACAGCCTACCTGGACCTCACAAAAGCCTTCGACACAATACCCCACTCGGGCATCATAAATAAGCTTACCAGCTTAAATATCAACACCTATATCACAAGATGGGTTGCAAACTGGCTCAGAGATAGAACCCACATGGTCAGAATCACAGGTGCCATGTCCGAATCCAAACCAGTTACAAGTGGCATCCCACAGGGCTCAGTTCTGGGACCTCTCTTGTTCGGCATATACTTCTCTGAGGTTCAGGCTAACACGGGGGGATTATGGCTGACAAAGTTCGCAGATGACTGCAAACTGGGGGCCATAATCGAATCTCCAGCTGACACAAGCATCCTCCAAAAGGGTCTCACAGAGATGGATGCTTGGTGCCAGAGCCACGGCCTCAAGCTAAATGCTAAAAAGTGCATAGTCATCCCCTTTGGGAAAAACAAGGTGCCCACAAATTACCACATAGGTGGTAATCCATTAAGTATGGAAGAAGTAATTAGAGATTTGGGGACCAACGTAGATAGTAATCTCTCCTTTGATAATCACATTGCCAAAGTGGTTAGAAAGACCTTCTATATAGCCCACCTTATCACGAAAGGGTTCGCATCTAGATCAAAAGAGGTCATTGTGCCCCTCTGCTCATCACTCATCAGGCCCATAATTGAATACAATGCCCCTTTTGGGATGTACCTTACCCGACACCTGCAGCAACTGGAGAGACCCCAAAAGTACCTCACCAAGAGGATCATGGGCTACAAACAGATGTCCTATGCAGTTCGACTAAAGAAACTCCAGCTCTACTCAGTTGCTTACCGCCTACTCAGAGGCGATCTATGCCTGACGTACAAAGCCATGTCAAACCCAGAATTAATGGACATGCTCCACCTCAAAAAATCCAAGTCCCTTAGAGCTACACGCTCCAGGGACCTAAACCTCAGCACAAAAATAAATAGGACATGCTGGAGGGACAGATTAATTTCCCAGAGGCTCCCCTCACTCTGGAATAGAATCCCAATTCATGTTAGACATAGTTCCTCGCTGACCCTCTTCAAGCGAAATCTGGACGCGTGGATGGGAAATCACAAATTCACCCCTGGGATCTCTTCTGTGTCCCTGCTAGACAGAGGCACAGTAAACTAATCTTAAAAGGGTACCTTCTATGACCTACTTTACAGAGGCACAGCTAATCTAATAGGGAGGCGGAAGCCAAATACACTCTGGCTAGGCTTATAAATGCCCTAGGGCAGATAGCCTAGTATCTACCTATGAACCTATGAACATAATAAAAGGATGTTATTTTTCAGTTTTGGTGCAGTAACAGACAGAATATCTAGAACTAAAGGGTCTCTGCATTGTCTTGCAAGTATTTTATTGTTTTATGACTTCCAGTGTGTACCAAGCTTTGAGGAAAAGCCATTGTGTATGCATTTTCATAGGTAAAAATGCTACCAGCTGCATCAATGGTTGTTTTTCACCTGGGCTAGAGGCAGATGACAAGAAGTGATGTCACGCTGTAAGCTATCCCAGCAGTAATATTTAAGACATTAATTTAAGAATCCTCTGAGAGAGACTGTATATTCTGTATTTTTCTTAGACCTGACATCAGCTGGAAGACCCAATCACCACATCTGCCTTGTTACTCTGTAAGTAAGTTAACTGGGGTATGGTAATTGTCTTAGATTCAGTCAGGAATATAGTGAAGTATAGTTTAGATGTTGTCTTTCTTTATTTGAGACTGTCCTGCAATGTTGTTTTACATATTTCCTGTGATTTTGAACTCTGATGTTACTGTGATTGTATACTGAGTATTTTCTTGTTCTTTTATTTATTATTAAATATATTTAAACCTTTCATTGTGGCTGATATTTGTGAGATGTATGTAAGTTCTGAGAGTATTTGCATATTTATTTGGTGTCACTGTGTGGGCCACTCATAATAGCCTTACTTTTGGTCAAACTACCATTTGTAATGATAGTAACATTACACAGTAAGATTGGACACCCTTTGTTAAGGACCTTAAAGTAGCTGATAAGGATGTGGCTGGTGGCAGTGATAACTACCTTATAGTCTGGGCAAAAGGGGACATAGCTAGTAATCCTGTGCCAGCCTTTCCCAGGTGTGTGTGTGTGTGTGTGTGTGTGTGTGTGTGTGTGCGTGTGCGTGTAAGTGTGTGTGTGTGTGTGTGTGTGTGTGTGTGTGTGTAAATCAAACCTCAAAATGTGTGTGTTTGCTACTTGGGCAGGGACATTAAGCACAGGTTGGACAGAGAAGGTGCTGGAGGTCTTGGCAACTCAGCTGAGATCTCGACTCTGTAGCTGTGCCAGTGGGGAGATTTATTGGGGATCTGGAGAAAGAGGGAGAAACCAGCCCCGGACTGACTGTGGTCTCTGTGTGCTCTAAAGGAAAATTGTACTTGTTGCAGAGAGCTGCATCTGGAAATACTGTGTGTACACCTGTCATCCTTCCAAGGTACATCCCCCACTGTTGCCAGTGGTGAGGATTGAGGCTGCTTGATCACTGGGCCAGTAGTGGGACGTCACAGCTCTTTTGTGATATGATATGTCCAGGAACATGTCCAGATTGTGCTGATCATTGTATGCATGTTCCAAGATATAGTATTGTTTTGCACACATTTCTTTTTCCTGATGATCTTTTGTTTTTATCATCTTTTATGCTACTTACAATGAAGAATATGTATTGCCATTTGTGGCACTGAGTAGTTATGCAGTAGATGTTTAAACTTCCATACCCTTTGCTAGAGTGTTTCAAATCACTTTCAACAACAGTTTTCAAAAACAATTGAAAAGAAAAACAGTTTCCTTTGCTAATAACTTTTTGTTTCATCACCTTTCCCAGAAAGTCTTAAAAGAATTGAAGGAGAAGATCATGACCTTGGAAACATGAATGAGATGCTGCTTATTAACTACTTCTGTCAACTCTGAGATCTTGTCTTTGAGGGAAACATAAGGAGTTCCTTCACTGAGGTCTTCACTTTGTTTTAGCACTTCACTCCCTGTGCTGTTTGAGTCTAATAATTAACAGAAGTAGAAGAAGTGTATACATTTTACCAAATCTGACCAGAATCTGACTATATCTGTCATCTAACAAGGTGCTTACACAGCAGCCTTATCTTATAAAAAACAGTATAGGTTTTCTTCCCCTATTGATTATATTGATTTCAGTGCATGTGGAGCATGAGGCTTCTTCTCTTGTCTGTTATTACTTTCCTGATTGCCCCATCTTCTCTTTTCTAATACTCCCAGACATGTCCTTTCACTGGCTGGCCTCCTAGGATCTTGGGAATCAGTGGCATTCAGTTGCTATTTCTAATATCTAGAGAGAGTTGCTGTAGAAAATAGATCTTGTGGACAGCATGACTAACCGTAAGTTAGTCAGGGAAGGTGTGTGTTACTGAGAATTATGATATATAGTGATGCCAGCCATACATCACTCATCTTCTCATGCACTTTGTGCAGCACATCCATCTCAAGCCCCTTACTTAGCGGCACTGTTCTTGCCAGGTATCAGGCATCTATCAGAAGTTATGCTGATAGTTTTTTTTCCCTCTGCATGAGACCATAAGCTGCTGCTAGCCTCTCTCCCCATGCTCAACCGAACCCCCTTTCATGTCCAACAAGGAGATCGAGGACACTGGTGTGGCATCATAATGCTTGCTGGGGAGTGTGCTTTAGCTCCTGTCCCCATCACAGCAGCCTTGCCAGCTCTGAAGTCACTCTCCTCAGGAGATGCACTTGCACATCTATGCATGAGCAATTTCCTGACTGAGAGGCTAACCTCTCATGCAGCAAGTGGCTGGTCAGGCTTGTACGCTGTATATTGTAGGGAGCCTGGAATATGTCTCAATCTCTTAGCACAGGAATTCTGTACAAAGCCAAAAATAATAGGGGGACAAATGCACAAAAATCAGGGACAGATTTTAATATAACTGTTATAAATGTAGACAGTTGCTAGGTTAAAAGGTTTTGTATTAATTAGCATGCATTTTCTGAAGGATACGAAGTCAAAAACTCAAGTGCCTGTCATTTAACATCCTCTGTCTTCACCAATTTGCCAAAAAAACTGAGATTTTATGAGAAACAGACCAAAATGTCTACTAGTATGAGGAAAAATCTGGACATTTTGCAAAATTCTGAACAGTTGAGATGCATGACCTTTACTTTAAATTGAACACAGGTTGTGTAGAGAACAGTAGAGGCATTATCCCTCTGTAAACACAGGAATAATAGCAGTTTCTTGTCTTACCTTGGATCTTGATGGGTTTGTGGGTGCGTCTTGCTGTCCAGTCAGGGCAGCCTTTTTGATGGCCAACCAGGACCACCAGTGAAGTAGCCAGCTGTCATCCCTTTGTGTCAGTGGTGTATTTTCAGCAGTAGAGGGATTCTGATTCAAAGACTATAATTCTCTGTAGTGTGTGGTTGTGGTTGCTGTAGAGTCCTAGTGTGGTCTGGTACGTGTGGCTGCATGGTGCCTACTAACTCATGTGAGTACAGGGGTGTAGTGGCAAAGGATACTTTCACTGCAGAACCATATAGGTTACAATATCAGCGAATGAGGCAAGGTACAGGACAGCAAAACATGTATGAGTAGCAACAGGGAGGACAAATGTGGGGTAATATGTGAAGGGGGTAGCATGACTTATGGGTTAGAAAAATCAGTTTGTTGGAGGGAGTATGCTACTCTAATAGCATAAGAAGACTAACTGCCCTACATGCCCAGCATAGATCTGACTTGACCCAAGAATATTGTTTTTGTTAGTAAAGTTTCTAGTTACAGTTTAATCTTTCTATTTTTATATGCTCCCCTAGTAAGATAGTATTTGATTTAGGCTTTACTAAACTGTAATGTATTTTAGCACAGTGATGTATGATAATAATTCCTGGGAATGGAAACACTGGTGTTATAAAAGAAATCACTTTTGTATTAGACTATAGTGATTTAATAGGCAAACTGTGTTTCTTATTTTTTTTTTAAATTTTTTTGTTTTAAGTAGGTACACAAAAGCAGATCAAGGTATGTGCCATCTGTACACATTTACACATGATTTTATTCTCATTACTAATAGACTTATTAGCTTTGCTATAACAGGTAAGATTATACAACATAAATTATTCATGACCAGACATAGCAGTAGGGTGTAACACCTGTATATGTGTACTAATAGTTAGAGAGTCCTGTTAAGATCCACTAGGAATCTATGTCAAGTTTCAATTTTCAGGAAAGACTAGTGAAAACAGAGCAGGAGACTGAATGAGTCTAATGTCAGTCTTTTAGATGTAAAAGACTTTTTATTTGGTTAGAATTATGTTGTGCTACCATCACATGGATTATCTGTAGCTGTGAGTGGGAATTAGTTAAGTCATAATCTTTACTATACACATTTTGAGGGATTTTCCATGTTCTTGAATGCATTCAGGATTAAGTCTAAGGCACATCAGCAATAAACATCATTAATGAAGTATGCTGCTGATAGCTGAAGTACTTGTGTTTTCAGTCAGTGCAGTAGCATAGAGGAATAAAACTCTGACTATGGCCGAGGTGACCCAGAGTCGGTTAAAATCATGAGTGTCTGAGTTTTTGGCACTGGAGGATGGGCATACCCATCCTGGGGGGCACCTCAGGATAGCTCTTCAGAAGAGGCTGGGGATAAATGGGGTGGCATTTTCTGAGGGAGGCAGGAGAGCTAAGTTATGGTGGAAGCAGCACAATACACTGGCATATGCAATTGCACATCTGTCCCAAGGATGTTATGGGTCAGCACTGGGGGAAGGGAAATGTTAGGGCATAAACAGAAACAGGCTCAGCAACAATATTATGCTGCAACAAGACCCTCAATCTCCTCATTAGCCCTGAATGTAGGTTTGGGTTAGTCTGTGAGAGGCTAAGGTATGTCCAGTAGATAAGGCAAATTCACCTTATCTACTGGAAAGGAGTCAAGGTGATGCTCAGCTGCAGGAGCCAAAAAAGACCCTTAAAAATAAGTGTTTTCTCATTATGGATCACCATATGCTAGCAGTGTGATATGTAACAGATAAGGAATGAGCTACATCCTTTGGACCTGGGTTTAATTCTCATAACCTCCACTTGCATACCTTATGAGTAAAAAAGACATTTTAACTAGATTGTCATGTCACCTCAGAAAACAGGGATTGCCTTTGACTCTTATAAGCTATGCCTTGTTAAAAACAGCTTATAAAATAAATACACAATAACAAGACTATCAATTAGTATTTTTCTCAGAGTTTACAGAGAATCTAAGGAACAGATCTCCTCGGTTTTCACACTGATTGCCTTTTCCTGATTTTTAAGCTTTTTGGTGGAAGTGGAGCAGTGCGTTTTACTGTTCACACTCATTATATCACATCCCACATAACTTGGGATTCCTTTCCTTGGCAGCATGCCCCAGACAACAGTTTAACTCTTTTTGGGTGGTGCTGTGATTCACAGAGCACAACTGTCATCTGAATAGGACATTGTGTAGAATTAATTGAGTTCATGTCAGGCCATGCCTTCATTGTGAGACAAGGGAAGCTGGCGGAGATGGGACTGATATATCCAAACTCAGTAACTGAAACCCTTTGTATTCCCTAATACACTGCCTTGAAACTATAATTAAATGAGAGCACAATTCTAATGCTCCCTTACTCTATTATATATAAAAAATCATAGTATTCTGAAATGCCTCTTTTAGGTTTCTGCAGTACTGCACAGTCATGTACAGTTTTCATGACAGATGATTGAGCTTATGTTTTTGTCAAATGTGGGACAGCCTGAACATTTTGATATTAGCACACCATTGCCTGACTGCATCAGTATATAGTGTGGCCACCGTTTATACGTTCTGCTTTTGACTCAGAAATCTCATAGCTAAAGTTTAAACGTAGGTGTACTTGGAATACTGGAGTATTGCTGTAGCTAGCTGTAGTACTGTAAAAAGTTAAATCTGATGAATCCTAAGTGCTCCCAACTGTTCCTGAGATTGTGCACTCAGGACCTCCATAAATCAGTGCAGCAGTTAACAAATTAAAATAACACAACCATAGTAGTATGTAGATCTTTCTGAAATGCAGTGTTTTTAGAGGGGAGCAAGAAAGTAGAACTTCTCATAGTTTTAATTTTCTTCAGTTGTGTGTGGTTGTAGGAAAGAACAGCTTAATTATTTCTCACTCTCATGTACTCAAGCTGAGGAAAAGGACAAAAACCTCTTTTGCAAGTGACTGACAGAAACAAAACTGATGATTGTAGTCAGACATTACACTAATTTGAGTGATTCCCTGAATGACTCACACAGTACAGAAAATGGTCTGCCTGTGAATGCATCTCATATTTGTTTGTAAAAAATGGGTGCACAATTTTTTTCACTGAGCACAGGAAAGCACCAAATTTGCCAATATAGAAATTAGTAGACTGAAAAGCTGTATATAAATAATGCAGCTATATCTTTTAAGCTAGATACAGGTGTTAAATATACCATAATTACTGAGAGTGCATTCAGAGAACTGGACTAGAGAAGTTTACTGTCCAAGTCAAAAGCCTTATTACTAACTTTGAGTAATGTAAGATATTGGCAAGATTTGCTCATGAACAGCTGGAAATGATAAAGTGACTTAATGGCATGCAGATGCAAGTGCAGAACAGTAGAGGTTATGTTGCATTTTGAGACAAAGATTCATCCAGTTGCACAATGATTTGTAGGCTCACAAAACAATGAGCCATCCAGTTGTAAGAGTAAATGATTTGCTGATCATATGTTCTCAGAAGCAGTAGTCATTTGCAAATGTATGCAAGAATCTGTTAAACTTCCAAAGCAAAGTGCAGTAACGCAGGATTACTGATGGCAAATAATGAGTTCAGATGCTGTATTTGATATTCTTGAACTTTGTTTAACTGGGAAGCCTACTTGTCTAATACAGTATAAAAATAAATTCAGAAATGATACCTGTTACCTATGTACCATCACAAGTGCTAGTGGCACTGAGACAGAGAGGTATTAAGCTATAGATGTCCGTGGAAAATATAGGTGTAGTGGTCAAGCAGACTCATGCCATACAATAACAAGCATGCTGACTGTGGTTAAAGCTGACAAAAATATGGATCTGCAGTGAACCATAGGACCTGAATAAGGCAATTCTGAAAGAACATTATCCCCTGTAAACAATGGAAGATCTGGTCTCTCTGATGACAAGAGCATTTGTTTCATTATTTGTGACACTGTTTCTGGCAGATCAAATTGGATCTGGACAGAGCTAAACTTTTCTGTTTCAACACCACATTGGGGAGATAGCTCTCTCTGAATGCCTTTCAGAATTTAATCTGCTCCATAGGCATTTCAGCAGGCAGCATTTCACATCATTGAAGGTTTAAAGAGTATTGTAAACATCATCAACAACATTATAGTATGGGGTGAAACAATAAAACAATGTAATATTTAAGTATTTGCTTTTCTGGCTATGACTCAACTCTAAATGTGAATAAAGACAAACACCATCTTTTTGTCATTGGTATTAGCATATAGAATATGTCTTAGCCAGTCCTGAAATTCAGCCAAGTAGTTCAAATTAAGAGATTCTGTGACATTTTGATGTCATGATATGACAAGGTTTGTGGTTTTCCAAGTTGATGTTAGTCAGTCTGATATTGCAACAGTACTGTTACAATGTTACAAGAACGCTAACATGTAGCATATGGTTAAAGAGCAATGATGGATGTGCAGACCTGTTATGTGCATATTATGAACTATATGCTTATTGTGTATAGATGTACACAATTCTGTGAATACATCATTGGCAGATCAGTCACTGTACAACTGGATCAGAAGCTACTGCAGGGTATTTTTCAGAAGCAATTACATAAAGATTCTTTAAGGCTATTGAAGATGCTACTTCCTGTGCAGTGTTTTAATTTAACTGTTGTGTGCAAAGCAGGTAGGGAATTGCACGTCTGTTGCATTTTCATCAAGGAGTGCAAAGAAAATCTATTTCATCAAGATCTGGAAATTATCTGCCAACATCAGAAAAATTCTTGCCCTTTACTGTCACCCTGAATATAACATGGACTACAGTTACATAAAAATATGGTACTGTCAGGATAGACAGATGACAACAAAAAAGTCACATTACCAATACAAACCTGTTTCACTTTAAGTGCTGACTTTAATGAGTTACAAGGAATGATGCCCATATCCAATACAGAGATTGTGCAAGATCATATGTGTGGTAAGTTCTGTGTAAGAATCCAGCTCCAGGCCTGTGATGTAGGGGGTAAAGCCCTGACTGTTTCCCAGTCCCAAGATTAATTAGAGGTTTGGGAAGCTGGAAAGCCTAGGGAGGGGTCTTCAAAAAGCAGATGACTTATGGTGTGCTCTCCTGGGAGAGAGGCTTGAGGAAGCTTCTCCCTTAGTTGTCACCTGGTGCTCCAGGAGAGTGACAGAGACTGCTTCCCCAAATCAAGCATCAGGTGTGAGGGATGTAGGCGGGTCTTCCCAAGCCAATTCAGTTGCTTTTTTGGATGTTAGGCAGCAGGCACACCTCTGTATTAGGGTCATATGGATCCCACCTTAGTGATGCAGAGCTCATATCACCACCAAAGCAGGGGTTAGGCATTGTATTAAAAAAATGCTCTAATGACTGCCAGGATGATGGTTCTGTGATCAACTCTCACCTCACTGGGAATGGATGGGCTAGAAATAGCTGTTGTCATTCAAGGAATGAATGAGCTAATTGATTGCCGGGAGCTGATGGTTAGCAGGCAGTGGGGCACCCAAAAAATACAATTTAAAAAATATATTGAAAAGAATCCATGAAACAAACTTTGGTATTGTTAAGTATAAGGAAATGCAACGGTAGACATGGGGTGTCAAGTGATGCTATACTGCTTAGCCAGCTGCTACCATGTTAGTACAGTATATGGTTGCTTACTTACCATTGCCTGCATGTCTGTAGTTTTCCATCAAATTGTTTGGTGCCAATGAAATGAAGCTGAGTCCACAACTGAGAATATAGTACCATAGTCTTCTGTTGTGACATAACAGTTTGTTGCCATGAAAAAAATCTAATATCAGACATTGTGCAATGATGTTTGGCATTAGGCAACAGAGACAAATGAACTACTTATAGATATTAGTTAATTTTGTTAATTAGTTATTTATTTCTGAATAATGGATATGAGTTTTGAAATTAACAACAGGATAGCAGAGTTAAAATAAAACCAGAGTATGTCTAAATGTGACTTTCATTACTACAGTAGGATCAGCTACTATTTAAAATGTTTATGGTGGGTGGCATGCATTTACATAGCTTTGTATTACTGGCTGGGATTGTCACTCTTTCATATGCCCAAAGTGGAAAATTTCTTACTGAAAAGACATGCAGTTCAAACCACACCCTATCCAATAGACTTGTTTTCACCTTACTGCCATAAACTGACAATATTGTATTTGTTAAGAATTTGACTTACAGTAAGATGTTTCAGATATACTATCTTTGTTTGTTGCAACATTTAGATAAAGGCAGTTTATCAGGACATGTCTCATTTTCTTCATGTCCAAAGACAAATGGCCAAATCAAGACTATCCTTGAAAAGAGGAACATATGGCAACCTTTTAATTGGCATATCTGTATTGTGTCATTTTTTAATATTTTGCTGTATATCCAATAATCTTTGAGTAACCATTTTTTGCTCCTGCCATCCACTTTTGAACATCAAGTCTCCAATACATACTCAGCCTATTTGCTCCCAATGACTGAGAGCCCTACAGCTGATTTATGACTCCTCAAGGTGACTGTTAAGGTGTAGAAATGAGCTGTGAACATGTAGAATGAGGGTCAGAGATTTTTCCTTTGGACCCGATGTTTCCTTCTACACATGGTAGTAGATATCTAAGGAATGGGCATGCATTGGGCCTTTATGAAGGTATATCACCTGCTTCCAATAGAGGCATAACCCCTCAGAAGGCTCTGCTGCTGCCATCTGATCTCTGGTCTCTATTGAAGATTGAGAAGAGAGGTCGTACTCTGGACATGCAGTCCTAACTTCCTAAAAGACAGATAAGAAGGGCCTGTCTTCTTACTCCTCAGTTAATGTCTCCATCTATCTGGCTACTATTCGAAGACAGCATTTCCTCCATGCTTTAGAGTTAGCAATAATCTTTGTGTAGCTATTACCTTGAAACATTTGTGAGGTGATTTAAGTTAATTGTGGGAAACAGATATTTAGGAAGAGGCTGTCATACTATTAAATATGATAATGCGATAGAAAATATACTTCTTTAGGAAAAAAGTGGGGGTAGATGGTCATACTAGGATACATAAATGCATGATTATATGACTAAAAAGTTCATGAATTCC
Organism: Protopterus annectens; assembly: GCF_019279795.1. Lineage (NCBI taxonomy): Eukaryota > Metazoa > Chordata > Ceratodontiformes > Protopteridae > Protopterus > Protopterus annectens. Next base: position 954,957,570 of record NC_056746.1, read on the forward strand.
ACGCTTGGTTAGCTAACTACACTGCTGACATAGTCACCCTAACTGAAACATGGTTGAAACCTCACAACCAAGACAGTGAACTTATCCCACCTGGTTATAACATCCTTAGACTCGATCGGCAAAAGAAAAAGGATGGAGGAGTAGGTAGCCATTCTCTATTCTGGCCACCTCACTCTAATGAGTCTAGACTGCCCTCTTGCCTCTTTTTCTACAGCTGAACTTTTACTGCCTAACTTCAAACTCAACAATTTCACCACCATAACTGTAGTAGCAATCTATATCCCCCCTGAAGATAACATTAACATACTTGAAAATATTCTATCCCACCTCTCTCAGACCACCCATAATTAAATCATCATACTGGGCGATTAAAAATATTGATTGGCTCTCACTCCAATCTCCTAACTCGACCTGTTGTATTAACTTGCACGGGTTTGAGCAACTAATCACAACCCCTACTTATATCAATAAATCCCACCCCTCTTGCTCCCTCCTGGATTGGATTTTGGTCTCCCACCCCCAAAGCTACCATAACCCTCATACCCTCTCAAATGCCCTTAGTGTCCACTGCCCTATAGCAGTCACTAGACATACTCCCCACTTCAGCAGGCCCCACAAGTATATTACCATCCGCAAATGTTCAACCTTCTGCCCGGACTCCTTCATAGACCTGCTCTCCAGAGTCAACTGGTCACATCTTACCACTCTCCCCCTTGATGAAGCTGTCCACTCTTTTAACACTACCTTCCTTGAGATTCTAAATTCCCTCGCTCCTCTCCACACAGTTAGAATCAAATCCAAAACAGCTCCTTGGCTTATTAAAACCCTTATGAAAAACCGAGACAGAATATGGAAATTATGGACTAAAACTAGGACCCCCTCTCTTCTTCAGACCTATAATGAACTTAGAAACCAAATAAAAAAACTCATCCACAATGACAAAAAGAACTTCTACACCAGCCTTCCCACTACCCTCAAATCAGACCCCAAAAAATTCTGGAACTCTATCAATCACATTCTACATCCTGGAAACTCTTCCTCTCCTAACCCTTGCCCACAAAAAACACCAGAAGAAACAGCCACTAAATTCAACGATCATTTTATTGACTCGATAACCACCATAATCAATTCTCTTCCCACTAGTAACAATACCAATAACCTCTCTAACCCCACTTCTCTTCCCATCCCTTCAAACTCTTTCTCCCTCAAAACTGTATCAACTAACTGTATAAAATCCTTACTCTCTAAACTCAAACCCTGCTCCCCCTCAGCTGATAATCTGCCCTCCTATTTCCTACAGATTGCTTCGAACCCCTAGTCTACCCAGTCATTATCCTGGTCAACCGCTCTATTACTGAATCGTATATCCCCTGTACATGGAAAAAATTCTATACATTACCCATTCACAAAGGTGGAAATTCCTCTGAAATATCAAACTTTAGACCAATTGCTATACTATCCCCCTCTCTAAATTTTTAGAGAAATGTATTCACAAGCAAGTTATGCATTACCTACTACAGGAAAACCTTGTTACACACCCACAACATGGGTTCTGTCCCAAACATAGTACTACAACTGCACTAATATCCTTCACCAGTACTGTAACCTTATATGTATATACATATGTATATACAAACCTTATATGCATTAAGAAGGTACCATTCTTTTATATGAGTATGTACCCTGAATGTATTTTTAAGTATTCTGTGACTGTTGTTTGTATAATTTTGATCTCACTGAGGAGCTTTTCTCTCCAGGTCTCAGCTGAAAATGAACCACTAGCTCAGTCAGACTAACCTGGTCAACAAATGTAAAATAAAAATAAAATAAAATAAATAAACTACAGCATAACAAAACCTTGGTGAATGGAGGTGGAGAGGTAAGGACATATCAAAACTAGAGTTTGCAGTTTTATAGAAAAGGAAATGGCATAACCAGTACTTTAAACTGTCCCTCGCCTTCTGCCACTGTATGTGTCAACACTGAAGGCATTCTGGTAACCTGCTTGGATTCAGAAAGGACTGACAGCTTGATCAAAAAGGAAACACCTGATGTCAGGAATTGCATAATAAGACTTAAGAGGGGTATGCTAATTTAAGACCAAACCTTACAACACTGAGGCTACAGGCTGAGAATGGCAAGGAGACATGTTCTGTTACTCATATCACTTCTGTATGATTTTACTCTCCCACTACCTTATTCTTACATATTTATAATGATTCAGAAAAGAAATGTCAAGTAACGATGTTAAGATAATACTGTCACTACTGCAGAGAGACTGTCATTTTTCCATCTATTTAATATCATTTAAATGGAGCCCCATGCAGTGATTCTGTATAGTTTACCTAAAGTGTTATGCAGTTAACATCCCACTGTATTCACACAGCAAATTAACCATGTACAGTCAAAAACTACCTTATCAGGAAGGACTTTTAGGTTTTAGTGGCAGCCCCATGACTATCGAGTCATTAATTATAAGACTGATTTTAACCATTGTTTTAGTAATATCACAGGGAGGTAAATGTACCAGACTGCCTATAATCACAATTAAAAAAACAAATTAACACAGAAATCACAAAAGCTATGACACTCTGCAGCATTTACAGCAAATAATGGGTTTCTTATTAGTGGGCTTACTTTAGCTCATTAGGTGATGTGGGTCAGTCGCATTTAGTGTCAACCGGGCACATGCATTCAGTGAAATGTACATTTACCAATCTATTCTCAGAGTATAGTCCTGGGTTCTGGTGCATCCAGAGGTCTCCTATCCCAGTAAAGCATATTGTCTGTCATTTTGTACCATACACTTCCTACTGCACCTCTGCAGAGCTCCCCAGATTGTGACTTATATGGTGTATGAGTTTTGCTGACTGCAGCTGATGCATTGTACACTCACTGATAAGTAACTAGTGGATGCAATGATATGCATGTGCATCGTGCATGGCCTCTGACAGCTGTGCAAATAACAATGACATGCATTAGCAGTTTGGAGAAAAAACATGAAAGCATCTGCCATTGGTTCAGCTGTCAGTGAGAAATTCCACATATTGAAATTTTCTCTACTTACATTAGGGCTGTCAGAGGCCCTCTGAGCTACCTTAGTAGCACATTCTGTTCTACCATGGCTACCTACTGTGTGTGATCCACCTTTCCACAAATTTATGGCAATACCTGATTCCAAGGGCTAACTGCTTCCCATAGCAATACTGTTCAATTTCTAGTCCAGTAGCAATTTTCTGAAATAAAACCTTTCCTGTAGTGGGAGCTACAGTCATATTAACATTCCTTCTCAAGAAAACTACAAATATAACAGAAAGGGCACATAGTTTTTAAGCCAACTTTTTTAGCTAAGGGCACTGACAACCCATATCATCCAGTTTCTTGTCTTTTTAATAAAAGAAAAAGCATCCTAATATTATTTTGGTTTTATTTTTATATTATTTTAATTTTTAATGAAGTCATTAAACACATCTAATTTTGTAAATGTGTGCTGTTACTTACATATTTTCATTATATTGCCATGTTACAACATAAGCATGTATTTTGACTACCTTTTAATTGTGACACTTGTCATTTTTAAGACACAGGAAAAAAACTGTTTTCATAATATGCCAAAGGCAATTACATATACCAGTTACAAAATCATCATTGAGTGCTTTGCTTTATAGTAACATGGAAGAGTTAAGACAGTGGTATCACATAAAGGCAGTTCTGGCCTGGGGGTTTCAAGCTTCTTATGGTGGTAGAGCCCTGCAGACATTATCAGTATTACTCATGGAACCCTATACATTTCACCTGCTGTGATATACAATTCCATATGTAAAAATGATATAATAGGGAGACAGACCCCTTGGAATCAGCACAGGTGCTATTAATTATTACCTTATTAATAAGAAGACATTTTGATAGCATTTTTTTAATTAAAATTAATTTAACATAGTGTTTAAGATGCTTTAAATAAACTAGAAGAATGAACTGGAGTTATGAAATTATTATATCCACTCATATAAAAAATATGAAACTTGTGAGTGATGCTGAATACGCAAACAGGCTGAGGACACCAGCAACTCTAATTATTCTCCCACTGACAGAAGCAGTTTTGCATTTCCTATTTTAACATTAAGACAAATTAGTGGAAGAATCCCTGACAGATGTTATAAGAACCCTCGGTATCCAGGAAAATCACCGGGATAGAGTCAGGCTATTCATAACTACCTTGCCTTTCCTTTAGTGAATGTATCCCATTGCCTTTGGCAGGTTGGAGTATTTTTGCATGTCAGAACATTGTGTGACCATGGTGTAGTGACTGTGCACTGGACTTCTAAGGCAAAGTCCGTTTGTTTGAGACCTAAGGTCTGCAGGTTCAAGCTATTTGTTTGTGTCTGGCAGTTAGAACAGATGATTAATACTATGAGCTGTTAATGAGTTGCCACCTCTAGGTTAGGGTTAGATTTGCTAGTCACCATTTGCCTACTGTGTGACTCACTTAACTAGAAAGTGCACTGGGGTAAGTGAGAAATTGAGCTAAGCACCTCACCAGTCTTCCTGGACCATATACATTGTAACTGCCTGTGAAACTATAAGCCTGTAAACAGTCTTTAGGTTATATTATGAGTGCATCCACAGTCATTTTTCATTTCCAGGCTACAGTTTTTTTCACATTCTCATAGTGAGATTTTCTGTCTTCTAGCAGATTGGTGGAATGGACCCTAGTACTTCATTTTCATCCATGGCCTTGTTATGTTAATAAGTGATATATCAAGAATTGCAACAAAATAACTTTAATTACAATAGATAAAACATATTTTAATATCCCCAAGAAAAAAAAACAAATGTAAAATCATCTTTATTCTGGAGATTATTCTATTGGAAATGTTTACCTAGATCATTTATTACTCCAAAAAGAATTGAAGTTACATACAAAAGAGGAAGGTATTGGTTGTTGGACGTGTAAATCCTTAATCAAAGCAGATTGGTAGCATGTAGTTTATGACTGCAAAGTTCTGCAACTACTCTGGGGAAAAAAACAATGTTTCCTGCATACATTCTAGTCTGATCAATTTATATTAACTAAACTTTTGGTGCTGTTTAATACTACAATTCACAAATTTATTCCCTGGTCTTAATTGCCACTTCTTTGGACTTTATTAACACTAGCCAGATAAATTACAACAAAGTATTGGAAAAATAAGGTTATACCATGATTTACAGAATTTGTAAATACTCTCAGTGTTGTATGCCATAAAGAAATTTCTACTGTGATTACTGGTTAAAACTAAACTCAGTAGTAGAGAAATATTAAAGAATGTTTTATGACCAATTTACAATGTTTGGTTGTGAATGTATTTGAGTAAAGTATATCACAATAATTGATGTAGATACTTATGTAGATAGTTATTTGTTTTACTGGTAAATGCATTTGTACTGGTATATAATATTTCAATAAAACTATTAAAAATGAATATGCAAAGAAAACTAGACCATCAATTATAATCAGTTGTAAAAATGCATTAAAACTAAACAAAATCTGAGATAATACAAAATGTATATCTAGAAGAAGAACCCCAAGTGAAGAAGAATAAAACAATTGTAGACAATATCTTAAACCTATCACTAAAATGGCAAGGCAGCGAAGCAATCAGGGATACAAAACCAAACTAGTATATAGAAGACCATCTGATCAGGCTTTGAAAGTATTGGAGAGCACTGGATTGCTCTGTAATTAGAAAGCCTACTTAAATTACCCTGGTACAGTGCCTGCTACCAGCTACTGAATATAATAGTTTCTTTAGATCAGTGACAAAAATGGATACTAAAAGGTGGTTTCTAATGCAGTGGTGCAGCGATGGAGCAGTGGTGCAGCGATAGCGTTGTCACCTCACAGCAAGAGGTTTTCTGCTTCGATTCTCATCTGGGGTGCCTTCTGTGTGGAGTCTGCATGTCCTCCTTGCATTTGTGTGGGTTTCCTATGGATGCTCTGGTTTCCTCACACATTACAAAAGACATGCATCTAGAGACTTTCTCCCCGGGCCTCCACTGAAAATTGGCTTTGTTCCAAGTTGGACTTTCCCTATTAACAAATGTTAAATAAAATAAATAAAATAAAAATAAAAGGATGGCATGGTGCTTCAGATTGCTGGTCTTGGATAGCAATGGATTTGTTCATACTAAGTAGATGATGTTATGATATGCTTAGCCTCTAAAAGGAAAAGGTTCCAGAGTGAAGGAAGTCGGCAAAGATGGACATAAATTTAGAATAACCAATCTGTAAATAAAAACTTCTAAGTGGGTACCTACAAATTAAGTTACTGACCAATTATTGTTGAACTTGTGTATAGAAGGGGTACAAAAATGCCTTGCTTTGGTTTTAATGACACTGAGTGTATGCAGTTTGTGAGTGAACCACTGACAGAAATAAAACAGATCTTTCTTTGAAAGAGTGCTAATTTGAGAAAAAGAACTATTAGTCCTTTTAATGGCATGGTCATCAGCACACACTAAAATTTTACAGTTGGCATTTGTGCATGAATGTGTTAAGAAAGACAAAGGGCAACAAAAGGCCTGATAAAGACTATTCATGTGCACATTACAAAGGCATAGAGTTCTAGATACTTTTTCTTGGGAAGACCTCTTCCACTTTCATTGAATATGTTAAGTGGTTTGCAAATGACTTGTGCAGTGACGTTAGTCAGGTCAGGAAGGTGAGGTTTACCATGGAAGCGTGAGTAGAAAATGGAATTAGAGGCCTAGGCTCGGTCTCTGAAAATGACTCCAATTAGCTGGTTATTTTGTATTGGTTATTATAGATTAGCAAAATAAAAGTTGTAGTGGTTACTGTTTATTTTATACAAAGCTATGTTGGCAGTCTTGAAAAAGCCGTAAGAGTTAAAATGTTTTCTGCTGTCTGTCACTCTTTCATGAATGTTCTCAGAATGGGAAGAAAGGACATGGAAGAAATCAAAAACTGTTATTTTCCAGAGTTAGAGAAGCTATCAAAAGGCTAGGGAGAGGCTGAAGAAGTGGATGAACTTGACTAAAATGAAGGTTTCACAGAGTGTGACAGAGTTTCCATTTTTAATGCAAAATCACATTTTCAGCAACACATTCACATATTCATTACTTCTGTTAATGAATTAATTCCTTTTCTTATGTTCCCAACTCACTTATACTTTTTCAGCAGTAATTGACATCATCAAGGTGCCATGCTACGGTACCAGATGCTTTTGCACCATCTTCACTCTTTACCCACCTTTTGACCTGCACAAAAACTGAATGTTGCTACTGCTTCTGGTAGGGTGATGTCATATCCATAATATGTTCAGCTGTTAGTGGGTGTTATTTGATATTGTCATTTTGGTTCATATTTTGTATAGCTCAACTTGTTCGGATATTTTGTATAGCCTTTTGATATTATTTTTAGCTATGCTGTACTAAGACTATACCCGCTGTTGGATACTTGTTCTCTGCTGTAGCCACCTTTAGAAAGGTGTAGTCTGATGGGAACATACTCAAGTAGAATAGTGTATTTTGATTGGTGCAATCATTTAGCATAATTGTCTTTGATTGACCCCTGCTCTACAAACTGGGTGACCCATTTTAGCTATCCCTCCCCATTCATCAGATATCCTGTGCCCCCAACTTTTGAATTCTCTGTGGAACCTCAATACGTACTGCAACATTTAACTCATTGCTGTCTGACGTTATCATCCATGTCGACTACCATTTCATACAGACACTAAAATAAGTTCTACACACTATCCTGATACTGCATTAAACAGAAGGCACACAGAAATTGTATGTTTGGTACCATCTTCTTTATCCAATGAATATCCTCAGATGTATTATATTACTACAGTATTTATTTCATCAGAGCAGGTTCTCTTCCCCAGTAGTATACTTTTGTGACAGTGCTCTACACACACACATGCACACACACACACACACACACACACACACACACACACACACACACACACACACACACACAAAATCTCCCAAAATGTAAATGTACTTTAGTAATAACAGTTCTCAGAAATCAGTAGAACAGGAATTCTTCTTGCTTCATGTTCCTATTCTTTTACAACTTAACATTCCTATTGACTTAATTCACAATAAAAAAAATACATTTTTATATCCATGTAAAAATAACATCAGTTTCTGACATCACAATAAAAGCCAAAAAAAAATTTGGGTCCTGCATTTTTAGGGTATTATTCTCATCCTGGGAAAAAAAAAACTTCAGTTCGTAATATAATGATCACATCCAAAAGCAGACATATACCAGTTTCACTGTTGATTACTTTTATACCAACTAAGATCACATATGCAAATCATTTTAAGCATGTCAAAATGTGTTAATAGCATCAAACATTTTCTTAATTCTATAAAAAGATACCTGCTAACACCCTGAGTATCATCTTTCCCCCACCCTATAGTATTATATGTGCTTTATCTAGTTTCTCTAAGAAGGCTTCTACCCCTATTAACCTTACAGACAGCAATAACCGAAACAATACTCATTTCTATAACTATAAAAGTCTAGGTGTGGCTGTCTACTTCTCCAATTATATGCTATCTGTTTACATTTTAAGAGTAACTACCATCTTAATGATATTACCCTTAAAACACTCTCCGTCAGATAATAAAGCTGATTGCCTTGTGAAATATCAACGCTCTGACAGTCCTAGAAGCATACCTCCAACATTATTAAACAAATTAATCACCTACTCAGAGAACTATTTAGCATTGCTGATTTCCCTCAATGAAAAATTATTGTATGTTCAATGTCTACCAAAACATTCATAAGGTCCCATCCTTCAGTAAATAAAAGAAAAGAAAAGAATATTTTTGTACAAATGGCCCAAACTTTTCTTGAGCCTTCTCCTTCAACACAATGTAGACACAAACCCATGTCCTAGCTCATATTCCTCTTTGTAAGATAACACATTCCCCATAAGTATTAAATGCTGCATACTTAATGCTGGAAGTCTGATTTAAAAATTAAAACAAGTAGATGCATTCCTTTAATCTCATACACTAGCTATTATAGCCATAACAGAGTCCTAGTTTAAAACTGATATGCCTCCCCTACATACATACCTCCCTACTACATTTATATTTTCAACAGTAGACCAGGCACACAACAGGTGGTAGTACATTCCTTCTGTACAGAAATAACTTTCAACCAACAATATCCACCAAAAGTCACCTCTGCCTCAGAGTATGACTGAATTTAGCTAGTTGCCTTCTGAAAAGAAAAGATAACTCCATCCATATTACAGTTGCCTTCTTTCTACCACCCTTCAACCAGAAAAAAGTGAAAAAACGTATTTCTACCATTATATAATCAACACCCCACTACCAATAGCTAATCCAGTTGTTGACCTCAACTTAAATCTTCTTGGAAAATCTAAACACAACTTTGAGGAATGACTCGCTGACAAGTATGAGAACTAACTCAAAATATGATATTCATTCTCTGCCATATCTTATTACTGATAGCATTCCAGACCAAGTCACAGCAATTTCATTTCTGTTTCCTAGTATGGAAAACAACAGCCTTAAATCCAATCTCTCCTGTCTCTACAAAGCAACCTCTTCACAAAGCTAATGAAAACAGATAGATGACCAAAGAAATAAAGGAACTTTTAAAATTCAGAGGAATCACCTGGTCACACTCTAGGTTTCTAGGTAAGTACTAGGCAATCAGTCTATAGACCATTATAAGCTAATAACTGATAATCCAAAGTTCTTGCCAGCCTTATGGAGGGGAGTAGAAGACAGATGGGGAATGAAGTTAAGACTGCCTTTCCAGTTATCTTGGTTTACCTTGAAGATGGCAAGGGTGCTACTCTGCTTGATAAGTAGAAGAAGTTTGTTCCAGAGGTGGTGGATACATAACAGTGTGACTCTATCATGCCAATGTGTCTTATTTATTTGATGGTAAAGATTTAATTCCTTTGACCTGATATTTGAGGAACCATTTGTTCTGTGAAGGGATAAAAGGTGAAATACAGTTAGATTTTTTTATGTCTCAAAAGGCTAGACACAGATGCCCACAGAGGAGTCTATAAGGAATTGAGTATAGAGAGAGGGCTGCCAGGCTGTCCTGATAGCTAAGATTTTTAGGACAATTTTGAGTTATATGTCTAGGCAGATATATGCCAAAAGAGGCATTATATTCAATAATGATTTGATGAGATATATATATATAAAGGGGAATTAGAACTCCTTTGGTTCTAGGGGAGATGGCTTTGGAAATTAAATGATCCAGACAGAAGGCTTTCTTGTGGAGTCATGATGGTCAAAAGATAGAGAATTATCAGCAAGAGTGCCTAGATCTCTTACAAAGGTGCCTGGAGGGGTGTGTCACCTGTATGGTACAGGAAATGTTTACCAACATTAACTATACTACATTTGTTCACATTTAATGTGAGACCATTGTCCTTGCACCAGTTGTTAACATGCTCTAACCCATGTCAGTGGAAGATTGAATGATAACTCCCAATTTGCAATCACCTGCAAACTTAGATAACCATAAGTGAGGAATGTTAACCTGATGGTTGAGAAATAGATGCCAGATTGGAGACTCCAACACCACTGGTAACTTTTTTATGCTCTCATAAGTGACACCTAAAACTCTAACTACATGGGATCTGTTAGACTGCATGTTAGATATCCATCACACAGTATAAGGATTTATATTCAGATGTATAAGTTTGTCAGTAGTGCCTACATGGAGAATAGTTTCAAAGGCCTTGGCCAGATCAAGGTATGCTGCATGTACCGTGTAACCACTATCCACAGCCTTAATGATGTTTACAAATAAATAATGAGGCTAAAGAGGCATGGCCTTTTTTTGGACAAAGCTGAATTGCTCAGGGCCCAGGACTAACAGATTTTCAATGTCCAGATCATTGAGGTCTGAGATAATAAGTTCCATATCTTTTCATATGAGGCTAATGAGATGAAAGAATGTACAGTAGGAGAACAAGGAATTAATGAGTATTCAGTGTAAGATTCTTGTTTCTCTGTAACCTAGCCAAAAAGCATTAGGAGACATAAGGCTAACTACTTTCAAAAACATCAAGCCACCTTTTTTTGATACACTTAAGAATTTCTGGAAACAGGTTTACCAAACAATTGGTCGAGTCAAAATCACCAGCCTCTAAACAAACAACACAGTTTTATTTACCAACATCCCTAGTACAGCTACAATCTTCCTTGAAGAAATTAGTCAAGTTCCATGCCCCACCACCAGTACCAATTGTAACCCCAAAGATCCATCACCTACTGAGTACACCCCACAATTTTATTTCAGAAAAATCAAACCAAAGAAAGATAATAACTTCTGAGAACATCCTTCTGATGCTCTACTTTTAACAGACAACTTTCCTATTATGCTTTATTAAAGTCTGTCATGAATGCATTATTATTTCCCCAAACATATTTACAAACTGTCATGCAGCAATCTATTCCCTGACATCTGAAAAAAATGGTATAATAAAACTCATACTAAAAACCTCCCTCTCTAACTTTAGGAACATTTTTACCCTTCTAACTCTAGAGAAAATATAGAAAAATACATTAAAATCATTAGATTCCTTTCCAGAAATCAGCATGTATTCTGGAATGATTGTAGTACAATTACTGCCCTTTGGACACTTACTGACAACATTCTTCTGAAAAGAGGCATGGGACAGCTAACTAGCTCTGTTGTTATTGACCTAACAAAAGCTTTCACATTAGTAAACTGTCAGCTTCTTCAAATGGTTTTACTAGATTGCTGCTAAGCTAAAAAGCAGCATAATAGTTTCAAAATTGTTTTACAAATGTAATATTTCACAGAAAATAGAAACATCTACTTCAAACTTTGCAACTCTAAACAAAGGTGTCCCACGGGGATCAGACTTATCTCTCCTTCTCTTATTTTAAATTAAAGTGCTACCAGCAGACAACCCTAAACTCTTCATTATTGTCTGTAGTGGAGATAAAATTAATTGGCAGGTGACAATCATTACCCACGACAACAGAGTCATAACTGGAAGAGGATATTGAAGCAGTCACATCTTGGATGAATTCCAGAAAACTTATCCTCCATTCCTTTAAAACCAAAACAATGATGTGTTTAACCTCCAAAAGGTAGCCATATTCCCAGCAAGTTTGCAAATCCTGGATCATAGTCATGTACTCCTTAAAACAATCAACTCTTTCACATATCTGGGGAGAACCTCTTCTTCCATTATCAGGCAGATTCAATCAGACACGCAAAAACTCCTCCTCTGAGCATGGAAGATTTCACACTTTCTATGTTCAGCTGCCAAAGTAACTATAGGCATTTTGTAGTAATTATTTGAATATGGAGTCACATTTATTAACTCTACATCAAAAAGGACCATGACTTCTCTTTAAACTACACCAAATATAATTTGCCAGTTCATCAATACAGCCTTCATTACAGAAGAGCACTGCTCAGTGTTGGAAAGGGACAAAATATCTATCAGCACAAGAAAGATATGAACTTCTGCTTAGATTTCTACTATACAAACTTGTAAATATTAATTAATTTCCATTCATTGAAGGATGACTCTGAGTGAAGGAAAGAACCTATAACTTGTGCTCACACCCAGAAAATGCTCTGTCACTTTTTGCCATTTCAACTGAAAAGCACTGCACTGTCTGCAGTGTCCCCACACTAGGACCCAGCATCTGGCAGTCCATCATTGCCACCACTGGAAACGTTTGCAAATACTTAGATTTCCATGCTAGCGTAAAACCCTTTTATAAAAATGCAGCTAAGGATAAATGTTTTAAGGAAAAAAGGAAAAACATAACATAGGACAGTATCACAGATGAACCCTTATTGCATGCTTGTTCTATGCTTTAAAGCAACTAACTGTACATAACTATAAAATGCTGTGAATATTTTGTGCTTCCTCTTGCATTCTACCCCTTCTAAGTTCATATCTCATCTCAGTCTCCTTAACCTTCCTTATACTTTTTTATTTATTTATTATGTAACCTTACCAACCATTCATCCATCTCCTTGCTTTCAAGCTAACCTCACAATCTCCTGTCCGGTAGCTGTAATTACTAATTTAAATGCATTTCTGATTATTGTTCATATGTAACTTCACCAAACTTTTATAGTTTGGATCATTGATAATTGTATATATTTTCATAGTTTCACAGATATTCCAAGGCCACTAAGTTTTATGACCAATCACACCTTGCTAGTACCCTCCCTCTTGACACATCTCCTTTCTCCAGAAGAGTCATAGTACTCAATTCCAGAATACATTTATGACCACCATTCCAGTCCTCTGAGTTATGATGAAAGTAAGACAGTGAGTCACATTGCTTAATATGCAGGGGAAGTTTATTCTGGAGATTTGGGAGACACACTGAGTTATAAACCTATCACTCCATCATCATCATCATCTTTCGGCTGTTCCCATTAGGGGTTGCCACAGCGGATCATCTGTTTCCATTTCTTCCTGTCCTCTGCATCTTGCTCACTCACACCAACCACCTGCATGTCCTCTCTCACCACATCCATAAACCTTATCTTAGGCCTTCCTCTTTTCCAGTTACCTGGTAGCTTCATCCTTGGCATCCTTTTCCCAATATACTCAACATCCCTCCTCGGCTCATGTCCACACCAATGTTATCTTGCCTCTCTGGCTTTGTCTCAAACTTTCCAACCTGGGCTGACCCTCTGATATACTTATTCCTAATCCTGTCCACCCTCGTCACACCCAGTGCAAATCTTAACATCTTTAACTCTGCCACATCCAGCTCTAACTCCTGCCTTTTTGTCAATGCCACTGTCTCCAACCCATATAACATAGCTGGTCTCACTACCCTCTTGTTGACCTTCCCTTTCACTCTTACTGGTACATGTCTGTCACAAATCACTCCTGACACTCTTCTCCACCCTCTCCATCCTGCCTGTACTCTCTTCTTCACCTCTCTTCCACACTCACCATTATTCTGAACTATTGATCCCAAGTATTTAAACTCATCCACCTTCGCCACCTCTACTCCTTGCATCCTCACCATTCCTCTATCCTCCCTCTCATTCACACACATATATTCTGTCTTAGTCCTGCTATATAAACCTATCACTCCACCATGTTTTATTTATTTGTTGGTGAAGATTTAGGTTCCTTGTTCTATTATTGCTGTAGATACTTGACTTGTGGAGATACAAGAGGTTCAAGACTACCAGGTCTTCAATGGCATAGTAAGTAAGACAGAGCTCTCCCCTCAGAAGTCTGTAAGACACTGAATAATAGGATAGAACTTCCAGCCCCTCTTTACAGTTTGGGTGGTTTAGGCTTGTGATCTTTTTCATTAAGAACCTTTGGCGTCTTTCTGATTGTTTGATATGTTTATTGAGGTACATCCTGAAGGAGGTCTTGTACTTCATAATCAGTCTGATCAATACTGAGTATAAGGGAGTGATCACCTCTCTAAACCTTGATGATATTCCTTTGGCAATTAGCTGGGCTATATAACAGGATTTCCTGACAACCACTGTCACATGATGGTCAAAAGAGAGGGAAAAAAGTTCATAGGTCATTGACTACATTTTTGTTTTGTAATGGTGTGTTCTCTCTACAGCATGATGAGCAAAGGGGGTGTCTCCCAAAAGCGATGATACTACAACTTTTAGCATTTAGTATGAGTCCATTTTTAGTACACTAAATGTTTACTAGGGTGAGTTCATTCTGGAGGGTTTAGGTGTCAGAGGGTGACTTAACCTGTCTGCAGACTTTGTTAGCCAGAGCTCTTGGGTGTCTGCTTGGAGATATGAGAAATAAATGCTGAAAAGGAGAGGTGCCAGCCCTGTGGGACACTGCTGGTGACTTTCATACTTTCCGATATATTTGCAACTCATACTGTGTGGTTTCTGATTTTCAGACAGTTTAATATCCATCTTACCTCATATGGGTCAGTTTAAATCAGTATGCATCTGGTTAATGCCAGCATGTTGAATGGTGTCAAAGACCTTGACCAAATTAAGATACACAATGTGTACTGCATAACCACTGTCTGCTGTTGCTTATATGCACTTAACTTATTGTGTGTGCATTATTTTAAATAAAATAATATAAAATAAAATAAGATAAAAAATTGCAATCTCAGCTAATATCTTGAAAATTATCTCACATACTGCTGAGTATCACTAGACTTGTGAACTGGCATTTGCTTCTGTAAACATCACCTGTTAATGGTGGTTGTTCTGAACACTTTGCCATTGCAGTTATATTTCAACTTCTTTTAGATTCAGATTCTGCAAACGTACAGCAGGCATTAACCCATACATTTTAATGTTACATCAACTGGAATCTCTTTTTCCCTGCAGTTCCATGTAAGATCAGATAACATTTTGTTTAGCTTCTGAATTCTGTTATGTAAACTTGGCCCAGTGGATTAAAAAAAGCATTACAAATAAATCTGAAAAATGTAGACCCAGTTTAGCCCTGCGACTGTGTAACTGTGTAGTAGCAGATGACACTTTTCAGCTGGACACACCAATTAGTGTCCAGGTTGTCAGACTACATATGGAGCAGAAGCAGCTGTGATATTGTTTGCACCTTATTAGAATTTACCAAGTTATGTATGACATTAAGAATTTTCTGCAGATGTTCCTAGGTCTATATAAAGAAGTGAGAACACTGACTTAATTTAGTACTATTGCAATGCAGGCATTTAATTATGTTTTATAAGTGAATGCTTAGCATAGGCAATCCTAAGTCCACGGTGTTGCTACTGCCAATAACCAAAATACCCCTGGCTAGCTATGCTTTAAATTATTAAGAAGAGCAGGATATGACAGAAACTGCAACTCCTGATTGTCAAAACAAACAGTTTCAGTTTGTGGGCTGTGCACTTTTGGGTAGCTGTTGTATATGACTTCACATTCGTTACGATCATAATTAATTTGCATTACAATTTAGTAAGTGCTTAGTTCATAATTAAGCATTGCATACATTGCATTGCATATGTGTGTAAACCATCAGGATCTTACAGACACCTCACTTGAATGTACAATTTTCTAACATACATATGTATTTGATTTCTGTCATGAGGTGTTCCTTGAGTGGGAAGCCCTGCATTGTTTGCTGCTCCTGCACATCTACAGGAAGATGATTTCAACAGGCTTGACCTTTTCCCTGACAGCAGTGCCATGCGGTGCTCTTTTCAGGTTAGGGTGTAGTTGTTGTATGACCTAAAGCTATAGTAAATGCGTTTTATGGAGAGCTGTTTGGCTAGTGGTGGATATGCTTGTTTGTATCTAATTTAGATAGGAAGGCTGCCAGTATAATTGGTTTGTTGGTTTGACCTTGCAGTCATAAGAAGCCAGTTTGTTCTTTGTAGTACAAGGCACTGGTGGGCCGTGAGGCCATTAGAAAGATGAATTTACAAATATTGTCCTCAGCAGACTGCAGTTGGGTGCTATTATATGAACCTACAAACTGCAGCTTATGTGTTGTAGCCTGCTAATAATGTGATCAGAGTTAAGGAGAAGGAAGCCATCTGTACAGATTGTAATAATAAGTGTTGGGAGGTCTTAGAAAGACTGACAGCAGTATCAGTCCTAACACTGAGTCTTAAGGGAAATCCCTATTAAAAATATGGTATCAGAGTCTGTGCAGTCTTTGAAAGTGTTACTAGTCATGGAGTCCAGTTATGCCTTCAAGTCAAATTTCCAAAGCACATATAATGTCTACTAATACACCTACAATTAAATGTATGTTGCTCATACATGTATAGAATTCAGTAATGTTGTATATGGCCATCATGCCATTAAAACCAGCTCTAAAACTGTGTTGAGCATTACAGAGAAGGCCACATATGTAGATATCTGTAGATACGTTTTGTACTTTGCTTTTTATATTAACTCTTTGAAAACTTCATTGAGGGTAAATAAATCTGAGGCGCTGTAGTAAAACACGTATGTGTATGGGCTGACTGCTTAAAATGGGTTGCAACAATACCGTTAAAATTAAGGACCTGTGTTTTATATATAAAGTGTTGCCATTTTCAGGAAAGCTGCTTAGGAAAGTGTAAGTTTGGAATTAGTCCCTTTATACAGGTTTTTAGGTAGTTGCAGACACTTTTAGGATGGATTTCTTTACATGAAGGGTGAGACAGAAGCTCCATTGAAAGGATATAAGTGTACTTCTGACAAATGAAGGATAGTATGATGTTGGTGGCTAATTAGTAATAAGTAGGGTTTGGGAGTGAACATCTGGAAGCAATAAAGTTTCTGGAGTTAGCATGACAGAGTTGTTCAGACAGGTCTACTTTGATTCACTGGAAACTCATTTCACTGAATTTCAAAACACTCACACCAAATCACTGAAAGCTCAAATTACTGAAAACCCATTTCACTGAATCACATCACTGAATGTAAGTACTGTTGGGCAAATAAAACATATACCCTTTTCCCCACTGTAGTGCGATCCTGGAGTTAGTATATATAGTTGGGGGGTGGGGGAGCACAGCCCCCCACATTTGGGGATGTGGGGGGTCGTAGCCACCCACCTACTTTTGTTTTTATATTGCTAGCTTTCAGTGAAATGAGATTCATAAATATAAAAGCTAAGTAGGCGGGGGGCTATGCCCACCCCTCCAACTATATATACTAACTCCAGGATCACACTACAGTGGGGAAAAGGATATATACATTTTATTTGCCCAACAGTACTTCCATTCAGTGAAGTGTGATTCAGTGAAATGAGTTTTCAGTGAGTTGAGCTTTCAGCAATTTTTTGAGGGTGAATTGAAATTCAGTGAAATGAGATTTCAGTGAATCAAAGCAGACTTGTTCAGACAGCTGTTCAAATGATTGAGCTGGTTTACGTGTCTTCTTAATGCTTTTATAGCTGATTAGTGCAACTTTCGTGTGGATGCTACAGCAGCTTGTTTATTTCAAAGGAAGGTAGGGTTTGATTAATTTGTTTTTCTTCATTTTTATGTAGCTGTAGTTTGGCTAAGTGCTTTCTAAGGTAGATTTTTTAAGCTTCCCATACTTCCTTCTTCTGTCTAAAAAGGATATCATTCCAGAAGTCAGTTTTGTACACTTCATCATTTGTGGTTATTAGGGAACATCCTACTCTGAAAAGAGGCAAATTGTTCCATTAGAAATGAAAGTGCTAATTAAGGGTATTTATTTTTTTTGTGTAGAGGAAAGTCCAATCAGTTGCTTGTAGAAACATAGGATTTTACCCAGGTACATGTTACCGTAGAAACAGTTTGTGCGTGTGTGTGTGTGTGTATGTGTGTGTGTAATGCCCCAGTTGATTTATACTGGTGGCTAGAGAGAACTCAGGATACCTGCTGGTGGTGATTACAGAATATCTCAGGCTTGAACCCTGTACCTTGAGTGCAGGTAGCAAGAGCTTGAATTCCCTACCCACCAACATTTGTGGAAGTTTTGCAAATTTTTGCCTCGTATTTTTGTTCTGTTCTGTTCCTCACAAATCTGTGGTTTCTGAATTTTTAATTCCTTAAATACTTGATGATGCAGTGGTGAGGTGGTGGCATTGTTACCTCACAGTTAGAGGTTTACTGGTTTGATTCTTGGCTGGGGTGCCTTCTGTGTTTAGTCTGCATGTCCTCCCTGTGTTTGTGTGGGTTTGCTGTGGTGTCCTCCCATGCTATAAAACATGTGTCTGCAGTATTTCTCCCTGGGCCTCTGCTGAAAATTGTCTGTTGTTCCAAGTCAGATATTCCTGGTTAACAAATGTTAAATAAAATTGACAGGCATTTGAATTTCAGACTTCATATTCTTCAGAAAGTATATGGTAACACAAAACCTTTTATTCTAGCAATTTTCTAAGTTTAGAAGATGAGTATTTGAAATTTGTCCCTATTTTTGCAACTGTATTTCCCCATTATTGGCTTCGTCCAGGTGTTTTGTGCTAAGGTTGAGAGCTATGGTGAGAACTGAATTCACTGAATGTGTTTGAGAGCTGTATTCCCCCATTACTGTCTTTGTCCAGGTGTTTTGTGCTAAGAGGTTGACAGCTATGGTGCAAACTGAATTCACTAAGTGGTAGCCATTTAAGTTTCAGTCTTCCTCTCTTTCACAAAACAGCTGATTTGGCATAGTGATATGTTGCTCTGACTGTTTTGCACAGGGTCCTGGGTTCAAGACTTGGCAGTGAAATGTATGGTGGTAACACAGCATTTTATTCTAGCAACTTTCCAAGATTATACTAGCAATGTTTAAAAATGTGTCCCTGGTTTTTGGGCTTTTGTCCCCCCAATATATTTTGCCTTTTTCAAGATTTCTTGTGCTGCAAAGTTGAGAGCTACAGCTGAGTGTCGAGTACATTTCACAAGGAGCTGAGAGCTGCAGGGGAAGAGAAGTTTAGTGCTGCTTATTCTAAGTCAGTTTGCATTGTTAATAGCACAACAGGTAGTGTCCTTGCTTTTGATGCAGAAGGCTGTGGGTTCTACTCCCGCAGTATATAGATGCATTGCTGATACTGTACTGTGTTGTAAACGGTGCGGATGCTGCTGTCTTGAGAATGTTCTCTTTGGTGAAGATACCTAGAAAATATGAACCTGTTATCAGTTTGCAATCCATTCCCTATTGCAATATTACTAGCTTATCATTTTTTTAAAGTAATATAGGCAATTTATTCCTCAAGGGCAACAGGCACTTTATTTGTAGATGAAACAATGAATATAAAGTTGCTTGCTAGCAGCAATCTCTTCATTAGTTACAGATATTTTTAATGTGGAATTATTTCGATGACTTTTACTTCTGCAGAGATTTTGCATATTTACTGATATTGGTGGATTGTAGAAGTTTGAGTAGACTTTTATAATGGAAATGTTCTCAGTTGGGCAGTTTTGTCATTATTGGTGCATGCATTTTGTTTCATTGTTTACTGGGAATATGTTCAAAACACCCTCTAACAACTGTACTGTATTATACAAGGAATATAATTTAATACAATCAGGAAGGTGCATCACAAAACACATGTATGTTTTGTGTGCAAGGGGCCTATCATTTGAAAACAGCCCAAAGTTAATCTTTATCTGCCACTAGCCAAATGTATTTTCTTTGAATGTGGGTTTCAGTGCTGTTTCAATGAATGCGAGTTTCAAGGGCAGAGTTTTAATGCTAAGTCTATTTTCATTGTGAGACTGCATTGCTTTGTTTAGTAGATGTCTTAGTGTTTGTGCTGCAAAATGCAAAATAAAACTTTCAAATGAAATCCAAATCATCGTAGAAGTAAAGCAGTATGCACATCACAGTGTTTATGGTAAATGGGACAAAATAGCCAAGTAATGGGACATTGGAATGGCTGCAGGGGGGAGGCTCCATTCGACCATAATTTTGTGAGGGTGGAAGGTGGCAAATTCAAAGACAGTCTCGGCTGAACTATACCTCTCAACTTTCCAGATTTTCACAAAATGAATAGATTTTTGATTCTTATTTTTGGTTTGTTCCTCATAAAATGTGTGGTTTTCTGGCAAATCATTTAGGAATTAAGTCACTAAATAATGGCAGACATTGATGTTTGAGATTTCATAACCTTCAGAAAATGCATGCTAAAGCAAGACCTGTTATTCTATCAACTATTTGGCCTTGTCCAGATTTCCTACATTAACAGGGTAAGAGGTACATGCAAGTAAATTGCTGTATAGAATTAGGCATATCCAAACCTTTCAAATGTCCCCGATTTTGGCTCAAAATGTTGCTCTCCCTCTAATAATCCCTCTGCAAAATGGCAATTTTGGAAG
This sequence comes from Protopterus annectens, assembly GCF_019279795.1. NCBI lineage: Eukaryota > Metazoa > Chordata > Ceratodontiformes > Protopteridae > Protopterus > Protopterus annectens. Next base: position 954,978,342 of record NC_056746.1, read on the forward strand.
CAAACGTGGAGGGTTTACAATTAATAAATAAGTGTAATAATCAGAGCTCTAGATTACTTTTATTTCAGAAATGCATGTAGATTCATTTATTTTGTCAGCTGCTCAATACTAATATTAAAAAAGTGTCCCTTCTTTGACAGGTTCTCAGCTGTATTGTGTGGCTATTTTATAATTTTGCATCACAATTTTGGTCCATTTTTCATAAAATTGTGGTTTTCTGGCAAATTAGTGGCACATCATTAAAGACTGAAGTTAGAAAATAATGACAGACATTTCTGTTTCAGATTTCATACTAATGCAAGACCTACTATTATGTTATCCTTCTAAGTTTATAAGAGCAATATTTAAAATTTGTACTTATTTTTGGGCCCTTGGCCCACTTCTATGTATGGCTTTGTCCATATTTCTTGCTCTGAAGTTGAGAGGTATGACAAATGTGTCAGGGCCATCACAGTCAGCCAGAGACATTTCAAATTATGACATACTTGTTGCACCCCACTCCCCCATGTAGTGACTCTGGATGTGTCCAAGCAAGGTCAGTGACAGTTGCAGAGTATCCCCCCATCCAAGGTGGACACTGGCTTTTCATTTGTCATTGATATTGCAGAATTTTCTGGTTTTCTGTCATATTTTTATACTGTTGATTTATACTTATTATTCAGAAAGTGCCTGTTGCTCTGTGTTTAAGTAGCAATGCTTTAATGACCATCATGTAAGCTTGTCTGAGATTGTAAGATGCAAGTAAGCATTAATATGCATACTGTTAAAGAATTACCAACACTGAAAGCCTTTCTGTTGTTGCCATGCAGAGAATAGTTACATAACTAGATAACATGTAAGCCTTGGGTATTGAAATGCATATGACAGTATTTGTAATAAAGGACAGGATTACATTATTTTAAGAAGCTCATAACATTTGTTGGAGACTTGCAGCCATCTTTGCAGGCTTTACCTGTAAACTAAACAGAATGCTAGTCAATCATGTGTGGTCCATAACCTGTGCAGTAATCCTTTAAGCAATTTATCTTGAGCTTGTTTCTTGTTTGCTGTTCATTTTTTACTTTGATCATGTTTTCCCCATGAAACAAGTAGATAGTTGTTGTCAGGCAGCAGGTCTTTTTTGGATAAGAAACATTTTTACAAGTGGGGGTATCACAGAGATTGCTACTTTCAGCATGTTACTTGGTACTTTTATAAAGCTGAATATAAATTGTAATTAGAACTGCAGTGCAAGGAGAAGTCATTTGAGTTGAGTGCTGCTTGTTTTTCTTATACTTGATTTTGACTGGCATTCCAGTAATGTATTTAAAAAGTAATTTATTTTTTCATGCCTCACAACCTTTTGTTTCCATCTAGATATTGCTGTCATGCAGCCAATGCATTGGAATATTTTTTTTTCTTCTACACTTCATTTTGTCTTGATTGGACTCTCATAATGACAGTTTGGCACCCAGGGCAGCTTATTTAATTAAAGTTCCAGTTTTTGTGGTTTTGAATATAGCTCCTCCCCTTTCTAAGTGGCCGCACCCCTTCCCATTGGCCCCACCAATTCAGCTGTCTCCTGTAGACCCCTTTGATTTGAAGTCACCAGCCACCATTGCTACCACCCATTGTTTTGTTGAAATAGGTGAGGAGAAGGTAGAGTTATAAAGAGTAAGACCCTTACTGTCACCAAGGATTCAGTTAAGATAGGCATGGAGATAAGTAAGGAGAAACAGTGATTATAAGACAAAGAAAATAAAAATGATTTGGGTCCAGTTAGAAACATATATGCGAAGAGGTGGTAAAAGTAGAACACTTGTGATCAAGTCTGAGGAGATGAAAGAGTTATATATGTAGGTTGTACATATGGTTTACTCTCCTTCTTCTTCCTGTTGTTTGAGGCAGAGAATGGGCAAGGTTAAAGGTCTACATACTGAGTGATATTGAGGATGGGAATGGTAAAGCAGAGCCAAGTGTAGTGAGAGTGAGGTAAAGTAAAGTAGGCATGACAAGTGCAGCTGCAATAATAATAATAATAGTAATAATAATAATAATAATAATAATAATAATAATAATGACAATCATTAGCTGTGACTTTCTCCTACATCTACAGGAAGGTAAGTAGCACAATGGATGCTGTTATTTTATTTAGTTAATAAATAAAAAACTTTTTTCCAGCTGTGGCTTCCCTTCCTCTTTTAGTAGGCAGTCCATGAGTCACGGGAAAATGTAAAAGAAGCAGTGATGAGCACAGCATACCCATGAAAGCAGAAGACATTTACAGCTATAGTGGGCAGTCCTACTGTACAGTGTATGACAAGAACAGACTGCTTTGTGTAATATTTGGTCTCTCTCTCTCTCTCTCTCTATCTATCTTTATGTAACCTCTTCTTCTCACTAGCAAGGATTGGGTGGTGCCAGAACTTCTTGGCAGAATGGATGATGCCAGTGACACTATTCACTGCTCTGGCACACACACACACACACACACACACACACACACACACACACACACACACACACACACACACACACACACACACACACATACACACACACACACACACACACCACACACCTAGGAAAGGCTGGCACAGCTTACCAGCTTTTCCACCTCCACCCAGTCAATAAGGTAGATACACTGCCACCAGAGCACCTAAAGCCAGCTACTCTAATCCTCTTACCAGGGTACCCAATTACACTTCTTAAATTTAATACTCATGCAAATGGTAATGTTTGACCAAGCCGCAAGACTTTCAGGAAGGTGTAGCCATAGTGCCACTCAACTGTATTCAAATACAGTTTCAGTGCTGGCTAAAGAATGACATTACATCTGGTCATCTGACTCAGTGGTTCCCACATCACCCCTCTCACTAGCAACTGAGCAACTGAGCCAGGGTTTGGCACAGTTGTGTCACAGTACACACATAGAACTTTGCTAAGGTTTAATATAATATATAATTTGGAAGTTATAAAATAATAATTCCAACAGTACCACCCTTCCTGCAGAAAGGCTTTTCACAGACATTGCATCTCTGGCTGCATTCGGTTGTGAGATAAAATCTTTATGGCCTAAACCAAGTTATTTAATTTCAAGCTATTTTCTTTATGTTAGCTGGACTGAGCTTAACCCCTTCCCTTCCAGTATCCTCTGTTAAAAGATAAACATTTAATCAGTTACAACAATACAGTCTGGCATACATGTATATTTATTTTCTGTTCAGCAGAACCCACTGTTGATACATTTTTAACACAAGCAACTTTACAAATACATTTTTAGCACAATCATCTGTCCCAATCAGTTTGATATTCAAATGACATATAATTCTTTACAAAACTCCAGCTAGCTAGGCTGGCATAAGTTACACATGCACTGCCCTACTCCAGCTAGCACAGCTGGCACTACCTCACATCATCACAAGTAGCATGAGACAAAAAATCAGTATGGCCATTTTACCATATTAAAAATCATGGTCATCATTTTGCAAGAGATCACTTTACAGCAAGTAACAGAAAAACTGAAGAAAATGGATATAAAATTGTGCTGCCATACAAGGAAAATGATAGTGGCCAGGATAACTGGTAATGGACACCAGGACTGTAGACAGCAATCAAGGGGGCATGGCAACCACAGACACTGTACCTGCCATGACGGAAGACTGGCAGGCTGGAGGGTCAAACTTAAAAGGCACAGAGAACAGAAAGGACAGGTTGCAGTCCTGTGGGGACAGTTTATCCAGTCAGGGAATGAAGAACAAGGAAGAAAGGTTGCAGCCTTGTTGGGGGGGGGTCATCCAACCAGAGCACAGAGAAGACAAATATGCGCAGTTTCAGTCCTGCCACAAGCTCTATATGCACTGTACCACATGTAGTCTAAAAGAATGACAAGCTAGAGGGGCTGCTGAGCCTCCATTACACTGGGCACAGACCATGGCATTAACACAGGCTCAAGGAGCAGAGTACACAGCTGACATACCTACAGCTGCCACACGATGAGACAGTGTTGGAACAGGTACTTAATAACTATGTAAAGGGCTATGACTACCATTAAGGTGCTGGGACACTAAGATAAGAGTTGGCTGACACTGACTCTCATGCGTAAACACAGTGAGTCACATCTGTACCAGGAGTTTACATGAGACTGAGAGAATGGCAATGGCAATGACTGGAGATGTTCACTACACAGGAGCTGGAGATCCATGCCCTACTTACACATGGCAGGTGTATCCTTGAGAAAGGTAAAGCAGATGAAGCCTTCTGGGACAAGGAGTGGCAGGGACTGCTGCTGAACATCAATGCAGTGGATAGCTATAATAAGCTGATAGTACAGGTGCATTGCAGGATCAAACCAAAAATAAGTAAAAAATATCCAGGGACAAGTTGGCCCCTGGGCGTGAACCTCAACAAACGAGTGTCCTACAGACACTGAAGAATTCCTGTTATTACCAACACAATGAAAGTGAGACAACCCTCTTATTTTGTGGTTCATTAGATGAGGGATCTGGGTTGGTGATGACTACAGATCGATCAGCAGATTTGCTAGAATTGTGATCCAAGCACATATGGCCACTAATCAGAAAAAGTTGAAGATGTTCATTGTATGGTATGGCCTATATGAAGAACTTCAACCATTACAGGTACTGTGGGACATTCTGCAATGCATGCAGGTTGCCAATGTGTATATGGCTGTGAAGCAGACACACTTGGTGAGGACAGTGGTGGTCCATTTGGCATCCGTTACTGCATCCATGTGGTGGTGGGAAGTTGACTGCCATGGTCATGCTGTGACAGTTGCTCACTGCATGATTGCACACCAGGCTAAGACAGATGACCACACTGTCTATACTGTCTATGGCTGCCTCTACCCCTGGCCATGGATGCCTTTCTAGACGTGTCTCATACTTTTTAGATTTCACCATAGTCTCTACCCCTTGGTTGAATTGCTTTCATGGACATGGCTGATGCTGATCTGGCACCACTGTGGCCTCATCCCTGGTTGTGGATGCTCTTATGGGCATGGCCAGTGATCATCTGACTCTGCTGCAGGCATACATCATGGGCCAAATCAGTCATGGTTCTGATGTTCAACTCTGTCCCTCTCCCCATAACCTTACTTTTATTAATACATGCCCATGCCCAAACATGACATAGTCGATACCATTAACTAAAAACAAAAAACAGCAGTGCAGCCCAGATACACACCAAAGGACTTTTTATTAAAACAAAAACCACTTTCGTTCCTAATAGAACGTCTTCAGAACTCTTTTAAACATTATTTCATGAACTTTAATATCCCAAAATAAAATCACATGATCCCCATGTGAACCAATAAAATCATTTAAAATCAAAATGTAAGACTACAATGCACTATACAGGCACTTGATATGTTTCCCTAACCATTCGTTTGTTTTTTTAATTGTTAATAAAGTTATTAAGGACTTACAAGGCAGAGTAGTAGATGAGCATTTGGATATGTGTGAGCTAAAGTGGCTAATAAAACTTGATGCAACTCACTATCCTGGCTTAAATGAAGCATTAACTATTAATTCAGTGTTAAAATTAAAGCATTTTGATTTTTAATGATTTTATTGGTTCACGTGGGGATCATGTGATTTTATTTTGGGATATTTAAAGTTGATGAAATAGAGTTCTGAAAAAGTTTTTAATTAAAAAGTCCTTTAGTGTGTATCTGGGCGGTACTGCTGTTTTTGTTTTTAGTTATTCGTTTGTGGAATATTTGTGTATTAATAGTTGAAACAAGCGGTGTGCCTCAGGGCACTGTCCTGGGGCCCCTCCTGTTTGGCATATACTTCTCAGAAGTACAGGAAAGCACTGAAGGGCTGTGGCTGACCAAGTTTGCAGATGATTGCAAACTGGGTGCTATAACAGAGTCTCCGACCGACATGGATATCCTCCAGAAGGGCCTTAATGAGACAGATGCATGGTGTCAAAGCCATGGTCTCAAGCTAAATGCTAAAAAATGCGTAGTAATCCCCTTTGGAAAAAACAGAGTACTCGTGAACTACCACATAGGAGGTAACCCCCTGAAACTTGAAGTAGTAATAAGGGATATAGAGACCCAAGTAGATAGTCAGCTTTCCTTTGATAACCATGTTGCCAAGGTGGTTAGAAAATCATTCTATGTGACCCATCTGATCACGAAAGGGTTTGCATCAAGATCTAAGGATGTAGTGGTGCCCCTCTACTCTTCCCTCATCATACCCATTATTGGGTACAATGCACCAATTGGAATTTACCTGACTAGGCATCTCCAGCAGCTGGAGAGTCCACAGAGGTACCTCACTAAGAGGATTACTGGCCTCAAACAGTTGCCCTATGCAGCACGATTGAAAAAACTAAGGCTTTTCTCTGTTGCATACTGCCTTCTCAGAGGCAATCTCTGTCTAACATACAGAGCCATGTCCAACCCAGAACTGCTGAACATGCTCCATCTTAGCAAAACCAAATCCACTCGAGCTACACGCTCTAGGGATATAAACCTCAGCACAACAATGATTAGAACATGCTGGAGGGATAAATTCCCTTCGCAAATACTTCCCTTGCTATGGAACAAGGTCCAGATCTACATAAGACAGAGCCCCTCACTATCACTTTTCAAGAGGAACCTTGACGAGTGGATGGGTAACAGAAAATTCACATCAGGGATCATACCAACAGCTCTACTAGATAGGGGCCAAGGGTACTAGCTGCTAGATTAAGGGCCTAGGGAACTAACCAAAGGGGCGGTGAATACCGTACAATGTGGCTGGGCTAATATATGCCTTCAGGCAGATAGCCCAATATCTACCTATGAACCTATGAACCTATATCATCACTCTTCTGGAAGAACACAGCGGGGGCCATTGTGACATTATAACTCATGTACCAGACATATTACACAGTTCCCTGGACAAGTTGCCTCTAGACCTGACGCTGTATTACCCATGATACAGCCAGCTATCTGCATAATAAAGCTCCACCCCATCACAGCAGGAATCATTTCTGACACCCTCAGTCCCCTAGTTACTGTAGGTGCCACCTATGAACCATCCACCAATGGTAGTGTTGCTGTTACCTGTCACTATATTGTTCAACCTATGCAAATTATGATGACTGGAGAGTCACTACCCCTCTGGCTAATGTAGGTTTGCTAATATCTGAGCCACAGCCTGGGTGTGTTATTGAATGTACCAGTTTTGTTCTATGTTCTTTTTGTGATGGCCCATAGTTGTAGACTAAATACCACCTTTTTTGCCAGTACTATGGCATACTAAACCCAGCTCTCCTTTGCGTAAGGGTCTGCTACAGCCAGCTCTGCCAATGACTCCTCATCTGGGTCCTCATTCATTGCTACTACAAGTATGTGGGTCAGTGTTATGATGTCTCTTGCTTTGACAGTTCTTGTAGCAGCACATTATGTAGCACAGCACAGACCACAAGTACCTCGTTTCAGGTATCTGCAGCATACTACCAGATGTATCCAAGCAACAGAAGTGGGCCTTCAGCAGTCTGAGCACATTCAACAATGATCAGTGTCTGTGACAGTGTACTGAGATATGCCATCTTAGTCACAGAATGGGTGCTGCAAATAGGGGCCATCAGCTACAACTCCAGTATCACCTGCAACACACACACAAAACATCAAACACCATTATAAGTTGTCTGCTACATATGTTCATTGTACTGGATTTTCCTGGCCTGTGTGGGTGGCAATGAGTGCATCTACTAACTAAATAATAATTACCACACATTAAATGCTTTTATAAATCACATGCATTTCAGATGTGGGAATCATAAACACTCCCTGGGTGGTATACAGGCACATTGTATATAACAGTTTGTTCACTGCACACTACCTGACAGTTGATGAAGTGGAAGCCCTTCTGGTTAATATACCACATACCATGTGGAGCACACAGGGCCCTAAGAGCAATGCAGGTGTAATCAATGTCCCTCAGGATCTCAGGGAATTGGGCTATGTTATAAAATGGCCACATAATTATGGTTTTCTTCTCTGCTGTCTGTGGAAACCAAATATGCTCCACCACATATATCAGCATCATGTCAAAGAATGGTAAAGGATTCACCAAACTCCTAATCAGCCCCCTGTTGGACACTGAAAGGTCTGTCTAACAAGGATCGCTTTCACATACACATTTACACCACCTCCAACTCACCCAGCCATTTGACTGGGTTCATCTTAAATGCTTTACAGTGACTAAATGAAAGATAATCTACACATTATAGTAAATACAGTTATGTGTTCCACTTATTTCACACACTGGCAAACACACACACACACACACACACACACACACACACACACACACACACACACACACACACACACACACACACATCAAACCCCACCATACACGATCATTTAGCAGTGATCAAATGACAAGAAGTCTGTTCACTTCACCTGCAGACCACCAACTAATCTGGAGTTACCACCATTTATCTAGGGACACCTCAGATGTTTGACTGGAATGAAATGAAAGAAATTCTAACCTTAGTAATGTCTTCAGCTTGTTTCAAATAGACACACTACTCACTCATTGATGATTATCTGTAATCAAATGACAGTAACTCAGTAGCTTTCGAACACAGACTTCCCTCCACAATTATTACCTTTATACTAGGTATACCTCAGATGTTAACTATGATCAAAATGAAAAAAAAATCAGCTTGAATTAGTGCATTCAGCTTCTTTGTGTGCACAGTGTATCCCACTCGCTTATTGTTTTAATGAGATAACATTTCTGGTCCCAAAATTAAAAATTAAAAAAAATATATATATAGCTAAGCTGGTGTGTGTGTGTGTGGGGGGGGGGGGGGGGCTCTGTCTCCTTGTCTGTTTCTACAGCTTTATCAGGACTGGAAGGGCCTTCACTCATTGTTTATAGTCATGCTAGCAATTTGGTCAACCACTGGTGTTAGTGAAGAGCTCACTAGTGATAGTGGTATGGACAGTAGCATGCTGCTGTGCACTTAGAGCCAGAAGTAAGACTGTATTTTTTGCCCGTATCGTGCTTATTCTGCTGATTACTTTCCCTTGCACTTAAAATAAAAATTAGAGAACTGTTGAAGGGGGCTGAAATGAAAATTGAAAAGTGCACACCACAGTGTTTCTAGCCCATGGCTGGCTACTCCCTTAGCATTATCCTATGGATTTGGTTCATTGGGTGTGATTCTGGTCATTTCAGTGTTGTATCCCTACTCCATCAAGCATGATACATGAGTGTGATAGCTGTCAAACAACTGAAGAGGTCTGAAAAAGCCAGCATCTTATATGTTTCATGGCAAACTACAAACTGCCAAAGCTTTGAGGTCATGTTCATGACATTAAACACTGTTTCAGAAATTTGGTAGTGTTCTATATTGCTCCCAAGGCAATAATCTTCATCTTTTCTTTCTATGTAAAAATAAAAAAAAGTTGGAATGTAAATATTTGAAAGTGATTGTTTTTCTTGTTGTTGAAACTGATCTGAAAATGACATGCTACATTTAAGAAATAATTTGAATTTAAAGTTTGCTTATTTTGAATGTGCTTTTTATTGGCTTTGATTTGGCAGTTAAAATACAAATAACTGTAAATCTTTATTGAATTTGTTAATCTCTTAACTTCATCATCAAATTGCTCATCATGGGCCCTTTTCAACCCTGACACAGGCCACAGGCCACAGGTGTAAGGATAAATGCAATATATATGGAAACTTTATATGCACTAATAAAAATGCATGCTTTTTCTGGCAGGAGGAAAGCAGAATACTTAGAGAAAACCTATGCAGACATGGAAAGAACATCCAGACTCCATGCTGACACTGACCTTACAAAAGGTTTGAAACCCGGACCCTGGAGTTGAGTGACAGACATAACAAATGAACCACTATGTTACCCAAATGTAAACTCAACACAATGACCAGAAATCAGGACTGAACCAAGAATCTGTATCTGAACCTGTGATGCATAATTCTTTCCAGTCAGCCAGTGCATTCCACTTATGAAGTTACCTTCCATAATCTGCTCCTTGTCAGCTTATCTCAAAAGCAGTAGCAACTGCATCTGTCATTAAATGATAAATAGAGAAGACTGGTTCCTTCTTTCACAGTAGGGTGAGTGCAAGGCTGTAGACCAAGGGATGATGTAGATTCCCCAGCTGTTTTTCCAGCTCTAGACTTGTCACTAAGAATGACAAATTCCACTTTCTCACATAACTTTAACTGCTTCCACTCTTTGTTAAATGTACACATCACTCTATTGTTTTTTTTTCAAATACACTCATCACCCGACTCAGTGATCTTCCTTCTTGGTCCCATTTGGCCCATTTTCAACATCTAGCCCTTTGCTATCTGGGGAGGTCAAGAGACCTATGGGCATTTGTTCCTTCCATGAGGCAAGAGTCTCATCAGCCATCAGCCTAATCATTCCTCATAAAAGAGAGTTGGGAGGTAGGTGGCAGGGCAGTCTGCCAAATCATATGAATCTCTCTTCCATACCCAGTCTAGCACTCCTCATGGCAGCTGTATCTTCTGTGAGTTCATGGGTTCCTAGTTCTAGGCTAACTGCCCTAATGGGCCATTTTAAGCCTAGCTAGTTAGGCACATATGAGGATTAAACCCTGCACCTTGTGTCTGTAAGATAAACAGCTTAACCATTATTCCACCCTCCCTTTCTTTTATACACTGTCTCCTTGGACAAATACTGAAAACTCCTGCATAAGTCTTCCAATATTTGTGCAACCCTCATGTTTCCACATAACACCCCTACACTCCTTTGTTGGTATCTAGCAGCAGGAATGAATGTCATTTCTCTGTCTCATTCATGCTAATCATTACAAATACTGAGGCTAAAGTGAGGCTTGTTACCTCCTTGAAAGTGGTAGGTACTTTAGTTCCTGAACTTGGCACATAAAATAAAGGAGATAAGACAAGTTTGGTTGCACTTTTTCTTAAGCAGTCTCAGGAAAAAAAACCTTCAAACACACTCAAGGTTGATGATTTAATCAGCAATATTTATCTTTACTGGAGAAGAATATTTGTTTAATGATAAGCAAAGAGAACATTTTATTTTGGGCCAAATGGTATCCAGGAGGTGAGAATGAATTTTGCACACTGAATTTAGACAGAATTCCTGCCGTGTAACTTGTATGTTTCTTTGCAGTGAAGCAAGTCTGCTTGGCTCTGACTCACTGACTGTAGTCTTTTGACTCCTCTAATAGATGATCATTTGGGTCTAGTCTGTATAAACAGATACCAGGAACTACTATTGAAAGCAGTCTTCGGCAGCCCTCACACGGGGAGTGGATGCAGCTATCACAGTGGTGTTTCAGCAAGAAAACTCAGCCTGTAGCCTGAAAAGCAAATCCTAGAGATCCCAGGTTTGCAGACTTCCTGACTAGCAGAGCAGCTGTATACTATTCCAGAAAAAGCTGTACTGAAAGAGTTATAACTGATTCCTGTGTATACATTTCCAAACTACCTGAATTATACATTCAAAGTTCCTCGGATAGCTACCATGACATGATTTTTAGTGAAATTAATGTTTGATAGTCAATGCTTCACAGCTGGCTTCTTCTTTGGAAGGAAGAATCTGACAATGTTGTGGGGTCAGTTTATTTTACATCATAAAGTACCTCAAAGTAATAAGTATCCCATTAATGCCATGGTGTGCTGGTTTCAAATGGAGAGAACCCAAAAGACAGAACTGGGAGAAATGAAAGGGGAACTGAGTTAATGAAAAGAGAGTGTCATCCCTTCTACTCTAAAACAGCTGGATAACATCTGAGCTGTTATCCGCTGCTGCTGTTACTTCTTAATGATAACAGTTTGTGCATCGTGATAGTATTCACCTAGTCTGGTACAACAGTGCAGAAACACATCTCTTTAGGGCTAAGGTATAACAATTGGAATTTTGCTTAAATTTGAACAAATCCACAAAGCATATTAACTTCATTAGTCAAGCCATTCCATGACTTTGAAATTAATTAACTTTATATATAAGAAACTCTTCATAACTTTTCATTTTCAAAGCAAAATTAGCTACTTGGATGGGTATGAAATCTTTAATCCCTCTTTGAAGGAATGAGCTTTTCTTGATGGTCTTGGGACTTAATTGTTGGTTATCATAAACTTAGGAACTTGTATGGTATCTACTCCTAAGGAAAAAAATGCAAGCTATACAAACAACTGCTTTTTTATACTAGAGCAAGAGGAGGAACAATCTAGTATGTACCATACACTAAATGATTAAGCTCTGACTCTGAAATACTGGCACATTAGACTTTGCAAGATGGACAAGGGTAGGGAGAATATCAGAGTAAATCAGCAAATAAGCAAACAGATTCTTTGACACATTCAGACAATATGCCCATTTCATGCAAAGTTTTACTTTTGCAATAGATTCCTATAAATATTGTATAGGATGCTTTCTCATTCTTGCTGTAGAATCAACCTGGAATCAACAGCAGATGCTTCATAAATGACAACAATAGTTACCAAGGGTTCTTATTTTGGGTATGATTCACCTTCTACTGTTCATGTATTTGTTATACATGCACAAACACATATGCATAGACACAGGCACAAAGAAACACACACACACGCACACACACACACACACACACACACACACACACACACACACACACACACACACACTTGCCCACAGACTCTTCTGGTGACCTGGGGGCACTTGTCTGGTTAACTCACATGCTCAGAATTGTATAGTACACTAGTGAATAATGGCAGAATCACATCCAAGATTACACAAGAAGCTTGTCAACAGCTCACAGCATCACATAGTAGAAGCATAAGGTCTTTGTACTAATTTATTTCCAGATGCATTCAGTAACTTACTTTTTTTCTTGTATTTGCACTCAAGTTATGCTATCCTTTACATGAAATAGCTGAAATATATCTAATTAATGTCAGTTCAGTGATTAGAGGAAAACATTTCCCCTTTATGTATATTGTGCACAGGATGTATGTTTACATAAAGCAGAGCAGAAACAGTCTCAAAATTAGAAGAAAACATTTGGAAATTTGGAGAATATGTATTGTGTGAGCCAACTGTTTTAATTTTATAAGGATGTATTTCTTTCTGAATCTGTGATACTGACTATCTTTGGGAAAGTTATAACAAAATTAGTGTTCTTTTAATTCACAGAATGTTGACAACAACCTCTGTAGGCATATTACATGCATGGTTATTTGCTCTCATAACGTACTGCTACTGTTGGCAGACTTGCTTGCTACATGAGTGGGGGTTGATTAGTCTTGTACTGTAGCACAGACTAGATATAACTAAGACTTCTGGAGCAGGTTCATGCAGGAATCATTTAAAACTGCAAGCCACAGCAGTTTGCTGACAGTGCTGTAAAATAAATTGCTTAGAGAGTAGGGAATCGTGGGTCGATGCTGTGAGAACAGTAGCAGGTGTCTTTGGTTTACCAGGGATGCCTTAACGGTGTAACATTGGCATGGTGAGCTGCATGGTAGAGCCTGTGGTCCATATCACTATGCTGAAACCTTTTTTTATTTACACAGTAAGAAATGATGCTTTCTTCAGAGCTTATAGATTATCAACAGCAAGTTGGTGCACAATTCGATCATTAGTACAGAACTACTGAAGTTACGTTCTGCTGCTGTAGTGCTGCAAAGCAGATTTCTGCTACTGCATTCATCGACACTGATGCAAAGACTTAAGGACTACTGCCATGGATAAGATATTCCCAGTTTTATTTTCACAGAGGGCTTGAAGGTAAAATGGACAACATGCACTGATACTGTGGCTAGAGCTCTATAAAATCTTCTGGAGGTTTGAGAAGATACTACATTTTAGCCCCCTTTGCTGAATGTCTGTCTCTTACAAGAGGAAACAACAGAATTTAATGTGTCAATTAATGGACTGTTGGAAAAGGCTGATCAGGGGGTCAATATTGGTGAAACAGAATAAGCAGTTATAATCTGAATGCCCTGAGAAAGAAGCTTCCTCTGGAGGTAAGTGTACTAGATGAAACAAGGAGTAACCCCTGCATTTTCTGTTGTCAGAATTTACTGCCTAAGACAGGACTGCCTTAGTGCTGCAGTCGGATGTTTGCAGATTCATCCACGTGTTAAAAGATTCTACAAAACAATTTTTATCTCATCCGACAACCTGCAAGCATATTCTCATTAAATTTAAGGCATTTTCATTTTTTTATATTTCTTAACCAGATTTAAGTATCACATGCTACAGTTTCAGTAGGGACTCAAGAGAACAACATCAATTGGTTTAAAATCAAACAATATGAAGGGCAGATGGCACCTTGTGTTGAGCAAAAACAATGAATATTCAGTGGTCTTTTCTATACATGGCTTTAATTAACCTATCACTGTAATGCACTGATTATCTAAATGTTCTAAATGGACCGGATTGTCATTTGTTATTTTTACTTGGCTTTAATAATCAAATTCTTTTTTTTTTGTGCCCCATAGGTCACTTCAGTGAGTGCATTATCTGTTAAAAATAAAAAAAAAAATCTTAATTATTACTCTTGGAGGAGGAGATTAATGATTAAATGCAGACAGAAAATTCACTGCCCCAAGTATACCGTCTAATGTTTAGTTGGCCTATGAGTAGTGTTGTGGATATAGTTATTAAACATATAAATATAGCACTAGTATATGTATGTTTGTATGTACGTGCACATATATCTTGGTGTGTCTGTGCACACGCATGAATGTGTGTGCGTGACAAATATGTTAAAGCTATGTTTTGACTCTCAGCTGTAGAAAAACACATTGCCTACTCAGTTTCTCATTTCAGAGACTTCATTAAACCCTGTTATTTTGCAAAGCAACAAAGAAATGGTCCTAATTCTTATGTGCTTGAATGCTGTAAGATATATTCCAAGTGTGTTAAAGGGAACGCTACCTTATATCATGCTTTCTGAAATTGTACATTTTATATAAATCTTTCTGTAAGACAGTATGCCTAGCAGCATCCATTTATATGTAAAGTGTTCAGCATACATGGCGTAAGGTGAGATTTACTGCTAGCGTTTGCTCAGTCAGCTCTGTCAGATTTCTGCCACACATGAATCAGAAATAACTGCAGACTATTCAGCAGTACTGAGTCAGTGCAGGTTTTTGCCCTTTGGAAATGAACTGTAATACTTTGATACTTAAAGGAGTCACTAGACCAAATGGCTATATGCACTAATGTAGTCGTTAACACAACAAAATGTTTGCCAGGCATTTATTTTACAACATAGACAGGAATGACTGTGAGCACTGCTGAAGTAGAGGAAAACTCCTCACTATGCTTCTAGCTATCTATTTATTTGTCTGACTACAAGATGCAGACCCCACACAGACACTACTTGAAAGTCAAGATTTTACCAGGACTGATAAAGCATTAACAGTAAATACAATGCGGCCCTCAATAATACCCTCACGCAATAGGGCTACATTGCATCTGCTACCATCCTTGAGTTCTGTACTGTCAGTCTGTACTTAGCTTAAGATAACATACGATGAGCATCCTTTTTTTTCTTTCTTTTTTCGGCTTTTCCCTGTTAGAGGTCACCACAGTGGAACTCCGGTCCGCTAATGATTGGCAGTAGATTTTTATGGTGCTGAGGTGCCAGCCCGATGCCCAACCTTCAACGAAGGCACGCCCATTCAAGCATGTCTTTCGAATGCCACTCGACTGTGGGGAGGACATGCAGACTTCACACAGAAGGCACTCCAGACGAGAATCGAATGGGAGAACCTCTTGCTGTGAGGCGACAACGCTACCGCTGCTTCAAAATGTCAAGACAGAAGCAGGGCCTTTGTTACATAAACTTTGATTGGCTACATTTGACTATGTAGTACACCAGTAATGGAATTTCAGACTTAGCCCCATTGCTATTATGTGATGAGTGCTGTAGTGTTTTAAATATTATCAAAACACTGCAGCTAAAGACTAAACTTGTGAGAGCAAAGTTTGCAAGAGACACCAGGATCTGAAACGGATTAGAGAAAATAGACACTTCTGATCTGAAATAGGTTCCCTTCCTTTCCTAAATAAATATAGTGGCAAAAAGGAAGTTAGAAGCATTAAATGCATTTCCTATCATATGCTTAGAAAATGGGAAGAAACAGGAACTTGAGATGAAAACCTGCGAAGACACAGTGAAGACCTGCAGACTCCGCACAGTAAGCACTTTGCTGAGGACCAAACAGGGAGAACTGGTTCATTGTGATGGAGCAGCGCTAAATGCTGGGCCACTGCTTCTTAGGGTAACACTTGGAAATGTAATGCTGTATTAAAGAGTACTAGCAATCCACCTTGGTGTCAGAGTACTCCTAGTTTTTGCATTCCATAACTGTGAGATGAAAAGGATTGAGGAATACTGAACTGTCCTGGTGTATAAGACGTAACATCCTATATGAAAAGCCTTGGCCCCAAAGATTTACTCTTCTTTAATACTGCCTGTCAGTAGTGTAACATAAACTTTTAATATATACACCAGTCTGCCTTGCTGATGGTGCTGACCCCCAAAATGTCATTTTGCAGTGTATGTGTGTGTATATGTGTGTGTTCTCATTTATTTATTTATATCTCTAACATAATAATCTGATGAAGGTCAAGCCCACTTTTGGTGGAGGCCTAGAGAGAAAAATTGCACATAGTTAAGATAATGCAAATGTTTTAAAAAATCCAATGATACAGTAATTTGGTAACACAGTTAGAAAATAAACCACACTGCTAAGTAATATAACATTATAGGTTTGATAAAATATGAGATGTAAAACAAACTTAAGTGAAGATGTATTCTAAAACAGAGGATCGAAATTATAATGTTGCAAAGGAGTTAGATGTTGTAGATTAGAGGTGCTGTCATTAATACTGTATTCAATGAAGGTAACCGACAAACTGAGTACTTGTAGGTGACTGAACAGTAGAACAGTACTGCTGTACTGTGTATTAGGTAGTATGAGAAGCCTACAATGTTTATAGGAAGAGATGGAGATGAGGTATAGTTAAGGCAAGTGGGATTAATGGAATATGAGGGAATGTGAGTGGGTTGCACAGCCACTAATGTTGTTGCCTCTCACTGCTTGGTTTTCTGGTTAATTTCCCAGCTTGGTGTCTTCTGTGCAAAAGGGTGTATGGCACCCCTGTTTCTGTGTTGATTATTAATGGTGTCTACAACTTGCTCCCACATCCCAACTGTGTGTGTGTGTGTGTGTGTGTGTGTGTGCGCGCATGTGTGCGTGTGTGCGTGTGTGCATGCGTGCGTGTGTGCGTGTCTGTGTGTGTGTGTGTGTGTGTGTGTGTGTGTGTGTGTGTGTGTGTGTGTGGCATCAGGCAATGGTTGTCTAGCATTTGTGCAATGCTTGGTTGGACAGGCAGTGGCTTTACTCTGAACTGTATAAAGCAGGTATCGGGAAGCCAATTAATAAATAAATGACTGAAAAAAAGAATGAATGAAGAAATGGTTTATTTTTCCTAATTAATAATCAAAGACGAACGTGTTCACTAGAAGAATTCCTTTGCATACATAGTATTTCACCAAGCATACCACACTTTCAGCAGAGTTATATTATTTGCTGGTTCATTTGTGCCTTTTTATGCTTGAAGGAAGAACAATTACTTTGTTCATGTGGGCAAATGGCCCCCCTCAGAAATTGTCAGTACACCCTTAATTACATTTCATATACTTAGTTACACCCATTTTGCCAATCTGTCAAATGGTTGCAGAACATTTTTTTCATTTAGAAATAATCAGATTTATTAATAATAATACTTGGGGAAAACAGTTTCTATAATGTGTAGCAGAAGCTTCCATTACCACGGAGTTTGGGAGAAGTTTTTCCTTTCCTTGTGATAGCTATGTTGAAAGGAAATTTTGAGAGTTGATGAAGGAGTAACTTTATGATTAATATGTTGATAGGTTAGGTTCAGTTATCAAGGTTCTGACCTTCTGATATTTAAATAGCTTGACTGGTATAACTCCATGTTGATATTTTCTCTCTCTCTCTCTCCCTTATATATGTTAGTTTTGGAAGGAAGTTATTGTGTGACTTGTGATTGTAAGACAAAGCTTATTCTGTAATCTTGAAAGGTGTAGTGTAATGCATCAGCCACATTTTCTCTATTATTGGTTCTTATCTTTATTAAATTCCCTGATCTGATGTTAGCTCCCCTAACGGTCTGTTCCTGGCATAGACTTTAAAACCAATGCAGACACTGGAGATTATTGAGCCTCTGTCTGGAAAGTCCTGGTTAAAATGGAGGAAGATCTAATAGCAAATATTAAATTAAAAATAACTACCTAAAGGTAGTTGAATTGCCCATGTTAAGGTCCTGAGTGAATCTCCTAAAGAAATGGAATTTCAGAGATCTCCTATTAGGGTATTCAGAGCAGCTCACCTGAATCAGAAAAAGTAGCCAATTCCACAAGACTGGGACAAGATAAACAAAATATACTCCCCTATCTGCAGATTAGTCTGGGGGCTGCCACCAGAAGTCCCTTACTTGGAGGTGCTGTTTATTGTATTATTATTTCCCTTGGGAAAGTCTAGGAAGGATGTTTTATTTATGACTGAGCTTCAGTGTACTCTTAGGTTAAAGACAATGTAGCAGGATCTCTGTTAATGATGGGGGGGTGGTAACTGAGGGTTGCTAGCAAAAAAATCCTAGGTTTGGCAGGTCAACATATACGAGGTTAACATTCTTAATTGCATTTTGCAGTGTTTGTTCCATTTTTTTCATTTACATACTTTTCTATTGAGACTGAGCAGTTTACTAAGGGTAGTTAATGTCCCATATAAAGATTGTGTTTTCACTGATAAACATTTTGGAGTTTAGTCATTTAAATGTTCATGTTGTTCAGGTGACAAAAACAATGTTTGGTAGTTTCATGTAATATTACATTCAGCTTCACAGATATTTTTAACTGCATGCACAATTTCTAGCCACAAGCATTTTCTTTTGTCTTTTGGCTTTTATGAGCTCTTTTACAAAGACTGAGGCCCTGCCACATATCCTACTAGATGTGCAGCAATAAAGGAAGGTATACTTTGGAATTTGTGATGTGCATTTTGCATCCTGAAACATGTCAGTAACAGTACTGATCCATGCATTCTCCAAGCAGATAAAAGAATCTCAGTCCAACAAGAAAGAGGTTGATACATTCCATATGGTTTCACTTCTCTCTCCAGGCTGATAGGCACCAAATCTTTTTGCCTGGACATGTTTTTCTAAGCCACTGACTGAATCCCAGCCTTTTATTATGATATTTATGTGCCATATGAGGTGAAGGAGGGATTTTGCTAAGTGGATATCAACTTTATGTGCTAGCTAGGATGTTTGATAATCTGTCCATATCCCTCTGTATATCCAAAGATTCTGTTATTTTGTTCACTCCTTTGTGAACAATTACCATGTCATAATTAACCTTAACTCTTTTAAACATAGTTCAGGTGCCAATACTGTGTGCCCCAAACAAATATGACACTGTCACAAGCTGTTCACAAAGCCCTTTAGTGCTAAGTAGATAATAAATGCATTCTGACAAATCCTGAGTAGTCAAGAACATATGGCAAAGGTCATCGTCATACACCACAACCAAAAGACTGATGTTGGTTGTCTCATAGTGTACCACTGATTCATTAGGAGCCTAAGGAATAGGTGGGAGCTAAAATATTAAGCTATATAACAAGGATTAGAGCATTTCTTTGCAGAATAGCTTTGTGAATGTTGTTGCATTGAAGATAAAGATTTCAAAATGGCATTTGCAAGACAACTTAAAATGCATGTTTCATTTGGTGACACAGTTTCCTAGGCCTTCAGATATCAAGGTGGCATGTCATGCAGCCCCTAAATTAATTATGTAACTCAATGGTTGCTGCACCTCATTGTGAGAGAGGATCCTCCTTGCTGCAATCTCCTTTGGCAAAATGGAGCTTCAGACACGTATGCATTGCTGCACAACAGCTGATACTGAGCAAAGTGACTACTGTCTAGAAAAAATATGTGTGTACTATTAATGCCTGTAAGACAGGCTTCTGAAGAGTCACCAAACTTCAGACAAAGAATTTCTTTTAAGACCACTGAGCAAAGCTAATTTTAATATCCAAAAACAGGTGGAGATAAAATTTGTCTTTGAAATGCTCATATATATGACATGCAGACTGTACCTATAAGGTATGACTCTGCTGGAGGTGGGTTTGTTAAGAAAATTAATAAGTAAAATAAATAAGTAGTCTTTCATTTTTTGTATTAAGACAATGGTAGATGGTTCATTTTCAGGGTTACCCCACAAATGATAGACAAACTGTTGATTGGATTCTAACTGCCCAAACCCAAGTGGCCAGAAATCATCAGTTACCACAGATGAAATGCAAGAAGTCTTAGAAACCATGTGGTCACTGTTCACAGGGTAGGCCTTATACTGATTAGATTGATTGTGTGTATTAGAGTCTACACCTACTGAAGGCCCTCACTTTGAGGACAGGAAAAGTTTATTGGCATTCAGAAATGAATGTCGATATTGCATTTGAGGTCACAAATGAAGTTCTTCAACTCTTTAAGTGTGGCATAAACTGTAGCAGCTCTTTATTACAAATGTAGGAGAATTTACAAGCAGTTCACTACAGTTTAAAAGCAAAGTTTTTTGTGTGGCATAAACGGCTGCAGCTGTCTGTTACAAATGTAGCAAGCAGCAAAAAGAGGTCATTTTTTTTTTTTTTTGCTCTTGAGAAGAACAGACCTGACTTCCTGCTTACATATCATTTTGTTTTGGAGGGGGGGGACAGATTAGGCCCTGTAGTTGCTAAGGTTGGTCCTGAGTGTTTGGGTGTATATCAGGTACATAGCGACCTTTCTGTATAGGGCCTCCATACTTAATCTACAGGCCACCCAAATGAACCTACTAGAGCAGTGCTAAAAATAGCAACATTTACACCGAACCTACCATACTGGTCACACCGTTGTTTAGCCCTAAAAAATCTCTTCTGGTTGGAGCTCCCTCACTGCTTGTCTCACTCCCAACTGAGTATGACACACATACTCTAATCCACAACCCTGCCAAATGTCCAAGTCTAGCCAGCATTTGCAGTATATACCAAAAAGAATCATACGGTCAAGAGATAAAAACTTACTAAGTATGACTAAATCAACAAACTCAGCAGGAGACTCACCATCCTCATGTCACATCTCAAAAAAAGTCTAGTAACGTTGCATACCTTATAAGAGTAGATTCTACACACAAATACCTAAAAAACAGAAAATAACTAAAAATGCATCTCATGTATAACTGGACTTACTCTTGCTTCACTCCTGGCAAACCTACTATTTCTTCTCTCTTAAACCTACCTTGACTCCTCCGGCTTTTTTTCATCACCCACTGATACACTATGTTTTCTCACGCACTGCTACATCATTCTTCTCAATTATTTTTATATCCAAGCTTCTACCTGTCTTATTCTGCTTGTGCTCTACCATTTATGTTATTCCATTGCGTAAGGTGCATCAGCAAATTTATTTACTTCCTGCTTCTGCATGTATATTATATGGGTTCCTATTAGATGACCGAAGACGCATTCTATCGAATGCATCTTGGTCAAACTTAAAACAATGCAAAGGCAAAATAGCGCAGTGGCTTTTAAGCGAATTCTTTCCCAGGGAAAGAATTTGTTTGGCTGCTTCCATTACTTTGCCATTTTTGGCACTGTAGTGCGATTTCGGAGTTGGTATATTTAAGAGGAGGGGGTGTGGGGGCACAGCCCCCCACATCGGGGGGTGCCCCACTTTAATGTATTCTTTCAATTTTATTTTTCTTTCTCTTTTTTTTTGGAACAGCGATTTTTTTCCCTTGGAAAAAAATCGCTGTTCTGAGCTTTCGAGATTGTAAGTTTTCGCTTACATGGGGTTGATTATTCATCGTTCACTTTTTTAAACATTCAATGATATAATATAGACCCTATTATATATATTGTTATTATTTAGATTTTGTTTAATGTGCCCTGATCATGTGTATTGTATATTTTTGAATTTCTGCTATTGTGTGAAGATCAGGTATATTGAATATTTTACTCTTGATTTTTATTTATGGTATTCTGTAATTTTTATGTAGTGCTTTTCTCCCTGGGCCTCTGCTGAGAAAGGCTCTGTCCTGTTAGACCATTCCAGTAAAAAATGTAAATAAATAAATAGTAGTACAAATTCAGCACCAAAGGTGATCCAGTTTGTTAACGGGATATAGCTACTGGACAAAAGCCTCTTTCAAGTGTGACCTAGGAGCATTGTCTAGTGAGGTGACTTACTCAGAGTCACACAGAATGTAAACAGAGACTAAGGGAATCAAACCATGGACTATAGGATGAAGCTAATAATGTTGGCTTTCTTTGTGTTAAACTGATTGATAATAATATCATGCCAGAAGGCAAAGCAGTGTTAAAAAGTGGCATCATATGACACACTCTTCCCTGTGTTGTCATACACACTATATGCATACACTCATTTGGTACACACAAATTCACTGACTTGCTCTAGTTGCAAAAAATAACGTCATACCTTTTGCTAACTAATGGTATCACAATGACTGTGCTGTCTTCCCTATTTTTTTAAGCATTTAGTTTAAACATTTACCTTGCAAATATTTTTATTGATTTGCATAATTTTCTCCCCTGGAAAAAATTACTCAAGCAATATTGGAAAATATGTGGAAAATGTCATTAGCTCACCGTTCAGAATTGAAGCATTTGTATCATAAAGCATTTAATTTGTTCAAAAAGACTGAAAATAACTGTAAAGCTTTTTTTATAGTTGTATAAGGAAATAAATGGTAGTTTCTGTGGTAGTAGTACCCTCAAGCGATGGTATGCTGTCATGGGATGGTATGTTGTCATGGGATGGTATGTTGTCATGGGATGGTATGCCTTTAAATGATGGTATGCTCTTAAGTGATGGTATGCTCTCATTGGATGATATGCCCTCAAGCAATGGTATGCTCTCATGGGATGGTATGCTGTGAACTCCAAGTTTTTACAAACATCCTTGCCAGATCATTTAGTATAACTTGTAGTTATCTCATACATACTGCATTTCCACTTCATCACCCGAATAGCAGACCTCCATATATTGCCCAAGATCAAATTGCAGCAGTCCTAGCTAAGGTGAGATATACCAGTTTCATGGGTCCAAACAGTGTCTCTCTGCCTGTTACCCACTTAATGTCCATATTTCTTTACGACTGGTAATATAGAGCATCACTTTGTAAGCTGCATCACTTTTTTCAATAGTCTCCATTTTCCATTGCATACCGCTCATTGTTTACTTTCCACATCAGGGGGTGTGGAAAGTTTATTTAGTACTACATGGAGATGCAGAGTCTTTGGTGCTGGATATTGTTACACTCTTTAATATACGAGTCATCAGTTGTAGTGTTACTTGATATCTTGAGTGAACTCACTGCTTAGCTGAAAACTGTGCAATAGAGCTTTCAGAGACTGATACTAATCCTGTTACTAAGTACTTTTTACATAAATGCTTTTCCTGCACCTTTCCACTTTGTGAATCTCTTGATTTTGTAATCTGTGAGACAGTGAATTCTTTCGTAGCTTAGATTCTCTGGAGTTTCGATTTTATTATCACATAAACAGCATTGCTGAGGCAGCCAGAAGTTTTGATTTTATTAGCTCATAAGCAGTGCTCCTGAGAAAGCCAGACTGGTAGTTTATATGTTTTACCGCACTGTCCATAATTTGGTATGCTAGGTTGTTCTTAGAGGGCTTTCCATCAATGGAGAACCCAGGGTGTAACTGCTGTTTAATTTTAATTGTCATTTTGATATATGAACTATGTCAGTGTTTGCCAAGGTTTGGGATTACTGATCTTGTAGTCATCTATGAACTTGGATTCTAGCTTGGACTTGATGTGTTAGCTGTTGTGTGCAGGAGCATACTGTTCACTTTTTTAATGCTGGTCAGGGAACACAACTTTCAAACTTCCAAAGAAGAATGTCTTGGATTTATAGCAATGTACGATTCTTTTATCTGAAGTTGAATTATATCTTTGCCAATGTACTTACTCTCACGTTCATTTATTGGTAGTTCTAATATTATATTTATTATTAACTGTGTTAATTATCTTAGATAAATGTTATCTTTAGATAATCACAATATTATTGATGTTTGAGATCTTTTATTTTGATTGTACATTTAAGTTTCTGGGCAGTATTTTGGATTAAAAGCATTTAAAGTTGAACTTGAACGGAACCCTGCATGCTCTATGCATTGTATATGGTTATGCAAGTAATCACCTTCAACTAGATGTGTAATACACTTTTTGAATTATTTCTATCATCATCATCATCAACAACCCTCTTTTTCCCATTTTCTGCATGAGGTTGGGGTGTTGTGTCAGCTACTGCCATCTCTCTGTATTCAGTGCCACTCTTCTACCTTCTTTAACACTCATGCCTTCTCTCACACAGTCCATACACCTCTTTGCTGGATGCCTTTGTTTCCTCTTGTCTTCTTCCTGTCTGTCCCAAATATTCTTCACCAGATTCCCATCTGTTTTTCTGTACATGTGCCTGAAATAACGTCATCTGTTTTCTTTGACCTTTTCTGTAACTGAAGCATACGTCTCCACCTCTTAGTGGAAGAAATCTGGACAAAACCTAACATAATGGAGGACAAAGGCCCAACAATAGGGACAGATTTTAAATATTGCTCCTATAAACTTAGAAAGTTGATAGAATAACAGGATTTGTCATAGCATGCATTTTTCTGAAGAATATGAAGTCTGAATCTCAAATGTATGTCATTATTTAGTAACTTCAGTCCTCAGATCATCCCAGTGATTTGCCAGAATACCATAGATTTTATGAGAAACAGACCAAAAATATGAGGCAAAAATCTGGACAGTTGAGAAGTATGATTATTGGAGCTACATTGGCTTCTGCGCTTATGTGCTCATTTCTTCATCTGTCCCACAGTGCATACCCTACCACCCATCTTAGGCACTTCATCTCCATTACCTCTAGTTTCGTCAACTGCTCTGCCTTAGCTGCACAGGTTTCTATACCATAAAGTAGTACTAGTCACACCACTATTTAATTCACCTTATTTTTCAGTGTCTTTGGCATTCTTCTGTCATATACTACAGATGACATTCTGTGCCAGTTGGATGCAGCCCTTCTGATTCTAGTTTTGACCTCCTCATTCAGACTTCCCTTCTCCTCAACCAACCTCCCAGATACTTTAAGCTGTTAACTTGATCCATTATTTTTCCTTTTATCTCAATTCACAGTTTTTTCTGAACATCAACATTTGCTGCCATTACAATTGTCTTATCTGTACTCAGTTTCATGCCATATGCCTTCAGTTTTGCATTACATTGTCCAATCCTTTGCTGAAGTTCTTGCTCAGAGTCTGCCTGTAATGCCACATCTTCTGCATATAGCAACTTTGTCAATCTGTCCCTTCTAACCTGTTGGTGTTTGCAAATGCAGTCTGTCACCAGTATGAACAGCAGTGGGCTCAGAGCGGAACCCTGGTACACACCCATTCCCACTGGGAAGCCCTCTGTGAGACCGAACACTGTACTTGAGTCACAGGGTCCTTGTACATAGCTGGAACTAATTCTACCAATGTTTTTGGGACTTCGAACCACCACAGGACTGCTGTCTTGGGACCTTGTCATATGATTTCTCCAAGTCTAGGAATGCCCAGTTGGACTCTTTCCTCATCTCTAGTTTCTTCTCAACTATCTGTCTCACTGCAAATATCGGATCAGTTGTGCTGCATTCTGATCTGAATCTGAACTGCTCATCTCTCATCTTACTTTCTACTACTTTGCATATTCATTTATCAATCACCCTCACCAGAATATTCATGCTCTGGAGTTTGATACTTCTGTGCTGCCCACAGTTGTGAATGTCTCCTTTGTTCTTGAACACTGGCAGTAGTATGCTTATTCTCCAGTCATCTGGGGTACACCTTTCTCTCCACACTGCTATGAGTAGCCACAGGAGCCATTTCTTCCCTTTCTTGCCCAGCATATTTTTCATACCTGCTGTGACCTCATCTGAGCCTGCTGCTTTCCTCAACTTCATTTCCTTATGCTCTTCTTACGTCTTCTAGGGCGACCTCCTCCATTTCACTCACCGTAGCCTGTGCCTGGGACAGTACAGCTTCTGTGGGGTTTTCTTCATTCAGGAACTGCTGGAACTACTCCTTCCATCAGTTTTTGATGTCCTGTGTACTAGTGAGCAAGTTGTTGCTGGCATCCCTTATGAAGGGTGTCTGACTATCTTCTTTATCTCTCTGTATTTGCTAGCAACCTGATATAGTTTCTTTGTGCCATCTACTGACTTACTTTCCAGAAGCCAGTACAGTGCCTCTCATGCCTTGTTCTTTGCTTTTGCAACTTCTTTCTTAGCTTCTTTATTAGCCAACCAGTATTTCTTCCTAGCCCAGTCTGTCTTTTCTATCTTCAACCTTTTCCTGCCTTCTTTTTTTGTTGACATCCTGGACTTCTGCATTCCACCACCAGCTTTCCTTATGCACCTTATTTCTATACCTGCTTCTTACAGTATTGGCTTTGTTGAGTAAATATTTGTACTTGTGCTAAGAATCACATACAGTGAGAAACAATATGGTTTCTTTTTATACTTGCACTGACTTGAAATTTTCCCAGCCAGATTCTGACTATCATGCCTGCTCAGTAATTTATCACAGTGATGCAATACTCTCCATGGAATAATTCGATACACATTTTTCATCTGGTTTTGCATCAGTTTTAAATTTCACCAGAGTAGCCACTACAATAGGAAATGTGTTGCTTGCACCCATTGCTCCTTTCTTCACTCACTAGTTTACTGTGACATGCTATTGCCCATTCTCTTATTTTATGACAGATTACATATAAACTTGAAAGCTGGGCAACATTCCTCTTTTTAGTTTACTGTACCTGATGCATTTCTTCTTAGTTTTGCCTGTATCTTTAATACTTTTCTATTTCATCTTCCCTCACCATTTTACTGATCTTGGATATTGCCTTTATATTTCCTGTGTGGGGTTCATGCCTTCCACCAAAGATAACTTGATGTGTTACCTCATCAGATGATGGTCACTGCCAAAATCACTTCTGCCATTATGAGAAAGCTCTTTATTCAATATGCCAATTCAAACAGTGCCAAAATAACAAAAATCCTGAGAGCACATATAGGGCTAAGATAATGTTTCTGCTTTTTTTCCCTGACCTTTGTGCTCATTAGTAAAAGCAAGCACATTTGTGTATTACAGTTCATTCAGAGCAGAGGTAGCCGCAGTGGTACAGCGGTAGCGTTGTTGCCTCACAGCAAGAGGTTCTCCTGTTCAATTCATGGCTGGAGTGCCTTCTGTGTGGAGTCTGCATGTCCTCCCCACGGTCGAGTGGCCTCCGAAAGACATGCATGAATGGGTGTGCCTTCGCTGAAGGTTGGACGTCGGGCTGGCAACTTAGCACCATAAAAAAATCTACTGCCAATCATTAGCGAACCGGAGTTCTGCTGTGGCGACCCCTAACCAGGAAAAGCCGAAAGAAAAAAAAAGTTAATTCAGAGCAGAGATATTCATCAAATGTCTGTCACTGTACAACAGTGTTATGTTGTAGCTCCTGTTAAATAGAAATGATTTGGAAATGTTTTCTGCCACATTCTTTACTGCATAAATTATGCAACTGTCTCTCTAGCATCTTTATCTTTGATTCAGGTCAGTATAAAACAAATGGTTGCTTTCAGTATAACCAGTGTTGTTGGCTTTTTGAACTGGAAGATTATAGACGAGTAAAATTTTGTCATATTCTGCACCATTCATCTTCTTGATACTGCAGTGTCAAAGCTTTTTGCACCACTGACTTTGCTTCTAAGATCATGTCATAAACTAGAGTGGTGGAGATGGAAGGTGAGCTTCATTCCAGTTTAACACTGTGCATGCAGGCAAAAGAGCATCATTGCAGGCTGCTATCTTAATGCATACTGTTTCCCATCGTATATTATGCATGCATACATGTTATTTGGTGCATAGCAAGCTACCAAAAAGCACTTACTCTTTACTTTTAGGCAGTGGTATTACTGTGACTACATCCACGTGGGGGAAAACCTTTCTCTGATAGTTAATTGTTCCTCATCTAGCAGTACTTGTACAGTAGAAGTGAAATGAAAACATTGTCCATATTTATTGGACAGAATATCTACTGGCAAGTAAAATGTATAATATCTAGATTAAGGACAGTAAAAGAGAAATGCAACTGTGTCTATGTCTGATTCCCATAATCCATTATAAGTCTATATTATATGAGTCATACTAGATATAAGGAAATAGTGGTGTATTCCCATGTGATTGACATATAATGGGATTAATGTCAGTCCCTGTCATCTTATATTTGTTTGTGTCTTTCGGCTTTTCCCGGTTAGGGGTCGCCACAGCGGAACTCCGGTCCGCTAATGATTGGTAGTGGATTTTTACGTACCGGGTTACCAGCCCTGATGCGCAACCTTCAACAAAGGCACGCCCCATTCACGTATGCCTCCACACAGAAAACACTCTAGCTGAGAATCGAACGGGACAACGTCTTTCTATTAGGCGACAACGCTACAGTAGCACCACCACCGCAGTACTCCCTGTCATCTTATATACCTTCTTTAAAAGGACTACTTATTTTATTTCTTGAATGGCCCTCGTTTGTATGTAGGGTAACCACCTTTTATGCAGGCCAAAGTGGGACATGGGGGTGTGGCCAATATGACACTGGCCAAACCCAATATCATGACGTCAACACAGGAGCAGTGGCTGCTGGAGTGGCTAGCTGGCCAGTTACTGGAGTGGCTAGCTGACTGACTGGCTGGCTGCTGGAGTGGCCAGCTGGTTGGTGGGAGTAGCAGCTGAATGGATCAATGACTGGATAGATGGCTTGATGGATGGATGGCTGAATGAATGGATGCCTGGTTGGATGAATGGCTGGCTGGCTGGCTGCATAAATGGATGGATGGCTGGATGGATGGCTGGCTGCATGAATGGATGGCTGGCTGCATGAATGGACGGCTGGCTGTATGAATGGATGGCTGCATGAAGGAATGAATGGATGGCTGGCTGGCTGCATGAATGAATGGATGGCTGGCTGGCTGGCTGACTGATTGACTGGCTGGCTGGCTGGCTGGCTGGCTGGCTGGATGGATGGATGGATGGCTGGCTGGATGGATGGCTGGATGTCTCGTTAGAAAAAAAACAAATCTCGGTCGTTTTGTTTGTGGCTGTAGAAGCGCTTAAAACAAAGTGTTCCTACAGCCACGATCTTTGCAGGGCTCTTCCTGCCCCAATCCCCACCCCTTTCATGAATTGCAACCAATTGCTACACGAATGAAAGCACCCAGACCTAACAGGCAGCAGTTTTGCCTGAAGGTCCAGGTTGGTGACGTAACTGAATTGCCGTGGAAAAGCCGGAAGTAATTGAGGCTTTTCCATGGCAATTCAGTGCGATTGAAAAGTGGGACTTGAAAAGTCCCACTACTTTACACAGCGGGCAATGGGATGAAGCAGCTCAACCCGTGAGTGTCCCACTGACAACTGGACGGGTGGCAACTTTATTTGTATGTGTGTGTCTCAAAACTTGTTTTACAGTATACTAAAGAGTCACACAGCTGCAACAAAAAAGTAGTTAAATTGCAAACCATTGACAATCCCATCCCCGCACACTTTGGTGAATGTGTTGCTACTTTACAAGAATTACAACAAAAATATTCTCTGACTTTTCTCTAAATGTCACAGACATCATTGATACTGCATTTAATTCATTTTAAAACATAAAGCAGCATAAATAAACATTTAACATTTAAAGCTTAGCATTTCAATATTGTGATGCTGTTTATGTAAATTTGTCAAAATAGGAGATAACTGCCTTTGAACCATTGACTGAAGTAGTTGCTCTGCTTTTCTATGAAAGGCAAGGCTACATTTGAAGTAGCTGTGAATTAGGGTGAATTATTTTCCTGTCTGCAATAAAAAACAGTTGAAACAGTTTCACGTCTCTGCCTTTTTTACAGCAGCTGCTGAGCTCCTGACATCAGCAGGTCTAATTACCCATACAAGATTCTCAGCAGTACCTGACTACAAATTTCTCTGCGTCTGAAGTATGTCATGTCAGCACAGAAAAATTCCTCTGCAAAGTATGTGAGAAGTTAAACTTTAAAAAAAAGTGAGTGATCTTTCCCTTCCTTTGATTCCAAGGCAAGGAAATGAAAGTTTTATAAAGCACAAACAGGTTTCTGATACCTACACAATACTGGAACCATATTGTAGGAAGAAAAGCATCCTAGGAGTTGAGTTGTAGGAACAGGTGGAGTTTTCCTTTAACATATTGGCTAGTAGTTTAGCTCTATCCTCCAGCTCAGCACAGGTGGCTCTATTTACAATTAGTTCTGCACATAGCTGTGCTTTTGAGGTTGTGGACATAGCTGAAAAATGCCTTATGATTGTCCTCAGCCTGGGAGGCTACCTTTACCTCAAATATGGCTTTGGTAGAATTAATTAGTCCCTTGAGTTGCTTATTAAGTTTAATGAGGGAGTTTTTGCCTTGCTGGGTGTTTCACTTTCAATTTTTGTACATGACTTTCTTCTTTTTTTATACAGCATATTTCTACTTGGGTTCCACCAGCATGACTTATTTTTTGAACTTGTCCTGTGCTTATTTTAAGTGGGTACTGCCTCTATGCAGCTGTATGCATGGTTGTACAGGGACTTTGTCAACCACTCTGTATAGGTAGTCATGTTCCCTGGGTTGGGAGGGTAGGAGCTTGAAATAATGCCAGGGTGTCTCTTAAAAACAGGACATTTGTCTTGGAATGATTCCCAAAAGTTCAAGGGTTAGGTGATGTCCCAAGCTTTATTTTTATTTCAAAGGCAACAGCTTTGTGGTGTGACTTGACAAGTGAGGATGTCACACTGGGGGGGGGTGCAATTTTTCCCCATGTTTGTGAGGACCAGGTCAAGGATGTCTGCACCCCTAGTGGGCATACAGATTAGCTGGTCCAGGGTTTCCATGTTAAGAAATTTCATGAATCTTTGAGCCTGCATGTTTGGGATCATGTATGTTTCCAAATTTATTGCAGTCATCCATGAGTATGGTGTTGGGTAGAATGAATAGTAATCTGGTTCATTTAAATAAAAGGTGTGAGTTTTTTTGGTTATAGTGGTGGTCTTGCAACTTGCGAGGATATAATATGTGAGTTGTATGTGAGGAAGCTCAAGGGCATCATACTGTTTCACCAACCTTGAGGTATGATTGTTTTTATGTAAACTTTGACACCTCCACCTTTTGTCCATTTTTGTGCAGTCACAGGTCTAAATATGTGGAAGAATTATAGCCCTTTACTGCTGGCGTTATCTCAGAGGCCACAGTAGTAGAGCGGTTAGCATTGTCGCCTCACAGCAAGAGGTTCTCCCGTTCGATTCTTGGCTGGAGCGCCTTCTGTGTGGACTCTGCATGTCCTCCCCGCAGTCGAGTGATATTTAAAGACATGCAGGTAGGTGCGTGCGTGAATGGGTGTGCCTTCTTTGAAGGTTGGGCATTGGGCTGGCAACTTGGCACCATAAAAATCCACTGCCAATCATTTGCAGACTAGAGTTCTGCTGTGGCGACCCCTAACCGGGAAAAGTCAAAAGCCATTACTTTCTACTGGCATTATCTCAGATAAGTTAAACAATGTCTCAGTAATTACATAGATATATGTATTCTCCAGGGTGAGTAGAGCTTGCAAGGAGAGTTTTTTTTTTAAGTAATAACATTGAGCAGCATCGGCTTTAGATTATCAGGGTTTGGTTTAGCTATGTTGGGCGGCAATGCTTAAAAAAAGGCACTATGAAAAAGTATTAGCCAATATTCAGAAACGTAGATGTGACAGGTGTTGACAATCCCTGGTGAAGCAGTGTGGTCTGTCAACCATACTCTCCTAGGCTGACAAATATTGTACCCCTTTTGAATGACACTAAAAACTATATCACTTATTAAAGTCAATTATCTTCTGTTCACAGAATGCTGCTCAATGCTGGACTCAAAACAGCTTAGGATACATAGTTCAAGAACTCCATCACATCTTTCTTCATGTAGTCCAGGGAGGTATGTCTCAGGTCAATTACACCTACATGGACTATGACTGAGTCATATTGGTACTTGTGGTTCAGTGATCTGAATGACTGTTTGATGTGTCCCATCCTCTTCTTCTGCATGATTAATATTGTATGAAGCACTTATTTCAAAGAATGGCATGGAACATGATGGCTCTCTGAAAAAGATTTACCAGCAACGTTCAGTTATTGTAGTTTTTTTACATATTTCTATCCTCTTTTTGTCTTCGTGCAAGCCTAGAAACTAGGCCTCTCTATCAGCTACCCTTTGTAATGCAGCTGACAGCCAGGGTTAGGCTTCTTAAGTGTGTTGTAAAGCACAAGTCCATCACTTCCACTCAGTTCACTGTGATGATAATTGTGATAAGTGATAGACTGGTCATGCTTTTACCTGTTATCCACGGGGCACTATTTGAGCTAGAAGCTATTGTGGAGCTGACTGTGTACCTGCCAATACACAAATGTTGCTATACTATATCAGATTGTACATCCAGTGTGGAAAATAAATGCAACACAATTATAAACACTAAATCTGGTATTCCAAATGTCTGATATAGTACTTTGACATATAGCATAGAGCATAATAGGTCAAAAAGACAGTTTATAAATGTTTACACTAAACAAATGCTGCTCTTATCAGCATCCCGCCCTATTGGCTAACCTCAAAATGTCTTCCTGCATTCACATGCAATCCACAAATCTGGTATGGAAGAATGATGAGCCACAAGGTAAACCCAACAAAATGGTATTCACTGCAAAGTAACATATTAGCATCTAATAGGCTTGCCATTTGTTATAGAGATATTACTTCAAGCTTTCCAGCTCTAGCCATGTGATTTTGAGAAATTACATACAAAATAAGATATACTAAAGTTTGTTAGCCTAAGCTTTGACAAGCCTGCGGATATTTAAGGTGACTTATTGAAAAAAAAATATTTACTATTACAAGACTGACACATCACACACTGACACAAGAGTCAGGCTGACAAGTTTCACTTCAAATTTTAGCAACACAGTCTAAATATCTGGAGACTTTTACAGTATCATGGAATTACAGAATATAAAAGGCAATTGGACCACGTAACTATTTACATTGCCTGTACCCACCCTTTGAACATCACCTCCTTTTTCAAGGAGCAATAGGCCAGTCATACTTAGGGTGAATTTAAGAATACTCATCCAATTGTCTTAATTCTTTCTTAAAGAAAGAAATGGTGCCACATTGCTTGTTCTGAAGAGGAAGTTTGTTTTGGAGAAGGGGTAGTCACTGTGTGACAAATGTGACTCTCCTCCATGGTCTATTTATTTGCTTAAGTAGGATCAGATCTCTAATTTTGGTGTTTGATGGACCATTTGATTTGTGGAGAAATAAGGGGTTTTGGACTACTGGATCCCTAATGGTCCAGAAGGCCAGTCACAGATCACCCCTAAGGAATCTGTAGGGCACTGTGTCAAGGGACAAGACCTTCAGCCTCTCTTGGTAGTGCAGGTCCTTCAGTCCCGTGATCTTTTTTTTTTTTTTTTACAGGAACCTTTGGAGTCTGTCCAAGTGCCAGATATGTTTAGTAAGACACATTCAAAATTGGGCATTATATTTGATGATTGACCTGATTAATGCAGAAAGATAGAGAGGTAAGGATTTCTTTGGATATAGAGGAAATGCCCTTTGTGATCATCTGTGCCAGCTAGAAGGGCTTCCTGAGCACTGTTGCAACATGCTGATCAAAGAAGAAGGACTTATCTATGTTCCAGTGTCTCTCACAACATCTTCATTTTGGAGTGGGAGGTTTTCTGTACTGTAGACTGGTTGGAAGGTTTATTTACCAAACACAACAATATTGCATTTTTAGTGTTGAGTTTCAGCTCATTTTTACAGCACAAGCTATTTGCCTGTCCAAGTTCACTTTGTATCATTTGCAGATCAGACGAGGTTTTGAGTAAAACAGCCAATTTACAGCCATTTGCAGACCTTGTTAAAGTTCCACATTTTTTATTTGAAGATCAGAAAAATATGCATCATGAATAGCAGAGGTCCTAGACTGGAACCCTATAATATCTCACCAGTTATTTTCATGTTGCCTGAGGACATGCATGATACCCTCACCGTGTGGGTTCTGCCCCTCAACCAATTATCTATCTCTCTAACTATATAGTGATCAATTTGGAGCTCATTTAACTTGTTGATATTGTTGGCATATGGTATAGTATTTAATGCATTGGCAAGGTGTGTTGTATGGACATCATGATCACTGTCCATGGCTTGCATTAACCTTTCATATAAAGTCATTAAACCCTTAATAAGTCTTAGATTTATTTTTTATTGTAGGTTATCAGGTTCTTTATGACCCATTCCATGACTTTGAATTTGAGGCTCATGAGGCTGATGGGTCTGTAATTCCTGGGGTCCATAGTGAGGTTGCCATTATGAAGTGGTATCACAACTACTGTGTGCCAAATCTTGGGGCTAAAGCTGGTAAATAAGATCAGGCTGAATAGTTGTTGGAGTGGGACCACCAGTGTGTATTTAGTTGGGCTCCCTTTTGAAATGAAGGCATTCAAAATGCCAAGTGCCGACATACTGAAAAAAAGGACTGAAAATCTTGGATAAGAATGAATCTCACACATTGCGCTTCTTCTTTAAACTTCTTTTTTGCAGGAGGAAAGCCCCCCAACACCCCCAAACTTATGTATACCAACTCTGGGATCGCCATAACTTGGAGAAAAGGGAATATTCTGGGAAATGGCCATCTCGAACTTGATATATGTAAGTCTGCTCTTTTGGCCTTTCAGTCTTGTAAGTTTCAGGACTTATTCTATCTGGTTACAACATTTCAAATGGTTACAGTTTATTTTTATGCAGTAAGCAGCCTTGGAAGCTATCAGGTCCCATAGAGGAAATATTTTTTTGTTTTGGTGAATACTTTTAACACGTTTTCGTTTGTGATGAGAGAAGACTGAAATAATTTAGTTATATGTGGATTTTGTATAGATGTCTCTGGAATGAAATTTGCATTGAATTTGTTTGCTAATATATTTTGATATCCACTGGATCACAGTAGGTAGTGCCATAATCAATACATTCAGAACAATGTTGGGTGTTATTTCTTAACTTCCTGATATAAGTAAAGAAGGATCTGTAAGCATCCTCAGCTTTTCAAGCCAGCCTACGTTCATTGGAAGTCTTGTTTTTTTTTTTTTTTTTTTTACGGTATTTTTCAGAACCTTGGATAACCTCTTGATGTTGACTTTGATTTGTGGGTCCTTGATTTTGCTATATATTCTAATAGGCTTTTTCATTTTATTGCATTATTTATGCATGTGGATCACTTGACTGGTTTGCCCTTCCTGTTTTGTTTAATTTCGTTAGTTACTGACAAATTTATATAGTTTTTTGGGTGAGTATAGAATTTATTTGCATAACAGCTAGTCACGTTAACTATTTGGGAATTACAGTTATAGTTGAACTTTAAGACTTTGTCATAGTATAGTAAGAAGTTTTTACATTTGGAGTTTTTGAATATGGTGATATTTATATCTGTTTGTCTAGGGATTTTGAAAGAAAAGGTTGTCAATTTGCGGTCAGACTGTACAGGGGAAGATTATAGTTGTTATATTTGTAAGGACAAGGTCAAGAACATTTTGTTCTCTAGTGAGTGATTTGATTATTTGATCCAGGGAATTCCTGTTTATGAAATCATAAAATTGTTGAGCAAAGTTTACACTTGAGGTATAGGTCATCCATTTTATAGATGAGTATTAAAGTCTCTCAGTATAATGGAGAGTTTTTGTGTATTTGATGTTCATGCAATGTATTTAGGAAATGGAGATAGTTTTAAGGAGTAATTGTGGGGATCTTGTAACATGATATGATCCAATAGATGGTTTTATTTAGGGGGATTTGAATCTTAATAACTTTGGTCTGTGGGTTTCTGGGAATCTGCATGTAATGTGCTCTTTATCAAATATGGACATTCCATAATCACCACAATTTCTATCAGAGTCTAAAGACACGGTAGTTGCAAAACCTAGTACACATGGGGTGCTTTCTGCACTTTTAAACATGTTTTCAATAATAATACACATACAAATGTGCTCCAAATACAAGAAGTCTTCAAGATCAGGAGATTTGTTATTTACACTCTTAGTGTTAAGCAGCACAACTTTGGTGCTGTCCAGTACTTTATCTGCTATGTTTTATAGGCTGGAAAATCCATTAGCTTGACTCTGCCTTAGCCAATGTGCAGAAGACCTGGAATGAGAAGTGCAAGCAATCCCTGGCAAAGCAAGTAGAGTTGTGCAGCAGTTCATCCCATGTTGAGACATACTGGATCCCTCTCAAATGACACCAGTTATTCAGTCAGTTGTTGAAATCAATTATCTTTTCTTTGTACTTTGGCATCATTCTTGGTGAAGGTAGGAGTCCACTGAATACAAGATTCTATCTTGCATTTGCGGCATACATAGAAAGTTAGGAAATGCCAACCTACACATCGGGTCATTTCTATCCACATGGACCACCAAAACTTCATAGTCATATTTGTTCATCTTATGTGCCCTGGGGTTCTTGAGATGGTAGAGATTTTGGTGCTGAAAGAAAACTGTCACCCTATTTTTGCCCACCCTTGTGTGAGTAGAGTCTGTGTGTCTTACAGTGGAGTCACACATCACCAGTACATTTTTATTAGTAGAGTGGTTAAATGTACTGGCTTTGCGGGTGAGTTTTCCCTAGAGATTCATGGTTATGGATGTGGCATAATGTGTTATTTTTATTAATTTCCAAGAAGACCTAGTCTTGGTAGACCTTGGAGGCTTAGGCAATGCCTTTTTTCTGTCTCAGCATATGCTAATTTTTCATGAATTTCTGTGATGTGTGATGCACACATCTTCAAAGCCCCTTTCTAGTACTTCTGTTAAAAGTGACACGCTGTTTCTGTACATGAGATGCACCCATCTGTTAAATGATGGGCTCAAGGGTTCTATTTCCATGGCTGTTTGCCTACTAAAAATTCTGCATGAATGAGAATGTTTGTAACTATTGGAAACACATACAGTTATAGACAGCTATGTCACTGGCTTGCTAGGGTCATGAGAGTACCAAAATAAACAAATAGATGCACACAGACATATAAAACGGAATACATAAAAATTACTAACTAATAGGGTCATGAGAATACCAAAATAAACAAATAAATACACACTCACAGACATGCACACTTCTATCAATATGAACTAAATAAGAAAACTAACTAATGTTTCCTGAAAATGCAGGTTTCAGGATGTCGGTCTTGTTTTTCTGTCTGTTGAAGAATCACAGTTTAGGTAGTCTGAAGTAGTCCAGACCTCTTGACTGATTTGTGATCAGTCATTGCAGAATGTTACATAGTGTCCACACCTGGATGAGAACACAATACTTAAATTTATATTTGTAATTCCTGCTGAGATTGAGTAGTCGATAAGGGCAGCCAGACATGAATGTACTGTATCATAGCCATACCTCTCAACCATACCAAATTCCTCGGTAAATACTGGTTTTGAGGGCAAAATATTGGGGTGCCACGAATTCCCGATTGGCCCCTTTAATTACCGAATTTCCTGGGTTTTCTTAAGTTTTTTTTGGGGGGGGTGGGGACGAATTTGTTCTTGACATCATGCAGGGCCTGCATGATGATGAGGCAGACAGACAGCCTGTCAGAATTCAACTGCATTTTAAACTTAAGTGCAACAGTCAAGACCTGCAGAGTCGGATCAGTCAGCAAGTTTTTTGTCTTATTCAGGCAGAGCACATGATATTTCTTTGAGAGCAAACAGGTGCTTAGGAGCTGCAGAACTCTCTACTTTATCTGCTTATTTTACTGGGTTTCTTATTTAGAACAGGAGCTGCATTGTCTTAGAGATTCTTACTTTTAGGAGGAACAGGCTGTGTGTGTGTGTGTGTGTGTGTGTGTGTGTGTGTGTGTGTGTGTGTGTGTGTGTGTGTGAAATGCCCCACATAAGTGTGGCTGGTTGTTAGAGGTACCCAGACTCAAACCCTGTACCTTGAGTACATGAAGCAAGAGCCTTAATTTTCTACCCATACCACCAGAATGTTTGGCTCATAATTTTGGTCTGTTCCTCTTAAAATTTGTGTTTTTTTGGCAAATCAGTGAGAACTGAAATCACTAAATAATGATAGCCATTTAAGTTTCAGTCTTCCTATCTTTCAGGAAATGCAGGGTAACACAAAACATTTTATTCTAGCAACCTTTCTATGATTATACAAGCAATGTTTAAAATGTGTTGCTGGTTTTTGGCCTTTTCCCCCAGCCACAATGAATTTTGTCTTTTTCCTGATTTCTTGTGCTGCATAGTTCTTCAGGTAGAGAGAAGTTTAGTGCTGCGTATGTAGTAGCACAACAGGTAGAATACATGTTCTTGATGCAGAAGGCCATGGTTCTACTCCCACTGTATGTCAATGGATTGCTGATAGTGTACTCTGTTGTAGGAAATGATGAAATATAACATTGTTTGCTAGCAGCAACATCTTCATTAGTTACAGTCTATATCTCTTTAATGTGGAATTATTTTGATGACTTTTACTTCTACAGAGATTGTGCATATTTACTGATACTGGAGGAGTGCAAATGTTTGAGTAGACTTTTATGATGGAAATGTTCTGAATTGGGCAATTTTGTCATTACTGGCTCGTGCATTTTATTTCATTGCTTACTAGAAAAATGTTCAAAACAATAAATTTAAAACACACTCTTAACAAGTGTGCTGTATTAGGCAAGGAATATAATTTAATACAATCAGGAAGGTGTATCAAAGAACACATGTATGTTTTGTGTGCAAGGGGCCTATGATTTGAAAACAGCAAAAAGGTAATCTTTATATGCCACTGGGAAAATGCATTTTCTTTGAATGTGGGTTTCAATGCTGTTTCAATGAATGTGAGTTTCTAGGGCAGAGAAGTTTTTTAATGGGAAGTCTGTTTTCATTGTGAGACTGTATTGCTTTGTTTAGCAGATGTCTATTGGTGTTTGTGCTATAAAATGTAAAATAAGTTTTAAATGAAATCCAAATAATCATTGTAGAAGTAAAGCAGTATGCACATTACAGTGTTTATGGTAAATGAGGCGATATAACCAAGTAATGGGACATTGGAATGGTTGCAGGGGGGGGGGGCTATTTATGGGGGGGGCCCATTCGACCATGATTTTGTGAGAGGGGAAGGGCAGCAAATTCAAAGACAGGCCAGGACGGCACAAACTCTAGCTGCGCCACTGATCCGTAGGCCATGGAGAATTAATTTTGGAGGTCCTAGGAAACTATAAAATTCTTTTGCTAAGATTAGAATATTGCCTACCATTAAATTACCTACTTTTACCACAAAACCCACATACCGTAAGTCACCAAATACAAAATCCTAATGTTTATCTTCTTCCTTTCCAGAGAACATCATTGCTACACATTAAAAAAAATGGTTACCATTTACTAGACTGTCTGGGGCCATATTTTTGTTGTCTCTTCTTCAGTTTGCATTTAAAGTTGGTATCCCACAATTCCATTGGAGTGGGTGGGGCTACATAATTATGGATCCACATTTTATGTTAATCAGCGTTCAGATTAGTACCTGTTTTTTATGGACTTTTGTCCACATTTTTGATGTTTCCAGGTTGAGAGGTATGATCATAGCTTGCTAAAACAGTATAGCAGGGATTCACTTTTGCATTACTGCCAACATACATTGTGCCATAGGTGGAGACAGATGCTTGTTTTATCCATTTCCGAAAGAAGTTAAACCAAATATTATTACAAAGCTTTCCTGCTTCCTGAGGGACATGGGACTAGGAGAAAATCACAAAATTCCAGTGAGTATACTACAGAAATGAATGGGAGAAGGATTACTTAAAATATTTACTTTCCCTTGTCAGAAATAAAACTGAGATACAGAATTGAGTGTAGTGGTTCATATGTTTATAGGTTCACAGAAGGTTGCCAGGGTAATGGCCCTAGAGCCCTTACAAGCCTAGCCATATTTATCCCAATTTCCCCCAACTGTCGGTGGCTAGGTGAGTGAAGTTCACACAGGTAAGGGTCTATGGTGGTTAATAATGACTTCCTCTGTCCAGGAGGAACATGGTTGCCACCCCAGGAGTGAATTTGTGATCACCCATCCATTGATCTAGGTTGCATTTGAAGAGGATCAGGGAGGAGCTTTGTTTCACGTGAATTGGAAGCTTGTTCAAGAGAAGTGGCAGTGTCTGAGAGATGTATCTATTTCTTCAGCATGACCTGTTCATGTCAGAGGCTAGGTTAAGATCCCTGGAGTGAGTGACCCTCATGCAGTTTGATTTACAAATGTGTAGCATTTCCATCAGGGCCAAGTCAAAATACAATACAATAAAAATACAAATAAAATAAAAATAAAAATAAAATAAAATTTTGAAGAATAGGAGCATTCATAAATAATAGGATGTATTTTATTTTTATTTCTATTTTCATACTTATGATCATCATGTATTTTATTGTCAATGTGCATTTTTACTGTTAGTGAAAATTTTAGTAGCATTTTTATGGCATATATAGACTTTTTACAGCTATTTACATATGAGCTGATATACATTTTTGTATATAATTTTGCGACTATCATGAGTCTGTGATAATAAAAGATATTTTATAGAAAGTTAGAAATGATAGATGCAGCTGTACATATATGTAGTCTATATATGTGTTTCAAACATGGTTTTGTCTATATAAGTGCTTAGAAAGAGGATTTATATAAACAAAGTTTTAATAAGAATGTATTAGGATATGCTTATTACTTTAAGACTGGAAAATGGTGTAGTCATGATTTGATTGATACCAATTAAGGTTCCCTATATAAATGGAATGGTTTTAAATGTATTTTATTGAATAGTCTGAAGAAGTGGGAGTCATTTCCATGAAAGCGCTTACCAAATAAAGTATCTTGATTCTACAAACTGAGCTGAACAGAAGCTGTTTTTCTTCTACATTGTTTATGATCCCCGAAGTTCTGCGTGTTGTTGTTTGCTGCTATTTTCTTTGACGTCATTTAACTCGAGCTGCATTCCTGTTTTTTGTGTGTGGTTTTCTCTAAATCTGTCAGCTAGCAGGTTGGCTATTACCTTCAGATGAGTAAGGGTGATGCCATCTATAACCAGTTCAATGCATAGCTGGGTATTCCCTTTTAGATTTTAGACGTAGTTAAAAGAATTGCTATTCAGATATGCAGCATGTTAAGTTTAGCTTGCAAAAAAAAAAAAAAAAAAAGACATAAATAATGAAACACAATTTGTTTGAACCAAAGAAGTGCAATGTTACCAAACAATTGTTTCATCAGTTATGCTGTGACTGTTAGGTTCATAGGTTCATAGGTTCATAGGTTTATACTAGGCTATCTGCCCTAAGGCATTTATAAGCCTAGCCCAAATTATTGTGGCTTACGCCACCCCTTATATGAAAAAATACTGTGCCCATTAGTTTGTTGTGCCTCTGTCCAGCAGTGACCCAGAGATGATTCCCGGGGTAAACCTACGATCTCCCATCCACAGGTCTAGATTTCTCTTGAACAGAGTCAGCGAGGTGCTCTGCCTCACATGGACCGGGATTTTATTCCACAGCATAGGGAGTCTCTGAGTGATAAATCTATCCCTCCAGCACGTCCTATTTATATCCGTGCTAAGGTTTAAGTCGCTTGCTCTAGTGGTTTTGGTGGATTTGGATTTTTGAGGTGGAGCATGTCCATTAATTCCGGGTTGGACATGGCCTTGTATGTCAGGCACATGTCACCTCTGAGCAGACGGTATGCGACTGAATAGAGCTGGAGTTTCTTCAATCTGGCAGCATATGACAGATTTTGGAGTCCCTTTATCCTTTTGGTGAGGAACTTTTGGGGTCTCTCCAATTGCTGCAGATGTCGGGTGAGATACATCCCGAATGGGGCATTGTACTCGATCATTGGTCTGATAAGTGAAGAGTACAGGGGAACAATGACCTCACTAGATCTGGATGTGAATCCCTTCATGATCAGGTGGGCAATGTAGAAGGTCTTTCTAACCACTTTAGCAATGTGAGTGTCAAAAGAAAGGCCACTGTCAACCTGGGTCCCCAGGTCCCTGATAACCTCTTCTGTGCTTAGTGAATTGCCACCTATATGGTAGCTTGGGGTTACCTTGTTTTTCCCGAAGGGTATGACTATACATTTTTGGCGTTTAACTTCAGGCCATGGCTCTGGCACCAGCTATCTGTTTCAGTGAGTCCCTTCTGAAGGATATCCGTGTCCGATGCACTTTCCACTATGGCCCAGTTTGCAGTCATCTGCAAACTTTGTCAGCCAAAGTCCTCCCATGTTGGCCTGTACTTCTGAGAAGTAGATGCCAAACAATAGGGGGCCAAGGACCGAACCCTGTGGGACACCACTTGTGACCGGCTTGGAGTCTGACACAGCCAGCAACTCTAACTCTGTGGGTTCTGTCCTTAAGCCAGTTTGCAACCCATCTTGTGACATATGGGTTTACATTTAAGCTGGTAAGTTTTTCTACAATACCCGAGTGGGGTATTGTGTCGAAGACCTTTGCAAGGTCAAGGTAGGCTGTATGGACTGCCTTTCCCTCATCAATGGCCTTGGTGACTATTTCAAGAAGTCGACCAAGTTCAAAAGGCATGATCTTCCCTTGACAAAGCCAAACTGGGTCGGGTCCAATGTCTGCAAGTCCCCTATATCTTTGTTTATGAGCTCCATTATGATCCTCTCCATAGCTTTGCAGACTAGACTTGTTAAGCTTATGGGGCGGTAATTACCAGGGTCCGTAGAGGCGCCGCCTTAGTGGAGTGGGACCACAGTTGCCGTACGCCACTCCTTGGGCACGTATCCTGTGGTAAGGCTGAGATTAAACAGCTGCCTTATGTGCGGGTTTAATTCCTCATTTAGCTCGTGTAGCACACAGCCGGGGACACCATCCGGTCCCATTGATGCTGTGTTTTTAGCTTTAGAGAGAGCAGCTTTCACCTGCGCATTTGAGATGTCCGGGAGGCTACACTCGGCTGGGATAGTTATCTCTCCTTTAGGGGGGGAGGGGGGTGAAGTTTGCACTGAACCTGTCTGCCAGTATGTTGGCAATGTCTGTGGGTTCAGTGACTTTTGTATCATTTTGGACTAATTCTGAGCATATCTGTGAGTTTCCACCCAGGTTCCTAACATAGCTGAAAAAGGCCTTATGATTGTCCTTTGAATCCATGGCAATTTTTCTCTCAAAATTGGCCTTAGTTGATTTTATGAGTGCTCGTATTTTTTACTAATAATGATCAGGGGTGACTTCCCTTTTATGGATTTTGTTCTATCATGTAATAGCTTTCTCCTCTTATTGTAAAGTTTGTTAATGGCTGGGGTCCACCAGACTGGACGTTTGCCCTTTGTGGAAAGAGTCTTGGTTTTATTTGGGATTGCCTGATCCATGCAGTCCTGGAGGTGTTCATAGAAGGCATTTGTAAGGGCTTCCGCAGCTTGGGTTGTGGTTTCCTCTGACTCAGGGGCCTTGAAGGATACCACACCAGTCTTGAGTAGTGTGAAGTTTGCTTTAGAGAAGTTCTTCACTGTGGTCTTTTTTGTTTGGGGTGGGGCGGGATGTGGATTTCCAGTGAGATTAGTTTATGATCAGATCTCACCAATGAGGGATATACTTCGGTGTGGAGCATTTTGTCCCCATGTTTGTGACAATGAGATCTAGTATATTTTCTCCTCTCGTGGGAACAGTGACTAGCTGTTCCATGGCATTTGAATTTATGAACTCCAGGAACCGTTGGGCTAGAAAGTTAGGGCTTGAGTAATGTTCCCAGTCTATATTCGGGTAGTTGAAGTCACCCAATATGATGGTGTTTGGAGATACATTTATACCCTCCAGTGTCTTCAGGAAGGCTGTGTGGGGTTCCTGAGTTTGAGAGGGTGGCCTGTAGCATGCTACAATTTGTAGAGCAGTTTTGCCTATGGTTAGTTGCACCTGGATGGTTTCTGAAGCTTCATGTGTTGCCACCAACCTGGAGGTGTGAGTATCCTTTATGAATATGGATACACCCCCTCCTTTTG
Organism: Protopterus annectens; assembly: GCF_019279795.1. Classification (NCBI taxonomy): domain Eukaryota; kingdom Metazoa; phylum Chordata; order Ceratodontiformes; family Protopteridae; genus Protopterus; species Protopterus annectens. The sequence continues at coordinate 955,022,556 of NC_056746.1, forward strand.
TGTAGTGGTCCGGGTTTTGGGGCCGGAACGCATGATATGAGGTAAAACCTAATAGTGCCGGGGTGCTCTCAGGAGCCTTGAACCAGGTTTCAGTTACAGCACAGACATCGATGTTCTCCATACTGAGAAGGGCCTCGAGTGCGTGCATTTTGAGATTTAGACTTCTGGCATTGAGCAGCATTACCCTCAATTTCTTCCCATTTTTGTTTTCTAGGGTGGTAGGTTTAGAATTTGGGCCTTGCCTAAAAAGGCACTATGGGGTGGCAAGAGCCTTAGCCAATATCCGGAATCCCAGGGGTGACAGGTGCAAGCCGTCCCTTGCGAAGCAGCGTGGCTTGTCAAGCATGTCATCCCAGGCAGACAGACACTGGATCCCCTTTGAATGACACCAGACATTAAGCCAATTGTTAAAGCTGATCATCTTGTCTCTATATTGTGGCATCATTCTTGGTGAAGGAAGGATACTGCTCAGGGTTAGGGTCATACCTGCCTGGGCTACATAATCAGAGAGCTCCTCTATGTCTCTTTTCATGCAGTCCAGGGAGGTAGGTCTCAGGTCGTTCACACCAGCATGGACAATGACTGTGTCATATTTGTACTTGCTGTGGAGTGACCCGAGTGCTTGTGTTATGTGGCGGATTCTAGCGCCCGATAGGCAGCTTACTGTGACCCTCTCCTTGTTCAGCCTGGTGAGTGGGACGTCAGTGTGTCTGACTATGGAGTCACCTATGACAAGTATGTTTGGTGTTGTATTTGGCCTTAAGGGCTGTGACTGCTTTGCACACTGCTTTTGTGGTTTATGTGTTGCTTGTGGGGTGTCTTGAGGTAGCAGTTGTTTGGGTGTCTGCTTAGGAGGCCTCTGCTGTTTAGGTAAATTTTTACTCAGAGCCTCCGAGTATGTCTTTGTGTGTTTATGTGTTTGATTCAGTGGAGTGGTAGCATTATGTGAGGCTGGTTTTGTGGTGTGTGTAGTTGCCTTCTCCTCCTGTCTGGTCTTGCCAGTCCTGAGTTGAGAGAGCTCAGCCTCCAGTTTGGCTAAATAGCTGCATCTCTCGCAAGTATTTGTGTTATGTGGGAGGAGGAGAGGGTTGTCTGTGTACATGAGGCAGTTATAACATTGCCTCAAGATTCCCAGATTCACCAGCTGAACCGGAGAGGAGATTGACAACTGACCTTTGGACATGCTAGAATAATATTGGGAAATCCTTAATTGAAAACAAGGGCCAGTGGGGAGTGAGGGTGTAGTGCTTTTAATTTTTAGTGCTGACTTATATAATTGCTTTAGTGAGCAAGTGCCAGGTAACTTGAGTGCAATGTGTTACAAGTAACTAAATGCAAAAACAACAAACAGTAACTTTCTTTCAAGTGAAACAAGGAAATAAGTACAGTAAGCAATGCAGATATCACTAGTGATCCACAGAAGCGCTGAGAAGTTGCGTATTAGGTGAATTAGCTTCCAGGGAAATAACAAGCAAACAAACAACAAGCATATAAACAAGGCTAGATTCAGTAGGTCTGGATCTAGTCTATGCTAGAGCAAACAAGGTGAACCAATTTCAGTAAGATACAGTTCAAATATTCAGGCACTATAAACCTTTAACCAGAAAATTCCCAGCTCAGAAGGGCAGAGTCCAGCCTCTTCTCCCACAAGAGTGCAGACCACGAACCTTCTTAATGTAAAATAACTGGCCTGAAGCCCAAGTGCCTAAACCAGAACTAATACACTTGGACACTGGGCTCTCAATCAGCAGTTCCCAACTTAGAAGGATGAAAGCTACCTGTCCTGCCACCACAGTGCTTGCCACAAACCTTCCTAATGTAAAACAACTGGTCTGAAGCCCAAGTGCTTAATCCAAAAGACTTGAATGATAGCTACACTTTAATCAAGTTACAACCAAGCAGTAATAAATACCATTGAATACTTTAGAGAATGTCTGGATTAGTGCTCAAGTTACACAAACAAAGCTAGATCCAGCAGGCCCGAATCCAGTCTATGCCACAGCAAACAAGGCGCACCAACTTCAGTAAGAAACAGTTCAGATATGCATGCACTATAAGCCTTTAACCAGAAATTCCCAGCTCAGAAGGGCAGAGTCCAGCCTCTCCTCCCACAAGAGTGCAGACCACGAACCCTCTTAATGTAAAATAACTGGCTTGAAAGCCCAAGTGCTTAAACCAGAATTAATACACTTTTAGAATAACAGACACTGAGCCCTCAATCAGCAGTTCTCAACCTAGAAGGATGTAAGCTACCTGTTCTGCCACAACAGTGCAGACCACAAACCCTCTCAGTGCAAAACAACTAACTGGTCCGAAGCCCAAGTGTTTAAACCAAAAGGCTTAGAATGAGTTACACCAAGCAGTAATAAATATAATTGAGTATTTTAAGATGATGCAAAAGTAAAAAGAAGTAGGTAAAAACACAAGGACAGTAAAAGCAGATGAAATTTTTTTTTTTTTTTTTTTTTTTTCTGAACAAGTGCTGAGATCAAAGAAACAGATTTGAGTGCTGAAACTAGAAAACTGGCTAGTTACAAGAAAAAAAAACAAGCTAGAAGGCTTCCCTCAAACACAGAAGGGCTTGGGGGCTCAGAAGCCTACAAATAGTCTGTACCACTTAACAAGAAAGGCAGGAAATAAGCTTAATTTTTTTTTTTTCTATTTCCCAGATGCTCTCTTTGTACACAGTAGGAGTGCCTGAAATCAGAATATGATCTCACTGCACTCAGTTGAGTGAGCAAATGAGATGGGCCCAGAGGCAGGCTGAGGGGCGGGCAGTTTCAATGCCACTAAGATTAACACCAAAACAAAAACAGGGCGGGTGGGTGGGAATAACTGAAGAGCAGAATAACACAGGGCGGGTGGGTGGGAATAACTGAAGAGCAGAATAATCAGTTAAAAATCCCTTCAACACTCCTTCATACACAGTTTAAATCAATTTAAATACTGTATTTTTTTTAAAAAAAAGTGCATAAAAAGGTACTTAAATTCTCTTATACGTCCAGTTGAATATAACCAAGTTCTTAGCTTGCCAAGCTGAAGTTTTAAAGCAGGAATTATTTCACATGCACCAGTTTAAATATGCAAGGACAGGAAATCAATGAATGTGGCTACCCCCACACCTGTAATTACTAGCAAATAACAAAATTCAGCCAACACTAGCTTTTAGTTCAAGTTACTGAAGAGCAGAATAACCAGTTAAAAATTCCTTCAACACTCCTTCATACACAGTTTAAATCAATTTAAATACTGTATTTTTTTTAAAAAAAGTGCATAAAAAGGTACTTAAATTCTCTTATACGTCCAGTTGAATATAACCAAGTTCTTAGCTTGCCAAGCTGAAGTTTTAAAGCAGGAATTATTTCACATGCACCAGTTTAAATATGCAAGGACAGGAAATCAATGAATGTGGCTACCCCACACCTGTAATTACTAGCAAATAACAAAATTCAGCCAACACTAGCTTTTAGTTCAAGTTACTGAAGAGCAGAATAACCAGTTAAAAATTCCTTCAACACTCCTTCATACACAGTTTAAATCAATTTAAATACTGTATTTTAAAAAAAAAAAAGTGCATAAAAGGTACTTAAATTCTCTTATACGTCCAGTTGAATATAACCAAGTTCTTAGCTTGCCAAGCTGAAGTTTTAAAGCAGGAATTATTTCACATGCACCAGTTTAAATATGCAAGGACAGGAAATCAATGAATGTGGCTACCCCCACACCTGTAATTACTAGCAAATAACAAAATTCAGCCAACACTAGCTTTTAGTTCAAGTTACTGAAGAGCAGAATAACCAGTTAAAAATTCCTTCAACACTCCTTCATACACAGTTTAAATCAATTTAAATACTGTATTTTTAAAAAAAGTGCATAAAAAGGTACTTAAATTCTCTTATACGTCCAGTTGAATATAACCAAGTTCTTAGCTTGCCAAGCTGAAGTTTTAAAGCAGGAATTATTTCACATGCACCAGTTTAAATATGCAAGGACAGGAAATCAATGAATGTGGCTACCCCCACACCTGTAATTACTAGCAAATAACAAAATTCAGCCAACACTAGCTTTTAGTTCAAGTTACTGAAGAGCAGAATAACCAGTTAAAAATTCCTTCAACACTCCTTCATACACAGTTTAAATCAATTTAAATACTGTATTTTTAAAAAAAAAAGTGCATAAAAGGTACTTAAATTCTCTTATACGTCCAGTTGAATATAACCAAGTTCTTAGCTTGCCAAGCTGAAGTTTTAAAGCAGGAATTATTTCACATGCACCAGTTTAAATATGCAAGGACAGGAAATCAATGAATGTGGCTACCCCCACACCTGTAATTACTAGCAAATAACAAAATTCAGCCAACACTAGCTTTTAGTTCAAGTTACTGAAGAGCAGAATAACCAGTTAAAAATTCCTTCAACACTCCTTCATACACAGTTTAAATCAATTTAAATACTGTATTTTTTAAAAAAAAAAGTGCATAAAAAGGTACTTAAATTCTCTTATACGGGGGAAGAGTAAAGACGATGATCATTCGGGTTTTGTCAGTTATAGAAACAGTTGTTTGCAGTGTGCAGTATATTTTACTTACATTGGTCAGTTTTTGGCTGGGGTGGCTTCTGTGCAAAGTTTGCATGTCCTCCCTCTGTTCAGATGGGTTTCCTCCGGGTGCTCTGGTTTCCTCCCACATTGTAAAGATATGCAGTAGGTGGATTGGACACTCTAAATTGGCCACAGTTGTGGGTGTGTGTGCAAGTGAGTGGCATGGAAAAGCTACTGCGGCAGGGCTCTAGATGATTGTCACGGTTGAAGTGACATCGCGTCCCCATGTCCAAAAATGGGAAAAGGGGTTGTGGATGGATTGATGGTGAAACAGTATAGCTTAGCGGTAAGAATAATCCCTAAAGAATTATGTTAACATTCAGCAACAAATGTTTGCTTTTCACACAACTTTTAACAGCTGTGCAAGGCTTGGAATTTTGAAATGAAAAATTAGAATACCAAAGTGTTGAAATTTTGGTGGTAATTACCCCCAAAGTGGAGATTCAGAGCCAAACATATTATGACAAGGATTATAAGAGACGACGCCTCTTGCATCAGGAGACCTGGGGTGAAAATCCCTCACAGATAAAAGTAATACAAGTGATTTTTTTCCAAAACTGCTTAGTCTTAGAATGTCGAACCTTTACGAGCCTGAGCTCCAAAATGTCATAACTCTAGCCTTTTCCAGTCTCTGCTTAACCTTCTCTGCAACTCCTAATAAGTCATTTAACTAACAAAAGATTCCTGGTCACCCCCCCCCCCTCCTCACAGGTACATTTCTCTAGAGTGTGCTACGTGGATAAAGACTGTATAAAAGTAAACAAATTATTTCTAAGGTGAATAAAAGTGAAACAATGATGAAAATCTCCTTGCTTCAGCAGAGCAATGATAGAAAAAAGCTACTAGTTAGGCAGGTTTTATTTATGCGTTTTTCACTCCTAAACCTGGTCAAATCTGCAATTCAGTGGATGAAGCTATGAAATAGAGAACTGGTTTCTGTACAAAGGAATACTAAGTGTGTGGTATTCATTCTATAGTATCAGCATAACTAAGATGTGTGAGTGGAAACAGCGGTGCTCTAGAGAATGTACTTACTATGATTAATTACTGATGCACATTCAGTAATTTTGCTGCCAGTGTTCAGCACTCCTAACAGGAGTGAGGTGCTTAACATATGGCTGGAGCTGCATTGCTGGGAAAGATAAATGCTTAGCTTGTGTCACCAAAAAGGGTTAATGTGTGTCTAAGTCAACGGTGTTAGTAGAGAAGTAAAACAGTCTGACTGCAGGATGGAATAAATAATGACACATATAAACAGAGCCTATAGTGCTATATTCCCCCAAATTGTACTTACACATTTTTTTGTTTCTGCAGGTTGTACATTGATTATGTTGCCTTGGAAATCCTTTGAAGTGCTCTTTATGCTAGTCCCTCCATTTTAAATGAGTCTCAGCAACACCTCCTCTGTCTGACTGCAGCTGCATTGAATTATTCTGATTGCTATTTGCAGCAGCACTGGGGACAATATCAGAGAATCTGTGAAGGCAAAGTGTCACATGAGACACAACGAAATACAGCTCACATCTGAAACATGCATAAAGAGGTACCTTCTCATGCTGATTTGTAAAGAAGGCATCATGAAGCTGTTACTATATCTGAAAATTACTTTCACACATCATTATTTTTATTCTTAGCCATATGGTACTGCTGTGGGAGGTGCAGAAACTGATGTGCCTATGATTTCTCTGCACTTCTATTTTTACATCTCCTTATGTACTGCAGAAAATGACTACATAGTTACCTGTACATAGCTAGCAATCTGAAACCATTAGCATTGTTGTCCAAGGCTTGGCATGTAGGATGCAAACTCTCTGCAGTCTGAAGGCATTATTATTAGTGGGAAAATATTTATTTTGTTTGCTGAGAAGGGTTTATCTACACTTTTTTAACCAATAAAAGCTGACAGGTCATAGCTGCGTTTGTTATTTTTATACTGTCACTCTACTAAAACGAGTCTTAAATATCTGGAATTCACTTCTGATGCTATAAAAATAAAATTCCATACCCGCCCACATAGTTGCAATTTAAAAGTAATTCTTTAAAAAACGCTGTAAATTGTTTTTCCATATTGCTCAGTAAAAACAGATCAATTTTTAAATTTCTTTCTTTGTTTCACCATGCTCCTTTTGATTTAATGGACATTTAGGCAATGGGTCCCCTGAGACCCCTGAGAGAAGGGGTCCTCATTCCAGAGGTAGCCAAGAAGAAATAGGAAATGTATTGTCAAGGTGACATGTATACACATAGTATCTGATGGGAATTAGCACCAATGATCCAGTTTAACTTTTACACACCGGTGTCTTAACTATAGTGTTGCTCTACCTCTGCAGAGGTGAGCTGTTTACTGTCTGCAAGGCAATTTCTAGAATTATCTCCATATCAGCAGTGTGACTAACTCATACAGCACAGTAAAGTCAAAATATAAGAGTAAGGAAATCAGCTGTACCATATTGCTTGTATCCAGAAAAGCTTATTGCACTGTATTATTTGAAAATATATCCAATATTGTATTTAGCTCTACTGGATTAAAAAGGTACAATGAATCCAAGTATGCTTGTAAATGTATATTTGCTACAATGAATGTTAAAGATGTCAGTTAATGCAAAGAAATGCTAGTTAAAAGCAAAGGAATAAGTGCAACCTACTTTGTCCATTCACTATTTTGTAGTGATTTTAGATATATACTCTTTGTTAATGCTATTATCTGTGCATTTTATGGCAATGAAACATTGCCTGTCACCATGGAGTCCCAGCCTGTTTTAGCCTAATCCATAGACAGCCTGCTAGCACTTGATTTTCTGAGGCAGTGTAGCAACTGCCTCATGTTTACTGGAAACCTTTTTCTTCTAATACATACTGGATCCAGATATACGTATTTATCTAAAATGGAGACTAGTCTGTCCATCCTACCCACTGTCAGTAAAGAGTAACACAACCGCACTGCATTACTACAGAACCAAAAGGTTACTCCTAAATATGCTGAAATAGTAATCATACCTCTCAACCTTTGAGTGAGTTGAAATCTGGACAATGGCAAAAATAATGGGGGGGGGGGGCAATGACCCAAATATAGAGACAGATTCTAAACATTGCTGTAATAAAGTATAACAAATCAAAGAACAACAAACCAAAAAGGGATTAACTCTCCTGCATCCAAGTATAAAAATACTGATAAAATATAAATTGCTGTAATAAACTTCGAAAATATCTAAAACGATTTTTTAATAGTATACAACATTTTCTGTAGGATATAACATCAGAAACTCAAATATATGTCATTATTTAGTGACTTCAGTCCTCAGTGATTTGCCATAAAACTGAATAAAAATATGAAAAAAAATCTGGACAGTCTGTGAAAATCTGAACAGTTGAAAATCATGAATAAAATATTCCTTGCCTAAGCCTCCTGTATATCCAAGTACCTTACTTCAGCCAAATAAGACAGCTACTAATATCACACTCTCATGCAGTTGTTAGGGCGGTGGTGAAGGGGTCACTTTGGGCACATGATGTCTGATGATGATGATGACTACTGCAAGAACCTTTTTTCTCCTCAACTTAGAGTTGAAGAGGGGTCACTAGATCAGGGAGGTGATTGCACTTAGATATGGCACTGCCCACACTTGTTGTTACTGGGAGTTCCATGTACTGAAAATTTGTACTCTCAATATACCATAAGCCTACAGCATATCCCAGAAATGTCTTAGTTATCAGTAACTCCATTGTAACACATACATATACAACACTAACCATGAAGCAAAGGATAGGGTGACAGTCAGCTGCCACTCTGGTGCAAAGATGAGGGGTGATACAAGGGCTCCTATGTCCCCGAATCACCTCAGATATAGTTATGACCTTCTAGTTTCCCACGTGGGCAAGAATGATGCCTAAATTCATGGATAAAATAATTAGTTTCCATAATTGTCAAGTAAATTGTTGTCATTCTGTGGGAATGCAGTGCATATCGGCATGGGATGAAATGGTCAGTAGACCCCACATGCTTTGCCAAAGGTGGCCTGCCTCTTTCTGTCCTTGTTCATTCATATTGGCTAAAATCATGGTGCTCCCATAGTGCCCCTTTTAGGCAGAGTTCACCTGATGAGCATCCAAATGCAGCAAACTCCAACCTTGATAATATAAATGCAGCATTGCTAATTTCAAGAAACCCAAACAACAAAATCTCTGAACTTGAGGCCTTAACCTCAAAGACGTCAGCATTTATGTAATTACAGAAACCTGGTTCCATTATACTGATAGCACTCTTTGCATTCCATGGTGCATTTTCTATCATGCATTCAGATCTACTAATAACTGTGGGGAGTAATTTGTATTTATTCTTGACTCCATTGTCTCTCACCAAATGTCATATGATACAAACCTGAAATTGCTGAAGTCATAGTTATACTCAATAAAATCAGTAATGACATTATAGGCATCTTCAGGGCATGAAGATTACCTTAATCAGTTGGGAAAGTTAATAATTAAACAAAATACCTTTCTTATGGATGACAATCTATCTGCACATAAACTGGAGAACATATACTACCAACAATACATATGTACAAGGATTTCAGGACTTTGTAAATGCCAAGACACCTAATCAAATTGTCCCCCTACCCACAGAGGTATTAATCCTCTTGGTCTTGTCCTTAGAAACCACCGTGCTTGTTGCCCACTCCTGAGTCAAATCTGACCATCTCACTGTGATCTTCTCTTTGAAAAGCTGCTCTTTGGATCGTGATAGCATCTCCACATTCAGGTATAGCTCAAAACATACTAGTTGCTATTTACTGATCTTACTGATAATCCCAAAGGTGTGGTTCCCCAGCAAACCTTGCAATTGAAGCTTCTACTTGCTCACCTGAGTTTTACTCTAATATAAATGTATGCAGTGAGGCATCTGTACCAATCTGGCATTACCATAATTGCAAGTTTAAAACTATCATGGAACTACCTTATCAACAAACTCTTTAATAAAATGAAAAATCTCCGTGCCATCACTAAAAATGTTTACATCATTATAAAAGGGAATTAAAACTGGTAAGTAAGTCTCTCAAACTTAAAAATTGTAAGGCCATCTATGAACTTAGGGTTGCAACTAATTAAAAAGACAACTATGTCTTCTACAGCAATTTTAAAATACTTAAAAGTAGCCAGCAATTCTGTACTGAACATATTTCCAATGGAACCACCTTCTGTGACCCTGAGGACATCGTTGATATTCTTACAGATGGGACTTCTTCCAATTTTACTTCACCTTCACTCCATCTTGCGTCAGTCCTCCGAGTACATAAACCAGCTTGAGAGACCTCAACACTTCCTTAGAAAACTTATAAAAATAGTCTCAGTACCTTAGTTTCTTTAACAGACTAACAGTCTTGTCCTTCTACTCTGTATCATACAGTCTCCTAAGTGGTGATCTCTGCTTAGCCTTCCATCCTATGAATGACCTAACATTCTTTGAACTTTACCTAAATAGATCCAGTAGTAAAGCAAACATTCACACCAGACGAAGTGTCTGACACTTCACCCAACATATCCACCATTTGTGGAATAGGCTTGCCTTGCTTACTGAGCAGGGTGCTTCCCTAGCAACATTTAAAAGCAGTCTGGATGAATTAATGGGTGATCATACATTTTCACCAGGGACATGAGGAGAATATATGCTTCAGGGTTATGCTGTAAATCTCCCACCAATACTTGGTTATGTGGCAAAACCTCTCAATAATGTTCTTGAGTGTAAGCTTAGTGAGAAAAAAGCAAACAAAAATGGAACACCTCACAAGAACTACATCACAGAATTTAATGATTTAGTGCTTTTGTTCCTATTACAAGAACTTCATCAGAATAAAAGATATCCCTGCAAAACGAGCTTAAATATGCTAAAATGTTAGGTGTGACAGGAGTTAATGCTGCAGACTGTCAGACCTTCCTAAATACAGGGACTGAATGGCCAAAAGATCAGTCTGAGATACCATTTCTTGGAGTATTCCTTTTCTCCGAGGTTTGGTGATCTCTGAGTTGGTATATATAAGTTTGGGGGTGGGGGGCATGCCCTCCACAATTTGAGGTGCAGGGGCAGCTTTCCCTCCATAAGGAGGGGTACAGGGATGGACCCCCCCCACAAAAAGAAGTTTTAAGGAGAGGAACGATCATTGAAATTCGCTTTTCTTCTGTGTTTTCAGTCTTTTTTTTTCTGCATGTTGGCACTCAGCATTTTGAGTGCTTACATTTCAGTAAGGAGCAGAAACAAATTTATTCAAGCCAGGTAAAAATTATTTTCCATGATAATTCCCTATAGAGTAAGCTAGTTTGCCAATCAATCACCCCCCCCCCCCCGCTCTTCTGGATGACCCTTTCCAATTAAAAAATGTAAACTTTTTAAAATCCTTACAAGGACAAGAATATTTAAATAAAACATTATTTTCATCATTGTTTTTGATAGAATGTAAATGTTCATATATTATTTTATTTAATCTTCTCTCAGTTTTTCCACTATAAAAACTAGGATATGCAGAACAAAGGGCTGCATAGTCCAGGAGTATCTGCACTGGAGAAGAATAACCCTGAGATGGTCTGCGATAACCATGTGTGGCCCATTAAGGATGTAAGGACATGCACCGCATTTGCTCATATGGCCATAGATAGATGGAGTAACTATAATGTGCTCAAAAGAGGTACAGGTATTGCTCAATGACTTGTATACAAAAAATTGTGTGGTGCCAAATTTATTAAGACCAGGAGAAATGCTAGAAATCCTGGACCAATTGTTCTTAATGATAGAACATAAGCTACTAGCATACAAGGAATGATGTCAGATCATAGATAATGTGTGATGAAATAGAATTCTTACCCTGGAGTGTTGGATAAAGTTTTTCTTAAGATGAGTGTGTAACAATCCAGTCTACCTGACTGGATAAAATCAGTGATTCGGTGATTTAATGTAAGCACAATTAATAAACATATTCTGAAGCAAAATACATTCCTTAATAAAATTTTCATCCTGAGCTACAGTTCTGAAAGGATGGATGAATTGTCCCTTCACAGTATCCTTTTTTGTTTGAAAGAATGAGCACTACGAAAATGTAGGTAGCTGTTGGAAAAAGTGCCCTTCCAGTATATGCTGGAATCATAATGGCTTTAGCCACATTTTTGTATAAATGTACAGCAAGGAATGGAATACCCACTTGTTGAATGTTAAAAGAGAATTCCAGAAAGAAAGTAGTAGAATCAAGGTATTGAAAAAATTGGTTAAGTACGTCCAAGTTGCCATTCCAAACAATAATATTTTCATCCAAGAATTAAAGATGTAATCAAACAATGGGCCAGAACTCACTGCTACTTAGAAACAAGTGCTCCCACTGGCATAAAACCAGAGAGGCAAAGGCTGGAGTGTGGGCTGCCTCTATTGCCATTCCAGGGGGTTGCTTAAAATATTCATTCTCAAACATAAAAAAGTTTTTGCTTAGAAAAAGTCCATCATAATACAAACAATATTGATATCCAGTGGAGGCATTGTGTGTTAGTATAAACAATGTTATGAAATCATTCAAGTCTAGTATATTGTGAAATAACTGTGAACAAGTCTTTGACATCTGCCCTGACCATAATATCACTTGACTCATATTGTAACTCAGTTATTTTACTAAGGAAGTCCCAAGAGTCTTTCAGGGTGGTGGAAATTTTGTGTTGAAAGGTTTTGGTTTTTGGTCAACAAAAATAGCTAGTGGTTCTCTCTTGGAACCACCTGCTGATACAATGGATCTAATTGGAGGATTAAGTCTGTCCTTATGAATCTTGGGTATATCGAAAATTGTAGGAATATGTGATTTCTTCATGGTCAAAAATTTGTATTCCGCCCTTGAGATGCTTTGGCTACTCTGGAAATATTTTGTATAAATAACATTCATGTTTGGCTTCCAACCCACTGGAACATAAATATTACAATTTAACCCTCAAAGAACAGCAAGTGTTCTGTAAATTGTCACATAACCCTCAGATCAGGATCATGAAACCTGACAAGAGGGAACGGGGTTATACTGATGGACAAAAATTATTATATTGGAAAGATGCAAAATCTCATTTTGAATGACAAATCTTTATCTGGTGCTGAGTATAAATGAAGTCCATCACTCATACCAATGTATCAGTGTGGTTCTTTATGACTTATTCTTGGATGGTAGCATCTCAATGTAGGAATACAACTTGAAAACAATGGTAGACCCAGATTATACAGAGTAGTATAGGCCATGGTAACTGATACCAGGTTGGAGAATATTGTGAGTAGTAAGAGTTCAGGATATCCTAGAAACAGTGAGGCTCCCACAATGTATAGTTTGAAAAAAGGGGGGTACTCCATATACGCCATTAGCTGGAAAGATATAGCTAAAAAAATCAATGAAGATTTATTCTTTGCTTTTATTTTCATTTAACAGCTGCCACTGTACACTCTAGTAACCTAATGAGAAGACAAGCTGTTCAGCAAATTAGTTGATTATGTCTGTGAGTTGTGAAAATACTCATTCAATGAACTTCCGTCAGCTGCTGATTATGGGAGTGACCAGAGGGTTGAACAGCTGTGCCCTTAACAGCAGGTGGGTTTTGCACAGGTGCCTGTGCAGTGGGGTGGTTAGACATGCCTTCAGAAGCATGGGTAGGAATATCTATGTTTATGTACTATTGGTATAATCTTGGAGAACATTTTAGTAATAGCTGGAGGGTATAAGGTAAGATTCCCTGTGGCTAGAAAATTATGAGAGTACCACCCCCCCTCAGGAGCTTAGCATTATTTATTTATTTATTTTATAAGGTTCCATTTTTTACTTATTTTCATTCATTCATTCATTCCTAGTTCCAGTCAGGAATGTGACACTCCCACTACTGTACTGAAGCTGAATAAAATTATGGCAAGCACATAGGTAACCAAAGGCAGATATTTATTTATTTATGTATTTTATTTACCTTTCTGATTATGTCAGCCCCACTAGGGCAGTGGCCTCTTTTGAGGGGAGACCTGAGATGGTATTCCCACTGACTAGGGGAAATTTGGCTAGGGCACAGGGGAACTTCCCCATACTCTTTTCTGAAAGTGCCATAGGACCTTTTACATCCATCTAAGCTACCACCAATATAGGCAGATGGGACCTCAATTTAAATTATCATCCAAAGGATAAGAAAGTCAGCAGTGCAATGAACCTCACCCCCCCTTGTTACTCTGCAGTGTCAGTGTCAGAGAATAAATCCAAGCATGGAGGGTGATAATATAACCTACACCGTTTTGATCTTCTACCACTAAAGGCAAGTTTACAACATCTTGTGTCAATGACACTGCTGTGGTTAATTATATATGATTATTTAGGTGTCTCTCTCTTGCCTTAACCCTCCAGTTTTTGCTGCATTATGTACCCAATTAAGAACAAACATTATTTATGCATGTATATCTGTTTCATACCTGGAAAATGTCCCACTGAGCTAGCTGTCCATCTTCAGAGAAAGCACAGCTGGAAAGAAAATAAAACTTCACAGCACAATTATCAAGAAGGTTACAGTACACAATGCTTCATTAACAGACTCCATACAACATACTTGAAAGAGGCCACCAAACAAAGTAAGCTTACATGTACATACTAAGTTAATATGCAGATTTAACAACAATGGCATAGAATGTACAGAGAGTGACCTAAGCAAATATAACAAAATTATAAGATATATTGACTTGTGTAACTTGAGACCATGCCTCTCAACTGTCCAAATTTCTGCTTCTATTTTTTTATCTGTTCCTCATAAAATATTTGGTTTTCTGGCAATTCACTGGGGATTGAAGTCAATAAATACTGACAGTAATTTGAGTTTCAGACTTCACATCTTTCAGAAAATGTATGCTAATGCAAAGCCTTCTTCTAGCAACTTCCTAGCTGTATAAGAGCAATATTTAAAATATGTCCCTGAAGAATCCAAGTGTCACGTGGTAATTAGACTGGAACCGAGTAACACTTGTGGATTTGAATGTGCATGCCAGACAAGTGAAGAAAAATTTATACTTTTTTTTCCAGAACTGTATTTGACTTTAGAAGCACCAGGTCCTAATGCCCTCTTGATATACTGCTTGCCCCTCATTTATGTGAGGAGCAAAAATCTGAAAATAAAATAGATCGGCTGATTGTTTCCCCTGACACATTGCAGACAGGGTGACTGCCCCCTTTTCCATACCCTAGGTATTGTAAAATGACATCCTCTTGCCACCAAGAGATTATAAACGACAAATTAAACAATTCCATCAGCTTTCATGAACTGCTAGGCCATCAAAAGAAATTCAAAACAAGAAGGTCGGGAGAAATGAAAAATGAAATGAAAAATCAGTAAAACAACTTAAAAATTAAATGACAAGTAAAGCATAGCCAAACAGGTGTGACACTTCATTCAATAAAATGAGCAGTTTATTTCCATACAAAAGTAGAGGTTGTTCAATGAAAGTCACCACTAGCAAAAGGAAAAAGTAACGACAAAATAAACCTCCATGATCAACTAGCCATCCTTTTTTGAGTAATGTGGTTAAAGTTTGTAATCTTAGGAGCAAAAGAGCACCATCATCCTCTTTTGAATAAATTTATTAGTTCACTATAGCAACCATCCTTCTATAACCACCAGCAGCAGCATTAGTTATACAAAGCAATCTGGCAGAAAAATGGGAGCAGTGGTTGCAAAAATTCAGTCTCTTCAGTACTGGAACTGGTGTTCCAAAAAGGTAAGGGCATGCAATTTGAATAATTCTGTTCTCCCTATCTGCTTTCTAAAAGACAAACCCTTTGTTTTTCTGCCTAACAAAATGGCAGTGAGAATGATTATTTCCTTGCTAGGATGGGAAAGCCACTGTCTGAGACACACAGCACAAGAACTCTGATCCTGGCAGAAATCAAAAATTCACATCAATGGTAGAGAAGAGACCAATTCTCCTTTCCCTCCAAGCTCAGCAGAACTGGACTCCACAAGGCTACATTTCCATTTACTGAGGCAACATATTTGTTTACTTGCTATAGCCAAACTAGTGCATACATATGTTTTTATGGACTGAAACATGAATCTTATTATTTTAGAATCAATTCATGAATACACACACACACACACACACACACACACACACACACACACACACACACACACACACACACACACACACACACACCATGCACAGATGCACACAAAGACACATGAATACACATTCTTTTACATATTTTTCTGTGAAACACTAACCACCCCACACTTTTGTTTAAGCAATCATAAATCCATTGCAATACTTTTACACAGATGTTCCTGTGCTAATTTGCTACTTTCACACAAATGGTCCTTTGCTAGCTGCTTCTACTTGCATCTACACATTTGTATTTCATTAAACTCTTTCTACTAAATTGTTCGAGTATTAATTTTGCCCTTCTTAATGGTCGTGATGGACACATTACACAAGCAATAATGCCCAAAAGAGTGAGTGTCATGGAAATAACGCATGCCCGGGGTGTTATGAGGCCCAGTGCAACAAGTGGAGGGGATTGTTGCCTAGAGAATGGGTTATCTGTTAAATTGTTTTGTATTTGTTTTTTTATTGTTATTATTATTATTATTATATACTTTTTATATTTTAGATATACAAGTAGTTCCCTCTCCTGCTTTTGAACTAGATGTATACTTAATTGTTGTTGGAGAAAGTATTTTACATCTGAAATATAAATTATGTAAGTATTTAATGTCTACACACACACACACACACACACACACACACACACACACACACACACACACACACACACACATATTCAGAAGCACAGAGAGGCAGACAAACAGTCACACAGACAACTATATAGAAATACACTAATTCAGAAACATAGACTGACAGATTCACTCACACATATACGAAGACAGAAGTACACACATGCGCACGCGTGTGCTCGCACTGCTTAGTGACTGGAAAATGGAGCCTGTTTACTTTCTAACTGTTCAAGCTTCACAGCAGCAGACTCATTTTTCAGTGAGCATTAATGTACATTAACACTCAGCTGGAGAACATTTTTTCCTTCAGTCAGGGTGGTGATGTACAGCTTGCCCATTCTCTAAAATGCATTGCCATTAACTTGATCACTTATAAAATGGGCTCATAAGTTCATTAGTTTGATGAAGAAGATCAAAGATTATTGTCTTTGAGGATCTTGATGCCTTGGATCCCACAATGGAACTTATGAATGTCCAAGTAGTAGAGGGGGTACTGATACTGGCCCCCAGTGCCATGCTTTCTGATCTGGTGCAACTCATCTCATGAGCTATCCAGGTTCATGGAGCACTCCTGACACTGTGCACCTAGGTTTCCTGTCTCCTTCTTCTTACCCTAGCCAAGCCTCAGCCATGTAGTCATCTAGTTTGTATACTGAGAAGTGAGTTTATTCCACATGTTGTTGGGTCTTTGGGGTATGAAGTTGCCATGTTTCTCATTATACTGATATTAATTTTTATTATGGCTGGATGTCGTCTTGATATCAGATCACAAGGGTATTCTAAGCAATGAATTTTGAATAGTAAGAATTCCTTTAAAGCACTGTATGTCAGGCATAGGTCCTTTCCGAGAGAGTAAAAAGATATGGAGAATGGAGACAGAGGGCGAGAAAGAGTTGTTGCAATCTTTGGCTATAAGACAAACCTTGAAATCCTTTGATTCTGTTTTATTGTTTTACCTTCTCCAAATGCAACAAATGATGTATGAGCATTTTACAGAACAAAGTGCATTTTTCTGTAATTGTTCTGATAAACACTGCATACAGAGGTACAGTTACCTCCCTGGAATTGCTGTTGACCCCATGAAGGATCAGATAAGTAACTCCATATGCTTTGTTGATGGCAGTAGTTTCATGGGTATGAGATTAAAGATCACTGTCTTCAAGAACTGCAAGATCTTTTGCTGTTCTGTGTGATTTTAATTGTTCCCCATCTGTAGTATATAAAACTGCTATGGAATTTTCCAAGTGCCAGAATGCTGCATTTTTGAGGTTGAAGTCAAAGTAATTTCTACTGCACCATTCATGTACTATGTTAAATGATATTTAAAGGGAGGCACTGTCAGCAAGTTAGACGTTGCCCGTTCGATTCTCAGTTAGAGCGTCTTCTGTGTGGTGACATGCGTGAATGGGCATTCCTTTGTTGAAGGTTGTGCGTTAGGCCCGGCAAGCCAGCATGTAAAAATCTACTGCCAATCATTAGCAGACCGGAGTTCCGCTGTGGCGACCCCTAACCGGGAAAAGCCAAAAGACACAACAACAACAACAACAACAACTGTCAGCAAGGTTAAGCACAATGCTCACAATTTTGCAGTCGACTGCATAATTGATGAGCAGAGCCAGACAATGGAATTAGCTTTGACCAGTGAGGAAAAGATATGAAAAAGGAGTGGCTTCAGGCGAATGAACCTTGAGGGATTCGACTGATGACAGGAACAGCAATGATAACAGTCATTATATTTTTTCCTGTTGTGCATGAACATGTAGCCAACTGGGACCCCGAGTTATTATGGCTTTATTTACTTGTAGGTGTTGTTTAATGCTTTAGCCAGATTGAGGTGAACTGCATGAAATAATAAACCTTAATCCAGCAATTGCAGTCATCTGTTTGCAGTTAACATTTCTGAGCTCTAGTAATTTTTTTTTTCTGTGTGTTTTTTGCCCTTATGCTTGTCAAACATTAGTCTCCCCTTCAAGTTTGCTCACCCATCACACATCATCTATCTCATACAAGGATCATACCAAGAGCAGTATGGGGGCAAGCTGTCTTGAGAAAATGGCATCCTGGCAAGCACAAGGTTTTTTTTTTTTACCCTTACCACATCAGTGCCTTCAGTTCTGTCTGCCTAGGGTGTGCACTCTTATCCCCTGTCCCAGGTAATTCTGGCTTTCACTCCAGTCTTTGGCACTGTGTTGTCCTTCCTGGCATATCCTTGGGCCTAGAACTGCACAGTATACTCCCCCAGCAGCTTTACTTCATCTAGGGTATGAGTTGTAAAGATATTTTTAATAAGGCCCTAACATCACCCCAAAGGTGATATAGGCATCTTCATTACTGCAGAGGCTGCCTGCACCCCTCTGTCATGCACATGCATGCTCATAACTTAGAAAGATAAAAGCTACTTTTTCAGGTTTTGGGTAGTCACAGCTCCTGCCCTTCCCTGCACTGGTGCCAGCATTTTCATACATGAGGCCTCCCTTGCACTGGAAAGAAAACACCCTCCTCCCAGGATGACTGAACCATAGACACTCATTTTCTACTCTCCTCTATGCAGCTGTTCCAGCATCCAAGACCATATTCAAACCTGGGTGATCTGCATTGCAATTAGGATTCTGTTCCTCTATTCATGTTTAGTGATAACACTAATACTGTACATTGTGTAACTGTATCAGTCACTATTGTTGGAGTGTACAGACCGCCAAAGTCAAGTCCTGATGACCAAGAGGAATTCATAAATTTCTTGCATGAAACAAAGGATGAATGTATAATAACAGTTGCGGACTTCAATTTACTAGAAACAGACTGTAATAATATTGATTCAACAGCATTAGTAAGGAAATTATTTAAAATGCATGTTAAAGAACAATTGCTTCAGATTGTAAAATAGCCTAACAGGGAATGGAGCATGCTAGACATTGTTTGAGTTCCTAAGGAGATGACTGTTACTTCATGTCATGTTTTACCACTGTTGATGTGCACTGATCACGGGGTTATAAAGGTTAAATTGATGGAAGATAATTCTGCCAAACTGAAATCTAAACCAATGCACAGAAGATTAATAACAGATTATGAGGAAAAACAGTCACTATGTAAAACTAATTGAAGTGATGCATTCAGGGAAAAAACTGCAAAAAGAATGTTGCAAGGTTTGAAAGAGAAATTATTTGAATGCAAAAAAATGTTTAACATCACGCAAAGTAAGGAGGATGTATTTCCATAAGAACAAGATAGTTTAACGTGAGAGACAGAAAATATAAGAAATGGAAAAGAGGTTTGAGCTGTAACTTTAAAAACTGAAATAAACAAACTGGACAGACAAATTAAACAGTGTGAAACAAGCTCAAGAAAAGTTTGAAGAAAATGTATATAAAGATATTGTGTGTAATAGGAAACCATTTTATAGATACATAACATTTGGTAGAAGTAAAGACATAAATTTATAAAATGTGCAGATTCTAAAATTTATTCTCAGATACAACAGATTATAGATATATTTTCAAAATCTTATACAAAGTTGTCTGGCTTCATAAAGAGGTGATAAATTGTCCTGGTAACATCCAAGCAACCTCAGATACTGAAATCAAATTAAATTTTATTGAAAAAGAACTATGCAAACTGGACCCAGACAAAGCATAGGAAGGAGACAGAATTAGCAATAATGACCTGAGAACACTTTGGCATGAGCTTATAGTACCATTATATAATTTTTTTCACTAGGTCATTTAAATATGGAGATTCTTCAAGATTGGAGACATGCACTTGTTAAACTTTTAAGGGAAAGGGGAGTAGGACAAACCTAGAGTCATACAGACCCATAATTTACTTTCATGTTGTGAACAAATACACGGAGAAGGTTATTTTGGATAGATTATTGTCAGAACTGGAAAGGTTGGGACTTGAAACCATCTATCAATATGCACATGTTGAAAAAAATATCTACAACCAGCTGTTACATGATTTTCTTTAAAAATATAATAACAGCTATAAATAAGAAATTGCACTGTGATGTAATTTATATAGTCTTAACTTCAGCATTTGATAGGGTCATACACAAATCATTGTTCAATAAATTCAGATAACTAGGTATTTTACTCGTGATAAGAGGGATAGCTGCATGGCTTACAAATAGGACATGACAACTATCATCCAGCAATAGGACAGGTGGAATTCTAGGTTTAAGTCAGGGTTCTGTTCTCGGCCTATACTTGTTTAGATTGTATCTTTCAGATATATCTTTTTCATCTCATATGTTCTGCAGACTGTTTGCAGATTAATTGAAAATGGGTAAACTGATTACATGTGTTACAAATATGGCACATCTACAAAAGAACTTGGCTAAACTGACCATTTGGACACATGAGAATAATATGCTGAATAATACATCAGAAACTAAGCTTGTGATATTTGTGAGACATAGATTGCATGGTGAATATTTATTACATCATACAGTGACTGAAACTGTAGATTCATTTAAAGACATATATGAATAGATCCAGCTTTGAGTTTTACTAATCATATCAACCAATTGGTTATAGGTAGTATAAAACGATTTATAAAATCTAGGAAATCAGAAATGATGAAATCATTTATTTATTTCTTACATAAGACCCAAACTCGGGTAAGGAATAACAATATGGAATTCTGTAAGAAAGCAAGCATGAGTAACTTGGAAAGAGTACGGTAGAAATATAATAAGGGTATCCATGGATATGAAATTTTAAGTTATTATGAGAGGCTAAAATATCTGAACTTGTACAGTGTCTCATAGAGACATTTAAGAAGAGACCTGATTCAGGTATACAGGAGATATATACTGACAACTAACTATGGGAATGTTTGGGGTTATCAAAACGTAACAGAGCATCATCAGACAACCTTTGTAGAAGACTGATGTTTGGTGGGTCTGTGTGTGTGTGTGTGTGTATATATATATATATAAGTAAAATTTATATATACATATTTCTTGCCTAGAGGTTTTTATCTTCATTTAAAAAATATATTTTAGTTAATCAGGTAATTTAGTTTTTTAGAAACAGGTTGCTGTTTTTAATGGACATAGTAGTTTGTTGTTGATGTCACTAAAGCTGTCATACAATACCTACATACATATTTTCAAATATATTTTGAATATATGTTGTTTTTAAAGTAATTGTTCACACGAAATTGTAATATTTTGTATTTAGTATTTATGAATTGGTCAGAATTATCTGACATTTTACTTCTTTTTTGAGTTGGTTCAATATTGTTTATAATTGATTTATTGGATAATTGTTCAATTAAAATGAGTATAAATACTTGTATACTTTTACATTCAAACTTGTCTGAAGAAGTGCATGCATTGGCGTGCATGAAAGCGCTAACGAGTAAATACAAGTAAAAGTATTAGCATTGACTTGGCGTCATTTGTTCACTATCACTTCAGTATTTCTTCTTCGTTTGTACCTTTTTTTTGTTTTTTTATATATATATATATATATATATATATAGGAGGGTTGGTAACCTCAGGCACATATCCACTAGATCTAGATGATTTAGGATAGCTGATCAAGTTAGTACTTTGATGTAAACTTTGCTGGCGATAAAGGGGTACTCACTGTTTTGTGTTGGAGATGTTTACCTGCATTTCTGGTACCTGAAATCATTGACCCCAATTAAAAGGAAATTGTAGTGCAAGAAAGATATGGAGATTTCAGGGATAATTTGCATTTTCTGTTCTTGGAGAGTAGTACATATAATTATTATATGGAAGTTGGGTTATACTGAGAAGCAGTAGGGAGATCATATTATTTATCTCTCCTTGACCAATAACACAGATAGGTGTCAACTCATTCAAAAGATGAAATGCAAGTAAGTGCAGTGCTTACTAGTTCCCTAGGTTATTAATATGATACAACTGGTTTTAATTGTAAAGACATCTATAACAATGTGATGGGGAGTGGGTAAAACTGGTTGAGTGGAACACCTAATCAATAAAAGCCTGTTTAACTGTGCCATCTGAGGATATTGGCTACACCCATAGCTGTCTATGGGTATTCTATATTTTGGACCTACATGACAAAATACACAGGTAAATTAATTTAATTAAAGGGGAATACATTCATAAAATGATATTTTGCAGTCATTAACAAAGGGCAGTGAAAGAGGAGGTTGATTGGAATCCAGAAATCAAATTAAAGAACAATTACATTAATAACAAATACATGTTCAAAAAATCACTTCACATATATCTAAGATCCCAATGGGATTGTTCTTGCTCCCTCCCCTCATAGATCTATAACATTCCATCCCCCTCACCCTTATCCTATTAAAGCTTATGTTCCCTCACTATAGTTATTTAATAAAGACATTCTGTGTTTCTTCTTCAATAACTTCTCTGATGGCATATCTCAATACTGTTTATTTTTGAATGTTTCTCAAATTTATGCCTAAATGTATTAATGTTTTATCTCTACTCTGTATAACTGTCTTGTAGTTACAACATGTACCTAATTCTGCCTATATCGCAGCTTTTCTCCCCATTTTTTGAATGTTTCTCAAATTTAAGCCTAAATGTATTAATTGTTATCTCTACTCTGTATAATTATCTTGTAGTTATTGTATGTACCTAATTTTGTCTATATTGGAGCTTTTCTCCCCAGGACTCCATTGAAAACGGGTTCTTTTAGCCCAATGGACTATCCTGGTAAACCAACTGCAAATAAATAAATAAATAAATAAATAAATAAATAAATAAAGAAAGGAGCAGACAACTAGAGATCTACTGGGTTTATAAACACAACAGACGTAAGGTGCTTTGGGAAAATCTGCTTTGCTGACACATCAGTCTTTTCTATAGTAGGGGTAGTTTAAATCAGTTTTCTTGAGAAAACCTTGTAGTTTATTTTCCCCTTAAATAAAATACTAGTCATTGTAATAAAATGAGAATCTTTGATACTAATAGATGAGACAAAATCAAGATTTATTCATAATCAAATGTACATGTACAAACTATTACTACCATTTGTCATAGGTGATGACATGGAAAATGCTCTCAGCTATAAATAGGAAGCCAAAGCAATATATACTCCATTTAAAGCACGACCCACTCTACTTTGGTTATATACTAGATGTCAAGCAATGTATAATGGTGAAGAACACATTGAAAATCAATATGCTTTCAGTTCCTTCCTATAAAGTAGTGTTCACAGTTCTGGTCATATGTTTTCATTGATGCAAAGCAGATGTAACCTGTGATTTCTTTCAGGTGTCAGGTCTTTTTCCTTCCCCTTGTTGTATGTCCCTGTTACTATACATATACAATCTTTTAAGCATGAACTTGTTCACAAGCAGTCCTGGAAGCATAAAGCTGCATTTTTTTCTGGAAACAATCTTTGTTGTTGCTAATGTCAGCATAATATATTCAATACACTACATTCAGTTACATATTCAATGAGTCTAACTGCAATATATTAATTTAGTTTAGAAAATTCTGTTACAGAGACCCATACTGCATCAGCGCTACATACATTTTTCCTCATGCTGGTATTTTTCAATGGTCTTTTTTAGCCAATGAGTTATAACTTATCTCCCCTTTTAGGCACAAGTGACTATTAAATAATTGCATTTACATTAGTAATTTAGTATCTCCAGTTAAATAACTCCTATTAGTCCAAAGGCTTGACCCTTTGTGTTCCAGTGTCTTTGTTTTAACTTTGATACTGAAATGTTACTTTTCAACCATAGCTTAGTATTATCTTAGAAGAATTTGCAGTACCTTTACATGTGAGAAATGAATATAGCAGTGAAGACTTTGCATATTTTCTGACTCACAGATGCTATATATTTCAGCGTGATTTAACTAAACCACAAGTACACAATGAATGTTTTAAGTATGCTAAAACTAGATGAAATGACAATGGATATTATTTTAATATTATAGTGCTTTAGATCTTTTGCATGCTAACTTAAAAAAGCTTCAAACTTTATTTCAAAAATATTAGTTGTTGGATATGTTACATACTGAAGTTTTAGAACTGCAAGTGAGTAATTGGACTGCAGAATGCTTAATTTTAGTCTTATACCCTAATTTGTTGAAATGTTACTCATACAACACCTACTCTACCATAGCATGATGTTTCTTTCTTGCCTTCTTCAGCATACAGTACATCCTGTTCACCTTTTCTTTGGTCAGATTTACTACACTCTGCAGCTGAGATGGCTATGCACATATGAGCTGGCCTTATTACAATTTAATTTTATATTTGCAAAACACACATTTCAGTGTAACAACTAAATGATAACCATAATTTAAGTGTAACAACTAAATGATAACCATAATTACAGTGGCTGCACTAACATATTTGCTCACATCCTGTTGCTTTGCAGATGGCAATCTCAGCTGGCAACTTTATGCACATGTGTACATACGCTACAGCATAACTACACAATAGCTTTGAAATCCATTTTGTGAGATTTCAGGATCATTAAGAGCTGTTCCTTGGTAGAAACGGAATGATATCATTGTGGTCTTGCAACAAAAGTTCCACTTTATACAGTTCATATGAAAATGCAATCTAACAGATAATTAACTAACATCATGGTACACGTCTGCTATGCTTATTAATATTTAAATTTAATTTAGCAATGTTTTAAATGTCATGCACATGTATGAGTTATTCACTCCTACTGAAATATTGAAAACATAGATATGTAAACAGTCAGTGATTAAAACCCTAGGGTGAATTCTATAATTTATTACAAAAACAATTTTATTATTGAACAAGTGTTTTGCCTGGAAACAATGGCTTATGTTTTGTTTATTCAGTACTCTTTCTGCTGTGTATTCCTGATTTTTGGGATGAAATTCTTTCACTTTTGAAACTGAGTAAGTAATTTACTGAACATTTTCCGTTCAGCAGATTCTCCACTAAACAGATTCAAAATAATCTGCCATGAACTTGTATTTTTCTATTTTCAAAGATCAACGTGCATTATTTATGCACTTGAAATGAAAACTTCCTGTAGGTTTCCTGAATATTAATTGTCAAATATATTGGTATATTCATAGTGCACATGAGATACATTAGTAGCTGCACTGAGTGAGAACTTTCACGAGTGGCACAGCTGTTTGCAGTGATTGGCCATATAGCTTTCACACACTTGATATTCTGTGATTAAATGTACAATATGCGACCATGCTTTATTATGTGTGTGTGTGTGTGTGTGTGTGTGTGTGTGTGTGTGTGTGTGTGTGTGTGTGTGTGTGAGCATGGACACCATCTTTCTTTATAAAAGTTTTCTGTACCATGGGAAAAGATTATTTCTTTTCTGATAGGACTACTTTCATTCATATTGCTGTTCTAAGTGGTTTCAGCAATGTAAGTATATTTCTCTACATTATGTGTGGCAAAATGCTTTCTCTGCAATTTCCCTGTCTGTTTTAATTTAGATTTTACCTTTGCTTGATTCACTTTACTTTATATTTCAGTCTTACACTTCTTTTTTAACTTAGTCTGTTCATTATTTGAATGGTAATACCAGTTTTTGCAGAAGAATTGTACTTTGTGGGCTTCAAACTTTCTTTTAGCTTCTTTCACTCTTTTTTAACTTAGTCACTCATTTCTCCTTTGGGACAAATTCCATTCATGTATTACTTAGCAATATAACTTTTATGAGGTGATTATATACAGTGATAATCCTCGAGCAAGAGCCGAGCCTTTGTACTTTGTTTTCAAATGGAACTAATTTCCTGTCCTTCTGAGTGTCCATATGTACGCTGAAAATGTTAACTTAGGAACTTAACATTTTCTGAAAATGCAACCTTGAACCAGGTGCTTCCACAGTGAAATATTACTTCTGCATATGTTTTAGTGTGTCTGAAAAGGCAACATAGCTCAGTTTGGTAATTCTTTAGAGAGAGGCATTTCATTAGGTATTTTCGTATTTACGGTGGTGGTGCTGCGGTAGCATTGTCACCTCATAACAAGACGTTGTCCTGTTCGATTCTTAGCTAGAGCGTCTTCTGTGTGGAGGCATACATGAATGGGGTGTGCCTTCGTTGAAGGTTGTGCGTCAGGGCTGGTAACCCGGTATGTAAAAATCCACTACCAATCATTAGCGGACCGGAGTTCCGCTGTGGTGACCCCTAACCGGGAAAAGCCGAAAGATACAAACAAACTAGGGTTAATTGTTAAGTGTGAAAATTTTCCTTAGAAAGGTTTTTTTATTGATTTACCAGAAAAATTCTTTCATGTGAGTTATTTCTTTAGGCATTTTTTTCTTAGTGACCATTGCAAGTGCTCACATACTGACTGACTGCCACTTGTAACATTTAATTTATGTCTGCTGCAAAATATGTGTTTAAACCTTTCTTTAAGTTTCTGTGTGGATAACGATCCATCCACAACCCCTTTTTCCCATTTTTCCACATGGGGTCAGGTGCTGTACATTGGTTATATCAAAGAAATTGGAATATTAGGTATCAGTCATTTCAAATTAACAGTGGCATGGTCGTTAGCTCACTGAGTTCTAGAAACGGGTCCAGCCAGAACAAGATGAAGTGAAGATCTGAAAAAGAATGCATGACTTCAGTTATTTGCTTGTCTTTATATCTCCTGTTTAATTTCATATTTCTTATAGCTAATATTTTATATTTGTTTTGACTGTTTTTGTCACACTGATGTCCTGTTGTCAGTGTTTTAATGTTTTTGGATTAAGAAAGTTAATACACTGGTTTTGAGGGTAAGCATGTTTAGGTTTGTGCATTTTTTTGTATTGATTATGTAAAGGCTACATAATAGTTACTAAGCAAATTTATGAATTATACAATTGCATTTGTTTCTGATGTAGAAAGAGTTCAGAAGGAAAAAAAGGTGGGTAGGCAAAGTGAACACAACAGATTTTAGATGGTCTATGATAATACACCTTGGATAATGGAGTATTGCATTCTTGTCTAGTTGTGGCATAGGAGTTTACAGGAACAGAAGCCTTGTGAGCAAAGGTGAAAGTAATTAGAGTGGAGTTTTACTCACCAAGATGTATGTTTTGCACTGATTAGCTAGTAGAGCTGTTTTCAGATGGAAAAGTTTATATGATTTATTGTTATGTGCAATGCACACGGACATTTTGTCTGCGGCAAACATTAAGTGGAGTTAGGTTGGAAAGGCTTGGGAGGTGAAGTTTTACTGTCATAGATGAGTTAAGTAATGCCATCCTTGCAAATGTAGAACCTATTAGGAAAAAAAAGATGATTGAAAAGGACCTTTCTGTGAAGGTTTGGGGGGTTCAGGTTCTGTAGCTCATGGTTCATATTTCTCTTTTTCATTTGGCAATGAAGATAAGAATGCCATTCATGAAGTTTTGTGTTAGTAAATGACAAGGCTGTACAGCATTAGTGATGGGGTGTTCAATTTGTTCATGGGTGTGCGTGATCTTGGAGAGTATATTTAAGAACCTGAGGGTAAAGGGAGTCTGACTAAACACTGGCAAAGTGACATCAGAAATAATTGTTTGTGATTTTAAAAATTTGATTTTCCTTTTTATTTTTTAATAAGATATACCCAAAATTGTTCGTATGCTGTGCAGTCTTCATGCAAGTTGCACTGTGTTATATACCAGCAGTTAGCCATGTTTGCTTAGTATTCTGTTGTCTTGTTTCCTCCCCTCTTCCTTCTATTCTCTCCATCTTCAGTCTTGTAGTAATTGAGTAATTCCACCCATTCTGCTTTGGCCCCCCCCCTTATTTCGGCTATTCTATGCTGCTTCTCATGGTATCTATGCATCTTTTATATATTTCACGTGCTTGTATCCTCCCATTTTCTTCTAACTGGCAGCTACTATGCTTTTTATTTCAGAAGCAACCACTCTTCTCTCCCTTTCCTGCCACCCTTTGTTCTACTTACACAATCCCCAAAAAACAGAAGTTTCATGGATTTTCCCCTTGCTTTTTGGAGTAACTATTTCCATATTTCCAGAGTCCTTCCACACCCCTTGGTTCCATTTGCCTACACCTCCAGCAACCAACGTCAGCTTAGCTATCTCCTGTGATAGCCTCTTAGGGGCACTGTATCAATTTTGCATCAGTCTGAGCATCTGCTACCTGATTCTATGCAACTTTTGCATCTTTGATACTATTTTGTTAACTTTTTTCCTGCCCCCCCCCCACATGCCTGCCTTCCTCCTTCCCCCTTCCACATCTGCTTTTTGTTTCTCACTCCACACAGCTCCACTATTTACCTGGGGTGGGGGGTAACCCACATTCTTTTGTGAGCTCCTCTGTTTGTCCCTCTGTACCCTCCTTTGTCAGTTTTTTTGATCCCAGTATTCCATGTCTTTTCTATATTTTCTTCCTTTTCTGTCGTTTGGTGTTTCTCCATCCCCTTCCTCCTCATCTCAGTGTCATACTTCTCATTCCCTCATTACTTCCGTGTCTTGTTTCTTAAATCCTTCCCATCCCTTGTCTTGCTCCATCAATTCCCATTGTTTTATTTGTCCCTCTTTTTCTTGTTATGCATATGGTTATATACACCATGAGTGTCATGGTGGACAGGTGCAGCACTTAACATCCTGCCTTTCTTCTGCTTAGTCTCACTTTTCTCCTTGCTACCCCCTTCCCCTTTATCTTTTCTATCTGGTCTGCTACTAACATCTGGAGTTACTCAAGTGTCACTCTTTGGGTCAATGGGTAGGGCTTGTAGCATGTATGTTGTCATTGGTAATGCCATCATTCTTATTGTATTTAGTCTCTCTATTGTGTGTATGTTTTCTTTCTCCCTTTCTCAAGCACATTTTAACCTTCTTCGCTATTTATTCCATGATTTTCACTTTAGCATCCTCCAGTGTGTTCTCTACTGTTAGCCATAGATATATGGGGTAGTTTGCATTCTGTATTTCCCCTAGCCCACATTACTCTGTTTCAACTGTTATTATCACTGCAGCCCTCATTTCTGTGTAACATGTCAGACCAGATGAACTTTCCTTTAGTGCTTCCTCTATATTCTATTGTAATATACAGTTATCAACATTGGTAATGAACTTTGAGTTGATCCTCCTTTTTTCATCCATTTTACTCAGTCTTTTCTTATCTTCAAAGACATTTCTTCTATCACCATCAGGAATAGCTCTGGAGAGGTTGGACATGTCTCCATTGTTTCACTTCCCAAATTAACCAGAATAGAAATTCTCCCATTTACCATGACCTCTGTTGCTGTGTTCATGTACATTGCTTTGATCCACTCTATGAAATCTCTTTCTGTCTTTCTCTCTCTCTCTCTCTCTGTTTGCTTTCTAGCACTTCCCACAGAAAGTCTCACCTCATCAAAGGATTCATAAAGGCTTTAAAATGTTACCCCTGTCTTCCCTTCTTCTTTTGTCTCCTTAGCTACCATGAATTTTGTCATTGCCTATTGCTCTTTGGCCCTTCACAAATCCATTTTTCCCTTAGATTATTGTTGGGAGAACCTCACCTAACCCACAAGTTAAGATCTTTGCCAATATCTTAATGTCACTGTTTATCAAATATATTGGCATGTAGTCGTTTACCTTATTCTGTCTCCCTCTTCTTTCAGAATCACCACCATCCTTGGCATCCTCTTTGTTTCTGGGATCTCCCCTGTCTCTTCTATCTTCTTATATTTGTACTGTAATGTTCACAGGCTACTTTCCCTCCCAATTTGTAAAAGTCAGCAGCCATCAGGCCCCCTGCTTTCCTTTTTCCATTTCATTTCTACTGCTTTCCAGACTTCCTCTGCCTTGATTTCCTTGTTTACGTTCTCCTGTTAGTTCTCTAACATTCTTTATTGCTCTTTTCTTTCTGTCCAGCACCATTCTGCCATTGTGTTCCCTCATCCCAGCTGATCAGAGACAGTACTATTCTTCTTGGACAGAGCAAGCAACTACCTCTACCTTGGTAACTAATAGGCTGCTGCAGTTGGCTCCCAAACTGATCCACTCAGTGTAACCAAACATTTTTTTAATCTAAAATTGGAGCCATTAGGACCATCTCTGAGGCATCAGAACCAACATTTTCAATACAGAGGACATCAACAACATTGCAATAGAGGTCAGAGGGGACAGAGATGTTAGAATTAAACAAAATGTTTGAACTTTGCATTTACAATTTAAGTGCACATCAACTCAATGTGTTTTAAAAAAGGCTTTACTTTCTTTGATTTCTGGGACAAGGGTGAATATTTCTAGAACTGTTTTAGATTTTAAATCATTTTCTAAGAAACGGAGTCTGAAATAGTTATTACATGTTAACATGGTGGCAGGTTTAACTTCTAGTACTTTACACAAGACAAATGTGTTCAGACCTCACTGTAAAATACTTTTCAAGGTTTTGAGAGCCTATGTGAGTTAGAGGTAGGCAAAACATGCCTCATTAAAGATGTTTTTGAAACTTGTCTAACTATTAAAGGGTAACTTAGAAAGAACTTGCATTGGTAAAAAATGCTTATTTTATGAAAGTGGATAAAGGGAGTAGCACTGTTGTAATGGAAACAGCAAATTATGTAGACAATATATTTGGCTTGCTTAATGAAGTTGTTTGTTTAAAAGCTTATCACACATTAGACAATGTCATATTAGTCCTGTTAAAACAGGCCTTTTAGAAATAGATTTGTATTACTTTCTTATAAATGAAGAACCTACAAATGGTGTTTTATATGAGATCCTTAAGATTTATAAGTCTTTAGTAGACCCACCTTTTAGGACCATAGTATCAGCAAGAAGCTTGAAAACTGAAACTCTTACTTTGCTTGTTGATTCAAAACTGAATTTGATAGTGCAGAATAAAGAGTTTTATTTAAGAGACCCAAGGGTTTTCCTAAATTTATTTATTACAGTTTGATAACTATTGAAGTGAACTGGCCAACTGCCCCTTTTCAGCTATGACCGAGGCACCATAATGCAAAACACAAACAGGAAATTATACATAGACTAAATAGTTGTTCAAATGTGTTTGTGATGCGCTGTAATATTTATGTTAGAGTTTAACCATATAACTTCATGACTCTTCCAATTAACAAAGTACTGACAATAAATTTGTATATTTACAATTATAAATGTAAGTGATATATTGTTATTTACTGTTTTCTAAATTAAGGTATGCATTCAACCAGTGTTTTCTTTTGTTAAAAGTAAGTCTTTATAAGAAAATACATGGCTACAGCTTGAGCTGCAAGGATTAGTTGTTGTCACAAAAACGAGAGCATTGAGTGTCCTTAAAGAAGTTGTTCTTTTGCTTTGATTCTAAATAATTGAAGTGTCTCTTGCTCTCTCACTTCTGCAGGCAGCTGACTCCAAACAGCTAGGCTAAAACTAAAGAAAGCTTCTTCTCCTGTGTAAGTTTTAAAATGAGAACTAGTGATGGAATTATATCTTGATTTTCTCTAAGTGTATAGTTAGGCTGCTTGATTTCTAATTTTGTTTTACGGGAACAGTGTCCCATTTAAATATAACAGCTAAGTAGAAATATGACTCAGTCATTGACAGATAGCTAACTACATGACTGTAGAAGTTAGCAATGATAAGGTTGAGGTTCCGCAAAAAGAACAAATCTGCACAGTTTTTTATAGTAGTTTATACTGTATATGTGTTTGAGCTGGGATGTAATGTTATAAAAGGGAACCTGTATTTGAGTTTAGGAAAAACACATGCTTAACTATTTAAGCTGTAGGCATGAGGAGGTGTATGATTCTATAGTTTTAGTTAGTGAACCTGAAGAAGTGAAAATGGGAGATACAATGATTAGATTTTGTTGATTACTACAGACAGAGAAAGTTTATATACTTGTATTCTACTAAAAGGGACAATTTTTGTTAAAATGATTTGAGACCAATAAGACATTGTTCTTATGCACATTATTTTAGATTCAACTCTGGACAATAATTTTCACCATTTTGGTATTGGACGAGTAGAAGAGGTCCACTTTATGGAGTCTGTTTTGCAAGATGCACTAGCTTTGAAAAGTTTTACAACAGGATTAGCTATTTTAACATTTTTGTGTGAAGACTTCAGAATTCTAAACTGGTGTTTTAGATTCTGAAAATTGTTTTAGCAGAGAAACTTTTGTTTTGAATGCAGTGTTTTGTAAATCAGTAAGTCAGAATTCTTATTTAACATTTTAAGAATTGTCATACATGCAGTACAAAAAACAACATATTAAAAGTACAGATTGCAAGAATTTATAGACTTACTACACAGGATGATTTTTTTTACCTAAAGCTAAATACTTTTATAGATCCATTTGTTCAGGGAGACTACAGTCAGTAGTCAGAGCTTTCATTGAATATAGAAGATTAAAATGATCCTCCAGTTTTAGGTAATAGATTTTTTAGACAACAATATGACATCTAATGTTGATTTTCGGTTTCAAAGACATATTTATTAATAACTGACATGTACCAATGTATAATGGTGAACTAGAATGTATTTACAGTGACCAGCCAAGGTTTGAGAACAAAAGAGAGCTAACAACTTTAAGGATATCTTGGAGTGAGATGAATCCAACATTGGTTGGCCTGAGAGGCTGGGAAAACCATACATTTTGCCAATATATAGATGATGAATCATTTCTTAATCTTGGACACAGTGAAAGATTCTTTGATATGAGGGATAATTTTGACTGTAGCACCAGAGGAGTTGTTTATGCTGGGGATACATTGACTGTGACAGTTCTATGTGGGTGAAACGATGTGAAGGCTATCACAGCATGGCAGTGAACACCTCTGCACTATTAAGTTCAAGGACATAAATAATGCCTTTTATAAACATACAAGTCAGTCTCCAAATATTAAGATATTTTTTTCTTTTTTGTAATATTAAGAGATATTTCTTTTTTTAATAGATGTGTTCATAATTAGTCCTCAAGCAGGCGATTTATATATACTTTCAGAATATAAAGAAACATGTTGGCAAATCATATCAAATACCAATCAACTGCCAGGATTAAATGATAGCAGCATTAAGTACGCTTAAGCAACAGTGATGGATTTTTATATTGCTCTTACTTGATTGGTTAATTAGTGTTCATGTCATTCATTAAATGACATATTTCTGCATCAGGGCTAACCACCTGGTGGTGTGAACATTGGCTGTAGGCGATTTGGTCACTGTTGATGTGACACCTTGTCCCCATGTACAAAATAGGAAAAAGTGAGTATTCTAATACCAAAAGGACTGTTGTTGAAAATGTTTTTCATTCTTATGGAGTCTTTGACATCAACATGAAATCACTTATTCTTTGTAATAAAAGTTTAAAGTTAAAAGTTCATTTGATATAATTTGTTTGGAAGAGTTATGTTTTGAGCAGCATGCCTTTATCTGCAGTGTTACAGCACATACTAGTTGTGTTAAGAACCACAGGATCTGCCTTTTCATGCTAAACTTAGGAGGGTGCAATTTGCTGGTGATAACGAGAGTCCTTCTGGACCCTTTTTGTGTGGCATTCTGGATCAGTGACTCCCCCCTCCTTCTCACCTGTGCAGTCTCTGCTGTCTTTTGGTTGCACAGCTTTTTCTCCCTTGCGCTATAAGAAGATTACCTTAGACTAAAGTATTAATCAAACCGGGGTCTTAACACATGCTAGGAAGTTGTTAAAGAACAGGTCCACATTCCAGTGTTGTTAATCACATCCCACAGTTTTTTTTTCTCCTTGTAATATCACACAGATGTTGTTTAGCACCTATAATCACATTCATTTCCTTTCAGTACTTTTCATTTCCAATTGTATCTTGCCACACATCATGATAGTTCCCGTCATCTTCCTATTTAAATCTCAGGTTGTTTTGAAAGGAATTTGTCTTAGCATGCATGACATAAGTTATACATTAACATTTCCATGGTTTTAACTACCGGCATGGTACTCAGTTTTACATCCTGAGACTTTGTCTTACTGAGGTGAATAAAATACTGACAGCTGAAGTGAAGAGTCATTTGCTGGAGACATCTTTGTATAAAGAATAGGGATGATTTACACTGCAACATATAAAAACAAACTGGTAAATAATCTCATTTTGACTACAGGAATGTTTTTATCCTATAACTACATAATTAAGCAGGGTATCAACACTAAAGATAACTGTCATTTTCCTTATCAGCTCTATGAAAATGACAACTAATAATCACTGAAGAATGAGTAGAGCTGGCCACTTTCACACCTATCAAGAGTATGGGACAGACAGGGACTTATTTTTTTTTTTTTGATTTGTTGACCAGGTAAGAGGGCTAGTCCTATCATCCTGTTATTTTTTTCTGTACCTAAGTTAATGTAAATGAACTGTGACAGTCTTCAAACAACTTAGAGTAATCAGATACAAGACTGATTACTTAAAAAGAAGCACAGAAACATATTTTATAAGGCTGATTAATTTTCCAAACCCCTAGTATGTGAGGAGGACAGAAAAGCTGAAAAGCAAAATTATGTCAATATGGCGGTCTCCATGATGAACATTTTGAGGTATAATAAATTAAAATTGTATAAAATATTATAAGAAACAGAGTGTTACTGATTCACTAACAGTGCACATAATATCAAACTTTGATGAAATATGCATAGTAGCTTTTAGCTGAAGTCTAACTCTTGTAGATCTGATTGTCTTTTTTCAGTTTTAGGGTACAGATTTCCTTTATGGCTGAATTTTGGATTTCACAGTACAAATACTGGACTTCTGTTTCATTCATTTCATGCAGTAACTGGTTCCTTACATTGACCGTATAGGTCATAGTGTAGACTTACATGCACAAAAATGTTTATCCACCCTCCTTGGAGACCAGAGCAAGAATGAGATGCTGCCCAATACAGTGAAAGAAAAAGCTACTCAGGATAAAATGTCAAGAGATTTAAAGAGTCTGGAAAACTACATGAAAATCATGCATCAAGGCATATCAACATTTACTATGTCCATAAATAGGTACTTTGCATGGCATAACAAAAAGCCAAGCCTATTAAAATTTCACAAGTGTGAGCAAAGGCTTGGGAACATCTCTTAGGCAGACACAAGAAGTTACAAATAGGTGCTCAGTGTATCACAGATGACAGAGGTTTTTTGGACAGCCTGTATGCTAACTGCCATTCTATAATCCCTGTTATTTGTAGATACACAATAGCAGAGCTAACATTTGTACTTTTGCAGGCCTCACATCAGTAATTATGCTTCTTTCATTATTCTTTTTTCTTTAAAATTTTACTGCTGAACAGCTTGACTACACAGTGTTTCACCCCTTTGTGGGATACCCATGGTCAAAATAGAGGTAATTAAGCAGAGTATCAAAAAATAAAGGTAACTGTCATTTTCTTTAGCAGCTCTATGAAAGTGACAATTATTAATCACTGAGGAATGAGCAGAGCTGGCCACTTTCACACTTAGCAAAATATTCTCTCCTCTTTTGCCTGGCTAACTCACGTGCTAGTATCTTTATGTCATTATGAGCAGGGCTCCTTCTTTGTTTGACTTATTATTTTAAGATATGGCAATGCAGCACTCTTTAATTAAGAGTAAGTTACTGTGAATAAATGCAAAATGTGTGGCTATTACTAGTCTGTTTCTTTAACTATACATAAGTGAAGCAGGGGTAAGATAAAAATAGGCAGCTAGACTGTGGATATTGCTACAGGTGATAGACTTCTATTTTTATGAACTGGTGACTAGCATGAGGAGCTTAGTGGTGCATTGACCTAGTTATATTGAAGGGAAAGTGATTTAAAAAGTATTACATTTTCTTTTGTATGTGGTGAATGCAAGAGGAATCTTTTTGGTTGAAATAATCAGGTAGGAAGAGACTAATTTAAGTCATGGAACGTGGTCTTTGCTGTAACAGAGAAATGGAACTAGCCACCAAGAAATTCCAGTCCAACCTAGATAAAGCCTACTTATCATCAATCAAAGTAAATATTTTAACAAAAACTGCAAAGCAGCATATAACGTAATTGGAAAAAGGGCATTTCTTATTATGAAAGGGTGCTGAGAAATGCCTAAATGAGATTTCCTCTAAATACAGAGGCAAAACCCCTTACCTGGTAGAAGAGAGAAGATATACAACATCTTCATGGGACACAGATTACATAGCTGTATCGTGTAAAGTCAACCATTTGATCTGTTCACTGCCCTATCCAGTCAACCAAATGATCTGTACACAAGTGTCAAACTATCAGTATCCTAAGTAAAGATTAGGAACATCTGCCCACAAGAGAAAGCAGGCTACCTTTTATCAGTTCTCACCTATCAACTGTCAGACTGCAGGTGACAGCTATAAATGCTTAGGAATACTGCCTTCAAGTTTGACACCCTAATTGCTCCCTTTTCCCAAATCCCACAGGAGACCGAAGATGTTAGAAATGTATATTTGGCAAAGCAACAATTGACTCTTTAACAGCCAGCCCATCTTTTTAAAGAACCTGCAATGGTCCTAAAGCCCATGCACTTCCAGAATTATATGCAAATTACAAGAGAGCAACATGTCACTATTAGAAGTGTACAAGATACACAGGACCAATTAGAAAATTATAGGAGTAAGAATAATTCTCAGTTAGAACGTCTTCTGTGTGGCGACATGTGTGAATGGGCATTCCTACATTGAAGGTTGCGCGTTAGGCCCAGCAAGCCAGCACATAAAACTCTACTGCCAATCATTATCGGACCGGAGTTCCACTGTGGCGACCCCTAACCGGGAAAAGCCAAAAGACGCAACATAGGAGTAAGAATAATCTCAGGTTACCTAGATTACAAGAAGGGCTAGAACATAAAGATCGTACAGCTTTCCTGTTAGCATATGTTCTAATAGCATACTACACTTCGTAGCAGTATTAAAAAAAAAAGGACAGATGGTGCCTTAGCTCCCCAACAAGCAGATCCAGGCAAACCACATCAAATAATCTTTAAAGTAATGAACCTCTTAGACAAGGAGAAATAACAGGAAGCAGTGATGGAACAGAAATCATTCATGCTGGAAAGATCACAGGTCAAGTTCTATTAAGAATTTTCACTGGAAAATTCTGGAAAGAGAAAAGCATTTAACAAGGTCAGGCAGATTTCCTATAGAAATGGTAAACAAAATCAAATTACATTTCTAGCTACTCTGTGTGTGATGTAGGCAACAACAATTACTGCTTCTGTTCATCAGGGGCAATAATGCTCAAGGAATAGGCTGCCCAGTGAAGTTGTCAGTCTGAGATAGAGACTTAGCTTACAGCTCAAATAAAAAAAAGAACAGATGACACACATTCCTACATAAATTCACTGCAGGATATAATCAAAGCTGGGAGTGTTCCATCACTTCATTCAGCAAAGGAGAACCTACTTACAGGCCTACTTACTGGTCCTGTGAGGCTTGCATTCCACAGCTTTTTCTCCACAAGAATGCTATTGGAAACCTCTTCTAAATTGTTATAGTCAGCAAATATGAATTGCTGATAGTGTGTAAGATAAGAAGGAGAAAACATCAGCACCTTTACAGGAGCATTTCATTAATTTGCAAGTGAAAGTTCAACAGTTTTGCATGGTCTAAGGATGAAATAACAGTAAGAACTCCAACTCCTAGAAGTCCTGAGAAGGCATGTCCACATCATTAGACGAAGCCT
Organism: Protopterus annectens; assembly: GCF_019279795.1. Lineage (NCBI taxonomy): Eukaryota > Metazoa > Chordata > Ceratodontiformes > Protopteridae > Protopterus > Protopterus annectens. The sequence goes on from NC_056746.1 coordinate 955,060,468, forward strand.
ACTTGGATCGTAGGATCATAGGAGGTTACTAGGCTATTGGCCCTGAGGCCCTTAGAAGCCTAGCCAAGAGTTTATCCCCAAAAAAGAAACCCCAGTCAGCACCTGTCTCCCCTGTCAGTGAAGGACACAGGTGGAACCCCTGGGATGAATTTGTAGTTTCCCACCACTCATCAAGGTTGCGCTTGAAGAGGGTCAGTGAGGTACTCTGTTTGACATGTATGGGAAGTGTATTCCAGAGATGGGCCATCCTCTGGGAAACAAACCTGTCTCTCCAGCAAGTTTTGTTGATGCCGCATATTAGATTTAGGCCTTTTAAGTGGGTAATGTGCGAGGAGTTAGACTTATGGATATGAAGCATCTCTAGTAGGGAAGGGTTCGATATTGCCTTGTAGGTGAGACACAGATTGCCTCTGAGCAATCTGTATGATATCAAGTAAAGTGATAGTGATTTCAGCCTGGCCCCATAGGACAGGTGTTGGAGGCCATGGATTCTCTTTGTGAGGTATTTCTGCGGCCTTTCCAGTTGGTGCAGGTGTTTGGAAATGTACATACCAAACAGGACGTTATACTCAATTATTGGCCTAATGAGGGAGGAGTACAGAGAGGTGATAACCTCCTTTTTTCTAGATGCAATCCCTTTACTTATGAGATGAACCAAGTAAAAGTTTTTTCTGACCACTGCTGCTACATGATGGTTGAATGTGAGATTGTTGTCAACCTGAGTACCCAGGTCTCTCACCACAGGTTGTGTGCTTGGGGGGGGTTGCCGTTGATGTTGTTATCACTAGGGGCCGTGTTTTTGCTGAATGGTATGATAATACATTTTTTTGCATTTAACTTAAGGCCATGACTTTGGCACCAGTTATTTGTTGCTGTGAGACCCTCTTACAGTATGTTAACATAATATAGGGAGTCAATGATAGCACCCAACTTACAGTCATCCGCAAACTTGGTCACTCATAGGCCTTTTGTCTTTGCCTGAACCTCTGAGACATAGATGCCAAACAGTAGGGGACCCAGGACAGATCCCTGGGGAACACCACTAGTGACAGTTTTGCTGTCGGAGGTGGAGTTACCTATTTTGACATTATGGTGAGCCAGGTGGCCACTCACCTGATGAGATAGGGATTTACGGCAAGTTGTGTTAGCTTTTCATTGATGCCTGAGTGGGGGATTGTGTCAAAGGCCTTGGCGAAATTAAGGTAAACTGTATGTACTGACTTTCCCTCATCCAGGGCCTTGGTAACAGTCTCAAAGAAGTCAACAAGGTTCAACAGGCAAGATCTGCCCTTGATGAATCCGAGTTGGGCAGGGTCAGGTGCTTGGAGATTGCCTATGTCCTTGTTTATGAGATCCAGAATAATATGCTCCATGCCTTTATTTATTTATTTTTTGCATTTGTTTACCGGGAAAGTCCACTGGGCCTGAGATGAGCCCATTTTTAGTGGAAGCCTGGGGAGAAAAGCTCCATATTTAATTACATACAGAGAATTTTTACACAACAATACAGAGTATATAAGGCAGTAGTAGCACATTAAAATAAAGTAATGATGACATAGAATAATTTTGATAATAAGATTGTATAAATTTGATAACAACAGTGAAGAATTGTTTACTATCATTATTTGTATGCAGTTATAGAAAGGTTTAAGTGTATAAGCAAGATTAATAGCAGTGGGAAACAATTAGTTTAAAGGGTCAAAGAAGGTGACAGAAGGCTTAGGATAGGGATAGCACAGGCTAAAGTGACAGCAAAGTGAAATTGGTAAGATTGAGAAATGGGGAAAATAGACTAGTTATGGAGTGAAGAGGAGTAAGAAAGAGTAGGATTCTGAGAGGGGTCAGGTTTTGAGGTTGTCAGCAGGGGGGCAGGTGCATATCCAATGTGAGGAGAGATGAAGTTTAAGCGATTTTTTTAAGATCAGACTTGTCAAGCTGATGGGGCGATAGATTCCAGGGTCAATAGTGGCACCACCTTTGTGCAAGGGGATGACAATGGCAGTTCTCCACTCTGCTGCAATGAACCCTGTACTTAGGCTGTGGTTGAATAGGGTGTTCAATGGCGAAGCTAGTTCTTGCTGGAGATGGTGCAGAATACAGCCTGGGATACTATCAGGTCCCATGGAAGCTGTGTTCTTTGCCTTTGATAGGGCCTTTAACACTTGAGCTATGGAGATGTGAGGTGGGAGACAAGTATCAGGGATGTTGAATGGGCCTTTGGGAGAGATAGGGAGGTGAAGTTTGCATTGAACCTATCTGCTAGCAGGTTGGCTAAGTCAACAAGATCAGTGTAAGTGGTACTGTTAAGTACTAATTTGGAACAAACCTGGGCTTTGCCATGGAGGTTCCTGATGTAACGAAAGAAGGCTTTGTGGTTTCCCTTTGTTTCAGAGGCTAGTTTCAATTTGTAATTGGCTTTGGAGGTTTTCACTAGTGATTTAATTTGCTTGTTGAGGCTGAGGAGGGAGTATTTCCAATTTTGAATGTGTTCCTTTTTACCCTTGGACAGTTTCTTCCTTTTGTTGTAAAGCCTGTTGATAGAGGATGTCCATCAGACAGGTTTTGTTTCATTGAGGAGCAGGTTTTAGTGCTGTTGGGTATGGCTGAGTTCATGAAGTTGTACAGGTGTTTGTATGCTGCAATGGTGTACTGTTCAGCATAGTTGTCTGCACCCTCTGAGGGGAGTGGTGGTATGCAGATACTGATACCCTGCCTTAGGAGGATGTAGTCAGCTTTTGAGAATTTTTTTAGCCCAGTTATGGCTGGGGGGGAGTGGGATAGAAAATTCGAATGAGACAGGCCTATGATCTGATCTCACCAGGGAAGAACATGCTATGGAAGTGGTGCAGAGGTCACTCATGTTGGTGAGAACCAAGTCCAGTGAGACGAGCTGGTGTAGTGCATTTTAACTGATGAAGTCAAGGAATCGTTAGGTGAGTGCATTAGTGCAGGAATAGTTCACCCAGTTTGTGGTGGGGTAGTTGAAGTTACCAATGATTAGGGTGTTAGGGGGTACCTTGATGGAGTCAAGTAGGTCCAGGTAGGAGGAGTGGTGTCCTGAGTCATGAAGGGGGGGTCTATAGTTGGTTATAACTTGGATAAGTGTCTTTCCAACTGTCAGTCACACCTGGAGTAATTTTCAGAGCAACATGCTGGCAAACCAGTCTGGAGGTGTGCCCCACCTTGATAAAGATAGAGGCACCACCACCCTTAGTCTTCCTGACCTCATTTTGGGGTTGGAATGTGTGGAATGAGGAATAGCTCAGTAAGGGAGGGGTGCTCTCTGCAGTCCTGAACCAAGTTTCTGTGACCGCACAGACATCGACCTCTTCCAGTGCAAGGAGAGCCTCCAGTGGGTGGATTTTCAGGTTAAGGCTCCTAGCATTAAGTAGCATGACTTTCATTTTGCTTTTTGACAGATCTTTTATGTTGGAAGATTTGTCTTTGGGATATTGCCAAAAAAAGGCACAATGGGGGAGGCAAGAGTCTTGGCCAGGATCCGGAATCCCAGGGGTGGCAGGTGGAGGCCTTCTTTGGCAAAGCATTGAGGAATGTCAACCATGTCATTCTAGGCAGACAGATACTGGATCCCCTTGGAAAGACACCAGAAACTAAGCCAATTGTTGAAGTCAATTATTTTTTGTTGGTATTATGGTATAATTCTTGGTGAAGGTAGGATGCTGCTTAGGCTAGGCTCATACCTGCCTGAGACACATACTCTGAGAGCTCAGTCATGGATCTCTTCATATAGTCCAGGGAGTTATATCTCAAGTCATTCTCACCAACATGGACAATGACAGAGTCATACTTGTACCTGTCGTGGAGAGACTTACGTGCATGCGTGATGTGGTGGATTCTGGCACCTGACAGGCAGCTGACCTGATCTTCTCCTTGTTAAGCATGGTGAGGTGGACATCAGTGTGTCTCACAATTGAGTTGCTAATGACTAGTATGTTTGGTTTATTGTTATGACTTATGGGCTGTGTTGGTTTATTGTTATGCCTTGTGAGCTGTGTTTGTGAAAAACTGGTGTGTTGTCTGCTGTGCATGATGTGTTTGGTATTGTGTGTGGAATGTTTGTGAGTGTATTTTGGAGGTCTCTGTTGTTTAGGTAAGTTTTTATTGAGTACCTCTGCGTAGGTGGGTGTATGTTGTGCTTGGTTATGTGATGTTGGTGGTATGGTGTTTGTGCTGGCAATCTCCTCTCTGTTAGTAGTACTGACTGCGGTGTGAGAGAGCATGGATTTCAGGTTATTGATGTAGATGCATTTCTTGCAAGTAGAAGTATTATGTGCTAGGAGAACAGGGCTGTCAGTGAACATGAGGCAGTTGCTACACTGTCTCAGTGTGTCCATATCAACCAGGCTGGCTGGAGAAACTGATGGGAATTGTCCAGACATAGTGCTCTGAGTACTTAGTGGACTTATGGAGAGAGAAGGTTTTGATAAGGGTTTGTTCCCAAGAGTGTAGACCACAAAAACCTTCTTAAAAGTAAAATAACTGCCTGAAGCACAAGTGCTAAAACCAAAACTAAAATACTTAGAATAGCAGATAAATTTAATCAGGCTAGTAACAAGCAGTAATAAATGCAGCAGAATAAGAGCACTTGAACACTTAAGAACACACAGCAAAGCAAAATAAAGTAGTAGAACACTTTTACAGTAAGAGCAGCTGAATAAAGCATATTTTTGTTAAGTGGAGAAAGGGGAAACAGAAAATAATTCAAGATTAAAAAACTAAGGGGGTGTTCCCAAATGCCTCTCTCTGTACACAGTAGACAGAGCTGATGAGATGGGGCTGGTAGGAGTGTCCAAAATCAAAGAAGCAAGGGGGCAGTCCTTCCCAAATGATCTCACTGTACTCCATTGAGTGAGCAAATGACATGGGTCTGGAAGGTGTGTCAAAAGACAAATTTACAGCAGGGCCGAGCAATTCCGAAGCCACCAAGTTTAAGAATACAACAACACTTGGGTGGAAGGGTGGGAAAACAAGCTAAGTGCAGAGAGATAGAACACCAATATTCAATCAATATTCAATGAATCAAATAAATAAATGCAGTACAGTTTTGTTAACTATCACTGAAATAGAACAAGTGCAAAAAAGTATACTTATATCAGCTTTTTATATCCAGATGCTTGTACAATCAGTCACAGCCAAGCTAAACAGCTCTGCTACTGAGCAAAATGCACAGAAATGTAACTATACCAGTATAAAACAAAAGATAGACCCCCAGGCAATCAGATAAGTACAAAACTTCACAGAATGTAAAACAACCCCCACTAGTGCTGAACTAGCCCAAAGAAACAAAGTGTAGAGAGAGAGAGAAAACACCAATATTCAATCAATATTCAATGAAACAAATAAATAAATGCAGTACAGTTTTGTTACGTATCACTGAAACAGAATAAATAAAAAAACGAATACTTATATCAGCTTTTTATATTTAGATGCTAAGAACCCATTAGGACAGCTTCACACTAAATCAGGTATAATTTAACTCTTGCAGCAGTATCTGTAAATAACATCTTATTAAGTCTTCTGAGGGGATCCAAAACTGAATTACCTCTGCACACTTGTTACCTAATGAGCACTTCATTGAAACCTGAGTAGAGGTAACTCTGATTTTAGGTGTTTTCACCAAATATTTTTCAAAGCAGCTCTTGTTCAGAGCATTATTTTTTTTATAAAAGTAAAACAGAAGCTAAAATACCAGGATGTTCTTTTACTTATTTTTCTTTCTTGCTATTTTAATGAGTTTAGTTTCAATTGACATACAGATAAATTTTGTGTTTCTAATGTGTGGGCAAATAATTCACTTATGCTGTACTGACTAGGTCAGAAAAAGAGCAAAACATGGTTGACTTTATTACCCTGAATGCAGCAGTAAAAACATAAAGTGAAAGTTTAAAAAAATCATGGAATTCAGAAGCCATTTTCATAGGTTCATAGGTGTGTACTAGACTAATGGCCCTGGAGCCTTTACAAGCCTAGCCCATAGCAGTGTCCTGGCATCATGCCGCCCAACACTGGTATTTCCTTACGGAGTCATTTCATGTAGCCCATTGGCCCTCACAAATAGCTTTGTTGGTTCTTTTTTGCAGATGTCTACCAAGTGGTTTGCCTGTATGTCCTTTTCATCCTTTGGTTTGGATGTTATTTGGGATATTTTGCAATCACCCTAATGTTATAGACACTGGGCTTATTCTTAAGCTCTGTGTTTCTAAAGTATGGTCAAATAATTTATTTATGCTGTACTGACATGATCAGCAAAAGAGCATAGCATAGCATATCTGCAGCTAGTGGAGTTTGGCTTTTTTGGCTTTATTGGCTTGAATACACCAGTATAGTCTTAAAAGCTATAAGTTAAAAGTAATTTTGTATTCAGAAGCCATATAGCTGAAACACTGGGATGCCCTTAAACAGTCATTTACAAATAATAACATGAACCTCCACGATAGGAGGTTTAAGATACTACATGGTGAAGACTTTAGGTTTGCTGGGTTTTTAACTTTTCAAAGAATAATATTCAGTATCTTTAAAAGAGCAGCCCCAACATTTTCCATTTGGTGAGGGGCCTAAAATTCTGCTGCTCAGCTTAAAACTAGAAGTGTGCAGTTGGATATAAAGGGTAGGTAAGAAGCAGCTCATGATTCCTTATGGACGTCTGGCAGCAAACAGTGATTGCATACATAACTGTGAATGAAAATCATTTGACTATTTGTCTAAAAATGGGTGAAGATGGCTACATTCCAGGAGACGTGACCCCCTGCAAAGTTGTTGAGATGATAATGTGTAGGTGTTGTCTAAGAAGCTCTGCAGCAACATTCAGAAGATACATAATTACTTTAATTTATTACAAACTAAAGAGAACTGGAGTATATATACATATGATGAGACTAGGAGATGGGTGATGGGGAAATGTAGGACCCTGAGAGTGAAAATAGTAATAACTAGTCTGTAAGTACCAAATATAAATATCCTTCCTTTGATTTCTTGCATACTGTACAACAGTTTATTAGTGTTAATAACTCAATAGCAACAGAAGAAGATTTCACTGCAACACTTGAGTTATTGGCAGACAGATTTACTCCAGTTACATAATCTCAAGGCCATTAAGGACTCAAGTGTACAATGGCAACTGCAAATTTACTGGAGATTTAGAGAATCTTATATCCCACCATTTTAAGATATACATATTTATCTCCTGCACCTTCTGTAGTATCATTGGGACATATAGCTTATATCAAACACACTTATGTGGCCCAAAAAATGTGAAATACTTTCTTGCCTCCATTTCAGCATGCTGTATTATTCACCACTGGTCGTGTCCATCTAAAACAATCACATAGGGTAACATCCTCTTCATTTTCTGGACAAAGAAGCTTGTGAAGATGTCAGCAGAATGGCTAACATCAACATCCTCCTGAACCCCTTTAGTATTATGTCTTTCAGTGGGACTTCTTCCAGTTAAAATTGCAAGCTTCTGTAAAGAAGCATCAGCAAAATCCATGGCACAAGAGAACAGGTAAAGAAAGGAGTTAAAGGAACAACCTGAGATGGCTACCTTTAAGATTGTAAAGACACTGAATGCAAGCAGAAACTACTCATGCAAGAATATAGAAACATTAGCTTCCAACTATGTCTGATACAGATGGAGAAGCTGCTTTGCATTAACAAAGTTCTGCAACCAGAATGCAGGCAATTAGCGATAAGCCTGGAGATCTTTGTCTTTAGATTAAATTGAAGGAAAGCAAGTAGACAAATCCCCTACATCCTGATTGTGCGAGGTGTACCCAAATTCAAGGTGTTAATGATGGCTTCCTGAGGTTTTATATGTTTACACTGGGTTTTTAGTGTTTAATCAGTCAGATTTTCTAAAATAAAGTGAGATGTGGATTACTAAGTTTGCAGATGATCCTAAGGTGGGAACAACAGTAACATATATAAGAGACCAAGCTAAACTAAAGTAATTTATTGATTCACTTCATAATTGGCCAAGGACAAGTTATATGGTATTTAATACTACAAAATAAAAGGTATTGCATTTTGCAATTACCAACCCTAGTTACCTGTATTCATTAATAATATGATACTTGCTGAAGACAACACAGTCAGGGATCTAGGGCTGATAATTGACAAACACCTATGTTTCAGTGCAAAATGTAATGATGGTCATTAGAAGAAGTGACTGCACTACCAGGGATATACTAATATATAGTGAGTAAAGTGATAGCTGAATGCAGCATAGAATACTATGCAGCTAGTGGTTAAAGCTGCTCACAGATCAAGAAGCTTGAAAGGATGCAAAGGTATTTTATTAGGAAGATCCCTAAAATGAGTATAAGAACAGGTTTGTGGAGCTATATCTATTACCAATAAACTACAACGCTATAGTGGCCATGTTGGTTATTCATATTATTAATCACCATCATGGAACTGGGAACAACTGTAGTCTGGTTAATGTGCCATTTTCAATAACAGCAAAAAGAAGGTATTCTTTTATAGTTGAGCTGGTATGCTATGTAATGCTCTCCCCTTAAGAATTAGAAATTCTCAATGGGAGAGCATTAGAAAAGCTGAAACATTAGTATATTTTAAAAGTAGTATTGATGAATGGGATATTTGAATTGTTAGGTTACGAATTCAGTGAAGGGCTTAAATAAGGCTCACTGATTACATATTCATTGAACACACTTCGAAATACAAAGGGGGAAACTATACTGGCATTAAGGCACTTGGCAAAGTTTGAATGTACAATACCTAGCCAAGATGTAAAACTGAATAAATAAACCATAAAGCAATATTTACAGGAATGTATACATTATTAATGCTTACAGATACACTGTAAACTTCATTATAAATACAAAATTGTATGTAGGCAAATGGGACAGCTCACTTCACTGTAAGCTGTTTCTGCAAGTCAATATTGTATGGCTGTAAAAATACAGGAAGGGGGTTAGATTTCTATCACACTTGTTGTCTTAAGGTAGTATCAAAACAGAGTAATCCTGCACATTTTGGAATGGAGCCAGCAGTACAGTGGAACCTAAGAACTCGAATACCACCGCATTAGCCCACATCTCCACAGTACTTGTATTTCCTTTCTTTGAATATATGTTCTCCAAGTGTTTTCTTCAAATTCAGTAGTTGGTCTATATTCCTAATATTCTCTAAAAGATTATTCCAAAGAGTTGGAACTATTTTTGAGAAAGCTGTTTCATACATACCCCATGAGAATGGAGGCCTGTATAATTGAATACCATCATTAGTTCTAAGTATATTGGACTGGTTTCTATACTGTAGCCTGTTGAGGAGTGGTGGACAGTAGCCATTATTTAATATTTTGTAGATGAGTGTATTGAACAATAAAGTAGTTGTAACTTAAACATGTAACCAGTTGATTGGGTTGAGAGTAGTACAGTGACACTTGTCCTTCTTAGATATGTTCATAGGTTCATAGGTGTGTGTACCTGGCTGATGACCACTTGGGCCTTTTTAAGCTTAGCCATGCATCCCAAACATCTGACAAGCTATGGTATCCTTGAAAAGTTCAAGCAGGGGCTTGTGAGATGTGTATGAATCTGACTGCACTTAGAAGTCAGGCTGGCCATCTGATTTTAGAGCTGAACTTTGTTATCATTCTCATCCATGACATTACCAGACTGCTATCCATAGCTTGAATCCCCCCCCCCCCCCAAAAAAAAAATTCTTCAAGCTTTGTGGCACTTCTGCTGATGGTACTGTGGTGAAAAGCAAAATTATAAACCTGTGTATGATGGGTTGAGCTTCTAAAACTTAATAGCTACTATGCTATCTCTCATTTTTAGCTTTCATCTTTGTGCCAATAAGTTGAGTTACATTAAAAACAAAAACAAATAACACGTATACACATATATATCCAAACATATAATGATAAGTACATAAACAGACACACACACCATCCTTTTAAAAAATGTTCCTACTTATATTTATCAGTAACTACATCAGTCTTCAGTGTTTATCTTTTTATCCAAAGAACTGCTAACAGAATAGTTAGAGAACATATTTCCTCTCAGTTGTTATATATTTAGTGAGGGAACACAGTTAGCTAATGTTAGCAGTCTAGGATTAAATAACATGTCCATTTAATGCTCACATAAGATCACATAAGATGGAGTGCTGGGTTACAGGAACACTATAGTGGATAATTTTATCATCTGATGGCAATGGCCACCTGAATGCAGTGAACTCTGAGACCCTCCCTTTACATTGCAGCCATTGTTAATGAATACAGAGCTGGTCAGAGTTAGGGATGCTCTCAGTGTCTGCTTGGTTTATTACAGAAGAGTCTGCACTATGCATTTACTTGCAGAATACAGTCAGTCTTTCAGGAACTAAAGTATTCTTTAAATGTACATTGTGTAGCATAACTGATCTGTGCATGATGATTGTTAAGCAGGAATTTATAGAGGACTCACTGGTTAATTTATTTCTGAGCTCCTGCACATGACAAGGAACATTCTTCATTCTGCATCCCACCCTAACGTCAATACATGGACATTTTGAGTCTTTCTGCAGAGTTGTCCCACTGATAAAATTATATTCTTCCTCCCTCAGCATAAACCTCGTCATCCTCCCCACCACCTTATACTTCATCCATTCTTCTCAACGTGCAGACACTGAAAGTAGGAACAAAGGCCATTGAAAAATAAGAACATCCAATTAAAATTCTGGATATCTAATTAGCAAAATAATTGAATGCTAAATAACTATTCCAGTTTCCCAGTAGGAAGGAGGGATACTTCTCAGAAACACATTTAAAAAAAAGAGTGAAAAAATGATGAAAAATATAAACACATTATCAAAGTGACAGTGTATAACCTGTAAACTTTCATCAAATACCACAAAATTCTACTACATTACTTCATTTATTTTTGCTTCAGAAAAAAGTTGTAAGATGTATGTCCTCCTTCTTTAAATTATTATTGCCACTAATATCTTGGTCATGTAGTGTGTTTTTCTTTGTACTAGACAGCTTCAAAAACTATATTTGATGAAGGGCGATTCAAAAAATTGCAGTAAGGGATAAATCAAGCCTGAAAATAGGGATATAACCTTCAAAAACAGGGACATCCTAAATCAGGATGAGTGCTGGGGTCAACAGTTACATCTGGCTGAAGTGTACATCATCCTTGTAAACAACAGTCTTTTCCAAGGCATGCAATAACATGATTAGCACCTTCTCCTCATCTCATGATCTCTCTAATGTAATTCTGTCTTTCCCAGGGCTTCCCTGTAATGTGTGTGTGTGTGTGTGTGTGTGTGTGTGTGTGTGTGTGTGTGTGTGTGTGTGTGTGTGTGCGTGCGTGCGTGCGTGCGTGCGTGCGTGTGTGTGTGTGTTTGAGTGTTGGGGTGTGTGGGGTGTTTATATGAATGTATGTATGCGCACATGAGTGTATGGGGTACAAGATATATCACTGTATATTATATCAGTGTATGGAAAGCATGGTGTGTGACTATAATTTTGGATACCAACTGAAATCCAAAGCAAATGCTCTGAATGTGCCCTGTACTCACACCAAGCTGGAAAATGTATTTTTTTATTGACATCTTTATGGAAAGTTATTAACTCAATATAATATGTTTAACATTTATGCACTTGTACTTTCTATTAAAATTTAGTATACAGAGTGTTTTTACTTTACTGAGTTGTGATCATGTGACTTTTTCTTTATTTAAATGGAGTCAAAGTGATTTGTCTGTTGTTCTGATGAAGTCATGGTATGATGCAAGGGAAAGCGCTAAACATCATAATAGATTTCCAGCTTTTGTTTTGTTCCTTTTTCCAATTACGTTATATGCTGCTTCGAAGTTTTTGTTAAAATATTTACTTTGGCCCAATCACAGTTCTTTAAAAATCGGTCTGTCCAGACATAATATTCACCACGCTAAGAAAAGCAATGTTGAGAAAAAATCCTTTATTGACAGTGAGCGCTTTCGCCATTCGGCTTCTTCAGACTATATAACAACTGACAAACTTCAATCATCTGTTTAAATACTGCTGTACATACTCCTATTGGTCAAATATTTAACTGGACCAAACAGTACACATTGTGTAATATTCGGAACATACAAGTTCAATAGGCTTTAACATTCAAAATTCATTGCATCAAAGTATTCTCGTTAAACACAAATCACTGATTTCTAAAAAACATTTATCTCTATAAAATTTTGAAATCCTCCCCATATGTCTATAATGACGTCTTTTAATCATATTTTTTATGATGGTTACTATTATGTTTTATGTATTTTAAATTTTAAATGTTCCACATATAACAACAGAGAATGCAATTGTGCATTAGGATGTGGAAATGTGTATGCATTTTTAGTACAGGAATATGCGCTGTTAAATGGTTGTGCCGTCTTTTAGTATTTGTCTGTTAAATTTCCTTTTCGATGAATCTGAACGGCACCATTATAGCATCAGGTGGTAGGGGTTCATCCACTTGTTGGTTTAGACAGTAATGTATGCTACTAAATGGAAGGTTGATCTTACTATGCATTATTTTATGATAGATTTGAGCGAAACCACTATGACATCATGCGGTATAGGCTCACCTATTTGTTTTAAATTTTATAGAGATAAATGTTTTTTAGAAATCAGTGATTTGTGTTTAACGAGAATACTTTGATGCAATGAATTTTGAATGTTAAAGCCTATTGAACTTGTATGTTCCGAATATTACACAATGTGTATTGTTTGGTCCAGTTAAATATTTGACCAATAGGAGTATGTACAGCAGTATTTAAACAGATGATTGAAGTTTGTCAGTTGTTATATAGTCTGAAGAAGCCGAATGGCGAAAGCGCTCACTGTCAATAAAGGATTTTTTCTCCACATTGCTTTTCTTAGCGTGGTGAATATTATGTCTGGACAGACCGATTTTTAAAGAACTGTGATTGGGCCACTGTTCACCAGCACACGTTGTTTTTTGGTTTATATTCATTCATATTTGCTGGTGTTTCACCCTACGTCCTGGAGTGATTTCTGACTTTACAAAATATTTACTTTGATTGATGATAAGTAGGCTTTATCTAGGTTGGACCGGAATTTAAAAGAAACATGGCTACTTTCTTGGTGGCTAGTTCCATTTCTCTGTTACAGCAAAGACCACGTTCCATGACTTAAATTAGTCTCTTCCTACCTGATTATTTCAACCAAAAAGATTCCTCTTGCATTCACCACATACAAAAGAAAATGTAATACTTTTTAAATCACTTTCCCTCCAATATAACTAGGTCAATGCACCACTAAGTTCCTCATGCTAGTCACCAGTTCATAATATCTAAATGGTGCCAGGACTGAATGGTAGAGATTATTTGTTTTGCAAACAGAAACAGGTAATATGCATTTATTTGTTCAAGTGTTAAATGAGTGGATAATGGAATAAAGGATGGCAGCATGTGTGAAGAGCTTATAAGGTTTACTTGAAAGAAAGGAGATGAGAGATTAATAAAAAGATGAAGACCTATTACATTATGTAACGTACATTACAACATGATTAGGAAAATATTCTAAAGATGATTTCAAAAGTATTAGGTAAAATTATTCTGGAATGAATATATAGCTTAAAGGGGAAAACTCAAAGGAGATGTTAGTTATTGTAACAGAAAGTACTATGAGAGAAGTTGAGGAAGGTAGGATGGCAGTGTGTGATACAAAGAAAGCATATGATAATGTGGTACATGCACAGATGTGGCATATACTGAAGGAGCATGGTATATGTAAAAAGTTTATTGAATGTGTGCATTTAGCAGATTAAAATAGGCACCACTGATTTACCTTTACTGTCCTATTTTCATCTGCTAAATGTACTCATCTGTTGTCTTCCCATCTTCACCTAATAATATATCTATTTTCCTTTAATAATATATCTATTTTCCTTTCTTCCCTTTTCACACACTTTCCTAGGATTACCCCCTCCTTTTCCCCTCTAACAGAAACATCTACATTTGAATTGCAGTATTTATTAATTCAGTTTTTTTCATAGCATTCTTTCTCCTTTAATTTACCCATATTATACTTCTCCAGTAAATTCTTGCACATCCTCACAAGTCTCCTTACTTTTTTATTGTTATTGCACTCTGCTTCTACTTTTAAATTTACTTTTATATGCACATATCTGAAAACTAAGTGGCAACCTGTCCAATGGGTTCAAAGTGGCCTCACACTTTCACCATCTTCCCATAAACCCATCAACTGTTTTATCACTGTACTTTCTCTACATATTTCTGTGATACATTTAATATCCCTTCCTTTCTTCCTTTTATCTGTATGTTCCCCACACACCTGCATATAGGACAGTGATCTGCAAATCCACTTAACTGTTTGCTATCTTTCAGTTCTGTTTGTGTCTGAAAAATAATGAAATCCGTTTTTGTTATGCCTCCTTACATAATTAGTCTCTCTTTTCTCACTGTTAACTTTCCATAATGTATTTCATCTTTACACCTTATGACATTATGTGTCAAGCTTCTTCACTCTGTTCATACATTAATTATACCATACTTATAATATGCTCAGATAGGTATATCAGTCCTTAACGTTACACTCATATAAGCATGCAAAACTTTAATCCTGTATGTCCTTTGTCTAACTTTCCCATCCGGAATAACTAAACATCCTAGTATTTCTATAATAATATCCAGAATTTGTACATCCCTATTACCACACATAACAGCAATTCCTGAACATATATCTTCCTCAGACATTCACACTCTCTTTTGGTTCCACAATAGCTCAAACATGTTATCTTTGCACATGAGTTAAATAATGAAACTAGTAAAGTGGTGTAAAAGTGCTTACCAAAAAAAAAACAAATAAACCAAAAAATAAGCACCCTGGTAGTCAGTCTCCAGTCTCCAGTCCGTTTTATTGTATAAAAAATCAGTTAAGCGCTTTTATCAAACACAGTTGACTTCATCAGAACAACGGCCTTTTCTTAAAAAGCCATTTAAATAGGTTTAAAATAACCATAATTGGTTAAAAAACAGCCAATAAAAACCATGACATTAGCATAAATCATGAATATTAATATTTAAAATAATCAGAATAGGAAAAACCATTAGGTCAATATTATTCACTGTCATATTAGTAAAACAATAAAACAAATGAAGGGACTTAGACTTGTCCTACTTTTTCTTTTAATACTAGCAGGATAGTCAAGTAATCATTTAACCCTGGATGTACATTTGCAGCCAACCTTAACTGCCACAACAGCTCTTTTTTACACAATACATTTTGCCAATCCCCCCTTTTGAATCTACTTGCACAGTATCCAGAATGGCAAACTTAAACCCAGAAAAACTTTCGCACTGTAAACTATGTCTAAAGAGGGCATTAGTTTCTCTTTTATTTCTTACATCATATATATGCTCATATGAGACTGGAGACTGGAGACTGACTACCAGGGTGCTTATTTTTTTGGTTTATGAGTTAAATAATGGACATCAAGTAAATATATCAAATCAGCTTGAATTTTCTCACACTAATTTAATACTACCAATAGTCTGACGTTATTCTTTATGCTATTCACCTTTAATATCCAAACTAAAACATTACCCCTTTCTTTTCTTTGTTTCAATGTCACACGCATCTTTTATTTTTCTTTGCTTTCTATACACTAATGTTCCCCTTTTTTGTAGTATCTTCTGTACCAGCAGCCCCAGTTTAGACATATATCCTTTCCCTTCGTCATTGTGTAACAGTTCAGATTTATTGTTAGTATAACATAGCTTACATTAAGTCATTGTTCCTCGATACCCTCTTCCACCCATACTTCATCACCATTTCTATCTTTAGGGAAATTTCCTTCTTCCTCTTCAGTTTAATCATGCTGATCTTCACGGTCTACTGTAAATTTATTACACTGCACATTTACCTGTACTGTTTCTGCATCATTTCTTTGAACAGTTTAAATTCTTTGGTCATCTTGATCACAATCAAGCAATATATTTCCTTTTTTTTTTTTTACATCTTTTACATTTTAACACAAAGTTTCCTAAAATATGACCCCTTTCCCCACATTTTGGACATCATGTTTTTATCACTCCGAACATAATGAGTGCCAGATGCATAAATATTGCAGCTTTATTTTTGTTCTGCATCCCTAATTCTATTAACATTTAATGCACTTTCTACAAGCTTAATTTTATTGTCACACACTTTTATATTTTCATTGCTGCAGACCATATTTGTCTTTCATCCATTACCCTTGTTGCTGAAATGCACAACAAACATGCTTCTTTTTCTTCCACATTATCAGTCTTGAATTGAACTAGTAATTTTATATTTAAATGCTTAAAGGGACAAGAAGGTATTCACAACCTTTTATTTTCATTTACTGACAACAAGAATGTTCCTGTTAATTGAAAACATATTAAAGCTACTTCAAAGAACTGTTCTTCAACCAAATGAATAAAGAAGCATACATCATGTGGTTTGAACCCTAAAGGCACAACAATATAGTGCCAACAGATAATTTAGTAACCATTACAGTATGTTTGCTTTTGTTCTTACTCCTCACTTGACTGCAGGTTTGACCTCTTGTAATGTGGATGAGGATAAATCTTTTTCACTGTCAACAAAAAACATTAGAATATTTTACAGCAGTCTTCCCATTACTGGATCTTTACTTTAAATGCAGTCAAAATACTATCTCCATGTTTTTATTTTATACTTTCTCCTTTAGAGCTCCTGGAAGTCCTTAAAACCCTTGTTGTCAAAAACAAGGCGATATTATCTTGGACAGAAAATTAAACTAATTTAATGATAAAATAACTTCAGTGTGTGATCTGGGTTTCATAGAAGCAACAATTTTAACAAGATCAAACTGGATTTAACAGGTTATGATAAAAACACAGCATAAGCTATGCAGTTTACACACACACACACACACACACACACACACACACACACACACACACACACACACACACACACACACACACATATGTATATACCTAAAACACATAGGCCATCTAGAGACTTCTTCTATAACCGCAAGGTGATAATTAGACACTGGAATACACCTACAAGATACCACAGCATGAGATTACATGAAGGCAAACTCTAAGAAGTAATGAACATAGCATGTGTGCTTGGAATGGCTGAATGGGAGAGAATGAACTCTGGGAAATAATAATGGGTGACATAAAATGAGCAAAAGGAGTGTTAGAAATGAATAATAACAGGCAAAGGGAGAGTAAAATGGAGAAAAGGCAAATCTGCAATTGGAAATACTAGGTTCAAGGATAGTAACAGGTGCTTATTTAGGTATGTGGGGTAGGCGGAAGAGGGTTAGGACTATAAATTATTAAGTTGAGAAAGCATTCATTTCCAGAAGGACTTTATCATGCCGTTTTTCACTAAGGAGACTATAGGGAGGCTACATTTCTGGGAGGACGCATCTACCCAGAGCGTAGAAATTAAGACAAATGTAAAAAAGCACAAGAAATAGCAGATAAAAGAACCGACAAAAATATACCCCAAGGCTTCTAAATGGAATTGTACAGACAGTTACAGATTCACTAAATCAGCTATTCAGTAGTTTCCTGCATTTGAGGAAGATGGTCAAGACTGTGAACAAGTGCTTGTCATACCTTTACATAAATGGACGGGGGAGGTAGGGATGACCTGAGGAACTCTACACCAGTTATTGTAGTCTCAATTATTGGGAAGCTAATGGAAGAAAATTCAGAGAAACACACTATAGATTATTCAGAGTATGCCACCCAAGGAACAGAAGCAATCAAGGCTTAATTGTTAACCATTTAAGCCAAACAATTCTGATACTGTTTTCTCCTGGGTTTCCAGCAATGTGGACAGAGATGAACCAGCAGATGTAATATTCTTAGACTACTTAAATGAGCTTAGTAAGTCAAAGGGACTGAGAATAAGACTATAAATGGAAAAATCAATAGAGAAATGGTTGGCAAGAACCTCACAGAGGACAAAATTGAAAGACGTTTTCTCAAAGGAAAGGGAGGCATACCTCTCCACTGCCCAGAACTTTGCAAAATGCCCAGATTTGTGACTCATGTTTTTGGTCTGTTCCTGATAAAATATGTGGTTTTCTGGCAAATTGTTGAAGATTGAAGTCACTAAGTCTTGACAGAGATTTCATTCTGATGCTAAACCTATTATTTTAACAACTTTCAAAGTTTGAAAGAACATTATTTACAATCTGACTCTGATTTTGCACCTTTGCACCCACTCCCATTATTTTTGACTTTGTCGAGAATTCTTGTGTTAAGAGGTTGAGAGGTAAGGACAGAGGTGACCAGAAAAGTAACACAAGAGTCAGTGCTAAAATAAGTATCGTTTAATGTGTTTTTGTCTGAATGGTGAACAAAGTAAGTTTCTTCACTAATAACACAAAGGCAGGGTCAGAGGGATAAAATAAGGACCATGCTAAGACAAGCTATTAGCAGGCCAAGGCAATGTGCAGACAAATGAGAGCTGAGAGTTACAGTATTGATTTTTGTATAAGATGTGTTGGTTTGGATTAACAGTCTTAGTTGGTATATAAATTAGAAGAATTAGATTAAGAAGAATGGGACAGAAAAAGAACTCAGGGTATTAACTGCTGAATGAGTTACCTCAAGCCAAATAAAACAGCAATGACTAAAGTAAACAAAATGCTAGGTTATATCGTAACAGAGAATAATGTAATACTGTCATAATAAAGTGCCTCAGTGTGAAAACACCTGATGTACTGCATTAAAATCTGAAGCCAGTAAAGTGAAAAAAGACAAGAGGTGACTAGGAAGATGGAGAGAAAAACAATCAGAATGATCAAAGGATTAGAGGGAGCGGAACCACAGGTAGATATTACTGGAGCTACAAAAGTCGACACTGGAGGAAAGGAGGGGAGGGGGAATAATTTGGTTACACAGAATGGGAAAATACTATACTGTGCATAACGCAGATTAAATGATAAAGATGAAGAAGCCAGTTTCACTGGGAGTGTAAAGGCTAAATATGAGAAATTTTTGTTTCACTATTAAGATTGCCAGAAGTGTAGAATACTACAAGATTATAAAGTGATTCAGAAAGACTTGATATATGTGAAAAATTGAAGGAAAGAGGTTTTGGCTGGCAGCTCTGTGTTATTGACAGCAACAAATAGGATTTGGTAGACGTTAGTCTTGTTCTGCCAGAAGCCATACTTCCCATATTTTGGTTTTCTTTCATCTCAAAAAATGTGCTAAATTTGACACACAAACACACACACACACACACACACACACACACACACACACACACACACACACACACACACACACACGAACACACATACGCACACAGACACACACACACAGACACACACACACACACACATGCACATGCACACGCACACACGAACACACATACGCACACACACACACACACACACACACACACACACACACACACACACACACACACATACACACATGCACACATGCACACGCACACACGAACACACATACGCACACAGACACACACACACACACACACACACACACACACACACACACACACACACACACACACACACACTCACAGATCTTTGACTGAGCACAGTGTTTGTTGTTCTGCCCTCTCCCTGGCACTAGGAAGTTCTGTGAATAATGTTTCTGATGAAGTGCATCAACATTTCAAGGAGTCTGGACTTCAGGAATCACTTATTGTAACTCCAGTATGACAGGCTGCTTAGGGAAGAGCACAAAAAAAACTGACAGAGAACTAATGGCTGAGCAAGAACTTTGGACAACAAATCATACACCAATCCCTGCAACAAGTTAATATACCAAGAAAGTACTTTTCAAAGATTTTTTTAATGCATGTGAAGTCAGTATGAATCACACCATCACTTTGGCACACCCACTGAAGAAGATGCAGAAATGCAAGGCATTTGGTACATAATTATTTTAGATTTGTTAACCCAGAGAAATCCTTCTAGACATAGGCACTTTACTGTTACTAAACAACATCATGTATTTACTAACCTAACTGGTCGATTGTGGAATTTCTTAGCCACAGCCCAGATGACAAGGACACAGAAAATGTACTGTATGGGGACAGTTTAGTGTAGATGGTCAGCACGCATGTGTGTAGAAGGGAGAAGGAAATGAGTACCTGGACAAAATATATACAGACAGAAGGAGAACAAGCAGACTCCATGTAGACAGTAACTGTAGGTCAGGACAAAATCCTGGTCCCTGGTCAGATCAGAAACCTGCTGAACCACAATGCCACCCCACTTCACATTAACACCAGATTAGAAAATTCTGCTTCCAAGAGTAGCCTTCTTACTACCTTAAAATAACTACAGGGATGTTTTTGCCAATAAGACATTAAAGTTGGCTGGTAGTGAAAAGAGCTTATTTCTGCATCCCTTTTCTGTTTTCTCATTTGGATGTTGTTTCTTCTGAGAAGGCCATGAGATTTGTTCCAACAGATGTAAATATAACGTAGTCCACAGATTTAGAAAAAAATGGCTGAAGTCAGTGAACAGTGACTAGACATTGTTCTAGCCGAAGCAGTTGCATAACTCGGTTTTGGAGACAGTAGCCTGGCTGCATTATGTACTGATCTGAAAGCTTGCTTTTTGTCATAAACATCCTCATGCTTATAACGGATATCTGTTTTGACACATACTAGCACAGAAATGGTGAACATAAATAGAGAAATATGGCATTGTGTCCTGTCTGCCAACTTTGCCATACCTTCTGTTGAGGACCCACATACCCCACTGTCCATGCTCTGCACCACTGCATTTAAAAGAACAGCCTCTTTTGCTGTATGGTCTTTTTCCATGTAAATGATCTCCAAAAACAAATTTACCTTGGGATACCAGATAACTGTGTGAAATTTGCAGAAAAAGTGCAAAGACTGGCAATCGTTGAGGGTAAAAGGAAACTCTCAAAATATTACCTAAAGAATATTAAATCAGACTGCAAAAGCATTTACGAAATGGTTCAGAAGTTTGAATTATTTTACCCCATAATTGTACATGCTAAAACATATCATCTAACATCTTTAAGGGGAACAAATAGCTTTCAGGAACTTTTCAGATAAAACCAACATAACGTAATGATAAATCAAGGTCTTCTGCCTACAAAGCACATGCAGAATTTCTTCTGTAACTGTACAGTTACAAACTTTTTACTCTGTGTTGATCTGTATGTCAATAAAGTTTACTTTCACTTTGACTTTGACAGTACCTTTGAAAGACATATTAACAAGACTGCTTTTAAGAACAAACACACCAAATCTGGACTGGCAATGAAATATTAAAAATACTGACATACTCAAATTTTTATGCTAGCTCTGCAGATTTCTTTTATTAATGTGAAAGCACTGTTTACCATTAATTTGCATAATCACAAATACTGTCACATTAACTAGATGTAGTATACAAAAATTTCATTTTGTCTGTTAGCCTTGATTATATAAAATACCAATGCTTTTATCACAGGAGAAAGTTTTTCCTTACTAAATAAGTTGATGGTGTATATACATTTAATTTTCTGTATCATACAGGAAGAGTTCAAAGTTGTGAATGAGCAATCCTGTCTCCTTGTCATACCCCTCAATTATTCCTGATTTTCAGAGATGTGACTGTTTTGAGTGCAAAATTTTATTCTGTCCCTCCTACAAAAAAGTGAATTCTACAGAAATAGTTGTAGATTAAATTATGGAATAACAGCTAGTTGCAGACTAATTCATTTCAGTTTATCCTGTCAGTCATTGTATTAAATAGTGATAACATCTAAAAGCTGCCCCTGATTCTCTCTGGTGCTGTCTCTGACCCTGTTGGTAAGTGGTAAGCTATGCTTCATTCCCAGCACATTTGTATACTAATGCTGTGCCTCTCTTAAACCTCACGCAGTACTAGGTTTCTGCACAAGGAGCTTTTGTAGTACCAGTTATCACTGAAAGTTCACATTAAATCATACTCTGAGCGCACACGCATGTGTGTGCGTGTGTCTCTGTGTGTGTAAATAATATTGCTAATGTGACATGACAAGCACATTTACTGAATTTCACATTCTTTCTTATTGAAGTGCAGGTTTAGGTTACAGCAAGCAGTTCTTGGAAGACATTCTTTAAAATAACATGTCATGTCCAGTTTTGTTGAGGATAAAAATGCTTAGGCAGCCACAGACTGAATCCTGTTAAACCTGTCCTTTCTAAGGAACACATGTCCTTTACCACAGGAAGGAAATTATTACAGAAAACACATGCAGATACCGTAGAAGGAATTTAGGGTAAATTTCATGGTATCAAAGGTCATGCAAAAAAGTCTGATGAAGTCAATTAACAGCTGACATAAGACTTCTTGAGTGATCTTTGCCTGAAACCATCTGCATTGAAGTTTCTTAACCTTTCCCTAAGCAATTTGATTTTAAGAGCAGCAGGGTACCATAGAAAAATATAGTAGTTTTCCACAAGAATCCAGTGCCTCCTAAGAATGGGTCATGTGGTCCAAAGGTCCAGGTGTTTACTTTCTAGAGCATTTAAGTTGGTCTAGTGGTAGGTACTGCTCCATTATTTTGTCTAGATCAGGGGGTCATATCATCATATTATCACATGCTATCAATAATGTTTCACCTTTGATTTTGTTATAGTTATGGATATATGAGCATTTATACATGCATACAGATATACTTGTAATATTGAGAATGTTAATGATATAAGTATATGTGGATGGGTGTACTTTATGCATACAGAAAATTGTGTGTGTGTGTGTGTGTGTGTATGTATATCTATATATATATATATATATATATATATATATATATACATATACATATACATATATATATATATATATACATATATATATATATATATTTATACCTATAATGTATATAAAAGACTGTGGCATGTTTTATATTGTGTATATATATATATATATATATATATATATATATATATATAGATATATATATAGATTCCTGTCAGATGATCAAGTTTTCAGAAACTCGCAATTCATATGGTTGAGACAATATGATCAAATTTCCGAAAACTCAAAGCATTTGACTGGAGATCATGGTTTAGTGAGGAATGGGAAATTTACCTTTTGCCTGACTGTCATGCGATCGTGGAGTTGGGATATTTAATTTGAAGGGGATGTGGCCCCATATTGGAGGTGCAGGGGACTTGATTCCCTGCAAAAATGTAAAAAAGACTTTTTTTGTTGGCGGGGGTGTTTGAGTTTTTGGAACCTTGGCAAGTGCAAACTAGAATAATAAAAAATAAGTAAAAAAAAAGATTTTTTTTAACTAGAGAATGCTTTTTGATAAGGCATCAGAAGAAGTAGCAGGAATCAACAAAACCCACTCACTATTACCCACTGGAGAAACATAAAACAGTCTAGCAATGTGAAATACGAACAGGCAGTATGCAAAAAAAAAAAAGGAGAGAACAATGGCAACATATCCTTATTTGTGCCAACAGTAACTCAGCCATGCTCCCTCCCACAATAGAACAGGCAATTGACACATTTTGCTAGCAACCCATCTTTGAAATGCTAAAACACTGAGGTTAGGAGATTAACTTTTTTTCACTGTAGTGCGATCTTGGAGTTGGTATATTTAATTTACGGGGGTGGGGGAATGGCAGAGCCCACCCACGTGAGGGGTCCAGGGGGGCTTGCCCCCTGCAAAAACATAGTAGAAAGTGTGTTTGTTAGTTAGTTGTTGTTGGAGGTGGAGGGGGTGTTATTTACTTGTGCTATATAGTTTTCAATGTTATGAAGCACACTTTCAATGTTCAGAGTTTTCACTGTTTTGGGTTTTCAGTGTTTTGAGTTTTCGATGTTGTGGTCTCAATGTTATGAAATAGATCCCTTCTTGACACATTTGATTTGGTCCAATTGGCTATACAACATGATTGCAACCCTCTCTCTGGAAGTGACAGTCCAAATTCAATTAATATTTTGGATATATATTCAGTTTACACTGGTAAAGGAATGGACAGCTATGGTTCTTTCCTACCTCCCTCCTGCATATTCCTGTCCTGCTTTCCCTTTTATCTTACCCCTGCTTGCTCCCTATTTCATCACTTTCTTGTCTACCCCATTTCACCACTTTAAAGTGGTCAAAAAATAGAATTACACACAACACACATAAGTTGCTGGAAAAGCAATGGATCCCTTCACTTTTTTGGCTCCATGCCTGCATGGAGGTGCACATTGCATACCAATGCACATCAGTGGTGAGCAGTGGCAAACTGTTGTGTTTTCTACCGCAAAATGCCACTTAACACTGCTGCACTCTGCCAACACACAGCAACACATGTACTGTAAAGAATTCATATTATTGCATTATCACTTTGTAAGTTAAAGTATTTAAAAGTATTAGGTACACCTGGATTCGAACCCAGTCCCACCCGACCCCAAAAATGAATGTATAAGTGCATTAACACATACTGCCAGAGTTACTCAGCAGGTGTGTTTCATAGACTCAGTACTAACTGTCAGACTTTAGCAATGTGGCTTAAATTTGTGCACTGCTTGGCTACGAGCAAACATATATTTTGCATTCGTATACACTTTGCCTAACCCACTGCTTACCACACTGTGGAAATGTAGATATTATTCTGTATTACTGTTGTTTACAGTCCAAAACAGTTAATAGAGAAATTCGAACAAAATAATAGTGATGTTTTCCTAAATCTCTTAAATCTCCAAATTGTTTCTCGTGATAAACATCTTGGTTCACTTGCTCAGAGACTTCTGTCGAGCAAACCAGAACCACACTACTAATCAGTAGTCAACTGTTGGTTCCATGTGTGAAGAACAACCCAATCTGTTGAAGAAGTGTTTAACCCAGAAGTCCTACTATGATAAAACCAGCAAACCATGCAATCCATTATGAGAAGGAGAAGTGGTAAGGATGCAAATGTCTAAAAGTTATGACTGGATTGGTGTCGTGAGGAATATTTGCCCAAAGTTGAGATCATACATTGTGGAATCACAAGGAGCAGTCTTTAGGTGGAATCAGAAGCAGTTGAGACCAGTGTCCGAGCCTATACCACAGCACATAGCCTGTGAGAAAGATTCTTTATCTCAGAGTAAGTTGTCCAGTGTTCCAATTCCAGAAGACGTTCCAGAGGACATTTCTGTTCCTGTGACAAATCCAAAAGTTCCTGATACGAGTTGTTCATTGAAGACTGTCCGTGTTGCTAAATTTGGTCCAGACTGTTATATTACGAGATACAGTTGCATTTCTAAAGCCTGTAACAGATATGAAGCAACTTGGACATGAACATTGTGTTTTGTTTCTAATGTCTATAGTAATGCATGTCTAACTCCAATGTTGTTTTTACAAGGGGCAATCTTTTTAAGAGGGAGGATGTAGATCAATATGTGTGCATGTACCTTTAAGAAGCTATCCAAGGGCTTGCATAAGTGTATAATTGCTGAGCACGTGCAAGTTAGACTGCCATTTTGTAGTAAGCTGTTGAGATGTAAGCATGTATGCATGTAACGTCTGTCTGTTAACTACTTCATTCATATTTTATGATGCTGATATCCATCCTGATGTGTTTCTATGTATTAAAGCATCTAAACGAAATATCCCGCCTGCTTGTCATCTAAGTTAGAGAGAGAGACAAGCAACATACCCTGTTGTGGTATCTTTGTGTAAGGAGCAAACAGTTTTCTTTCCAGATTTTCTGCAGTGTTACTTAATAAAATATGTAAAAGGACTGGCTCCAGTACCTGCCACTGTGTTTTCACATTTTTCACCTTCTTTGTAGGCATATCTCTTAATCTGCAGACATTCAAAAATTGGAACAAACCCTGTTATAATGTAGGGATATCAGCCAAAAATCTGGACATAAAATTAGCATAACGTTTGGATAAAAAATAGCATATAACTTCAAACAGGAATGTGGGATACTACTCATAAACAAGTTTAAAAAACCTAAAGTGACAAAAATGATGGAAAAATATAAACATATTAAAGAGATAGAGTAAAATCCATAGACTGAAATTAACTGGATTGTCCCAAAAAAGGTTACTGATTTTTTCTTCAGAAAGAGGAAGCTGTAAGATGTGTGTCCTATTTCTTTAAATTATTGTTGCCACTAGTATGTTGGTAATAAAAGGTCGGCACAGATCCACCCAGTACCCTGTTCAGGTAACTAAGGTTTTTGAAGCAACCAGTCTTTTTAATTAGAAATGTCTGGGGTCTGTCAAGGTGAGTCATATATTTAGATAAATTCATGCAGAAAATGATTATATTCAGTAATGGTTATGAAGAGATATGATCAAAGGTAGATTAAGACTTCTTTGTATGTAGACGAGATGTCACTGGAAATTAGATAAATCAGATAATAAGAATACCGAACTACTGAGGAGACATGATGGTCAAAAGATAAGGAGTTATCTACAAAAGAGCCTAGATCCCTTATAACTGCATCTGCTTGATGGGGTGTGTCATCTGTAAGGTATATAAGGATGTTTTGTGCAACAAATTGAGGTATAATACATTTCATCACATTTAATTTGATAGCATTATCCGTGTACTTATTGTTAGCATTTCATGATGGACCAATTATGAGTCAGTGGAAAATTGAAAAACAACTCCCAATTTACAGTCATCTGCACACTTAGAAAACCATTACAGATATCCCTTCCCCCCATTCTGTTTCTTTTTATACCTTTCAGCGCCATATGATGTGGCTAATGCATAAGCGGTTGTCCTCCACCCTTGCCCAACCTTTCTTCTGTTTGCATTCGGTATTCTTATATCTCGTCGTTGACACAATGCCTGTAGTCAGTATATAATCATTGGAAATAATAAAAGTTCATTAGGCTTGCCCACTGCAGCATCTTCTGTGTGGACAGAATTTTTTTGACAGTAAAACTTATTACACTTGCAGTGTTGTCCAAGAGCAATCCACCATTGTTAAAAAATAATGTTTCCTTAAGTTAATATGCAACCGTCGTTTTGTGAACTACCATGTTTCTTTCTCTCCATCTGTTGTTCTTCTTCATCTCCACATCTTTTATTTATTTTTGACTTATTCTTTCTCCTGACTTTTTTTTGCATTATCGACATGCCACCTTCTCCAACGTTTTCCTGTATATAAGATCCTCGACTTTCTATGCCATATCACTGACTCATGGGTTCATACTTTTTGGCAACTTAGTCCCCCTTTCTAGAATAGCTGTCAGAACTAAAACTGTACCAGATAGGATATATCAGTGGACAATGTCAGCATGTCTGAAGTCCTGGTCAGAAGGAATAACCCCCTGCACTACGGAGCCGGTCTTTACTAATTTTTCACAATTTGCTGCCATGATCTAATATAAATGCTGTTGTAATGCTATGACCTTTTCACTTCACTCTGGTGGGGTCATCCTTCTAGCCAAGAATTTCCTCCACTCACATTTTTATGACATGACAGCTGCTACCTCTGTGCATGTATTGCAAGCCACACCAAGTCTTGCAGGAGACAATTATCTTTATCCATAACCAGCACATTATGTTGTCACTGAATAGATCAATCATACTGTAAAGTTGTAGTGTGCTATCTGACAATGCTGAGCAGGTCTTATCCCAATACTGAATTTCATGTCAGCCTGTTTCTTATCATCTTCAACATTCTGGACCCCATACCCTTAAATTTTCTTACCATTTTCCTGTGATGCATTGTGTCGTAAGCCCTGATGACATCCAAGTGGACCATATTTAAAGGACTTCCTTTGTCCACTTCAGGATGACCCAGTTATAGAACTTGATCATGTTCCAGTGATGGCAAACCTTTTGGGTTTGGTGTGTCAAAAGCTCCTGACACAAAATAATTCAGTGCACTTCACATGAGCATCGAATGCAAAAGCTGTGTCTTTGGTAACTCGGGTGTTGGTGATTTCTGGTGGGTCACCCAAAACATTGTGGTGTGTGTCACCTTTGACATGCATGTCATAGGTTTGCCATCACTGCAAACTGCATATTCTGTGTATGTTGTGAATTTACTTGTGTCATATTTTCTTAAAATGAATTGCTGTAAAATAAGCTCCAGTGTCTTAAAATCACTATAAGGAAAACAGTAGTGGGTGAGCCTGAGGCATGATTTTCTTCCTCATAATTATATCCTGAGTGATAATGAATGATATAATTCTGCAGAGCAACGGTTAGTCAGTGGGACCTCTGCTGTGGGTGGCCATGCTGGTGTCAATTGGCTAGATAATTAGCATTCAGGAAATCTACCAGTAGAAACTTTTTTATGATCTTGCCCATAATGGAAGTGAGACTAGGACCTGTCATTGTCTGAATCATGATCTAGAAACTTTTATTGGTATGATAGCTGCCAGAAACAGTAGTGCAAGCTAGAAGACACAACAGCCCTTGTTTTTAATTTTTGCCCTCAGAACATGATCCTGCAGCATTTTGTTGGTTAGTAACAAAGACCATTTCAGCCGTAGAAGGGCACAGATATGGTGCTACAATGCACGCAGTGAGAAGAAAGGTAAGGGGCTACTGTTGTACCAAGCTGTGAACGAAGGATGCATGACATAGTTTAGTTGTGCTATTGATAATTTCTACCTTACTTCCCTAGAAGCTTTTAAGTCAGAAGTCTAGTCTATGAAGAACAGTGCTTCAGAGTTCTGACAGATCTTTGATTCACTGCAGGAAAATATTAAGATTCATTTTGACTGCATCAGTATTAGTTTAAAAAATCTTGATGTTTATCTAAAAGTTGTGAACTTTTATCCATTCAGACATAAATTAAATGTAAACTGTATTTTAAAATGATATCTGTAAATAGTATATGTAGTTTTGGAGTTTCAGTTTGTGATACACCATAATAAAAATGCACTGAACATATTAATTACGGAGCACTTTTACATGACATGACCTTTAATGAAGCTGCTGCAAAATATATAAATTGTGTTCTGTGTAAACAGTCCAAGTGAGTGAGAGAGAGAGAGAGAGAGAGAGAGAGAGAGAGAGACCTGTCACTGTCTGAATCAAAAAACAAACAAAAAAAAAATATTCTCTTTGCTGAATTAGATTAGTCCATATTTCAGGTTTTGCTGAATTCTGGATTGTGGCATAGTTTCCTGTGTTGCCCATATCCTTACTTGGATAGGAGGAAGCTTCTCTGTTCACCAGTGAGAGTGGGACGCTTTGAGCAGCCTATCTGTCCCTGGAGGAGTGGTCTCAGCTCTGAAACTAGTAGCTTATTGGCCGTTTTGGGTCAATTCCTATCTCTTTCAGTTTCCCTGCTTTAAAACCCGCATTTGCACAGTTTTGCGCCAGTATACATCTCCGCACAGCTCCTCGTGGTGTCCTGCAGAGTGATACAGGCAACAGAGAGACCCAAGAGAGACTTTTCAAGATTTAAGTATTTTTTTCTGTTTTTTTGCTCCGACTGCCTTTTCCCGCCTAAAAAGCGATTTTCTAACTGATCTGTGCTTTAAAAAGTTTAAATTTCATTTGCCTTCTGCTTTTTACAGTTTTTGCACTTGTTTTATATCAATTGAAGTCATTTTTGTATTGTATAACTGTTGTAGGCTGCACATTAAAGTACGCTAACCTGTTTATAGCATTTACAGTGTTTTCTGTGTGTTTTTCTGCTGTTTCCTGACAAAAACAAAAAAAAATTCTCTTTTTCTGCCTTTACTGAACTAGATTAGTCCAGATTTCAGGTTTTGCTGAATTCCGGACTGTGGTATAGTTTCCCGTGTTGCCCATATCCTTACTTGGATATAAGGAAGCTTCTCTGTTCATCAGTGAGAGTGGGGAGCTTTGAGCAGCCTATCTGTCCCTGGAGAAGTGGTCTCAGCCCTGAAACTAGTAGCTTATTGGCCATTTTGGGCCAATTCCTATCTCTTTCAGTTTCCCTGCCTTAAAACCTGCATTTGCGTGGTTTTGCATGATTTTGCGCATAGCGCAGCATCAGGCAGTGCCGCTTAAATGGGTTTAAACTATTCCCGGCTCCACAAAGTCTGCTCTTCACTTTTTCCCTTAGAACTGTTCTAAATCTCAAAGTAAGCACTCTATTTTCATTCTAAAGCCCTGCAGTTGCTTGTATAAGTGATCTTATAAGTAAGCACAAATAAACTAAAGCACTACACCCTCTTATACTCCCTTTAAGTACTTGGCTCCCTATTGGTCCTTATACTATTCTGGCATGTCCAAAAGTCAATTTCGGGTTTACTCTCCAGTCCAGTTGGTGAATCTGGGAATCTTGAGGCAATGTTACAACTGCCCTTATGTACACAGATCACCCTCTCTTCCTCCCAACAAGCTCAAATATATGTGAGAGATGCAACTATATAGCCAAACTGGAGGCTGAGCTCTCTCAACCCAGTACTGGCGCAGTCAGTCAGGAGGAGAAGGTAACCACACACACCACAAATCCAGTCTCACATAGACCTATCACAACAGCAAACCAAACACATAAACACACAAAAACATATTCGGAGGCTCTAAATAAAAATCTGCCCAAGCAGCAGAGACCTCCAAAGCATACATCCAAGCAAACACTACCCCACAACAATACCCACATATAACATAGTTCACAAAGTCAGTGTGCCACACAGTCACAGCCCTTAAGGCTAAACAACACACCTAATACACTTGTAATAGGTGACTCTATTGTCAGACACACTGATGTCCGTCCCACTCACCAGGCTGAACAAGGAGAAGGTCACTGTAAGTTGCCTGTTGGGTGCCAGGATCCGCCACATAACACAAGCACTCAGGTCACTCCAAAGCAAGTACAAATATGACTCCGTCATTGTCCATGCTAGTGTGAATGACCTGAGACGTACCTCCCTGGACTACATGAAAAGAGACATAGAGGAGCTCTCTGATCATGTAGCCCAGGCCTGTATGACCCTGACCTTGAGTAGCATCTTACCCTCACCAAGAATGATGCCACAGTATAAAGACAAAATGATAAATTTTAACAATTGGCTAAAGTATTGATGTCATTCAAATAGGATCCAGTGTCATGTCAGCCTAGGATGACATGCTCGACAAGCCACGTTGCTTCGCTAGTCACGGCTTGCACCTGTCACCTCTGGACTTTCGAATACTGGCTAAGGCTCTTGCCACCCCCATAGTGCCTTTTTTAGGCAAGGCTCAAAAGACAAACCCACCTTCATAGACAACACAAGGAAAAAGAAACTAAGGGTAATGCTGCTCAATGCCAGAAGTCTAAACCTCAGGATGCACGTACTCGAGGCTCTCCTCAGTATGGAGAATATCGATATCTGTGCAGTAACAGAAACCTGTTTCAAGGCTCCCGAGAGCACCCCAGCACTACCAGGTTATACCTCATACCATGCTTTCCGGCCCCAAAACTTGGACCGAACCACAAAAGGAGGGGGAATATCCATATTCATCAAAGATACCCACACCTCCAGGTTAGTGGCACTGCACGAAGCATCGGAGACCATTCATGTGCAACTAACAGTGGGCAAAACTGCCTTTCAGTTTGTAGCCTGCTACAGACCACCCTCCCAAACTCAAGAACCCCACTCGGCTTTCCTGAGAATACTGGAGAATATGAAGGTCTCTCCAAACACCATTATATTGGGTGACTTCAACTACCCAAACATAGACTGGGAGCATTACTCAAGCTCCAACACCCTCACCCAATGGTTCCTAGAATTTATAAACTCAAATGCTATGGAACAACTGCTCACCACTCCCACAAGAGGGGAAAACATATTGGACATGATCATCACCAACATGGGGACTCTATGTTCCATACCAGAGGTATACCCCTCATTGGTAAGATCTGACCATAAATTAATCTCTCTGGGCATCCATATCCCATCCCCACCCTCAGCCAAGAAAACCACGGTGAAGAACTTCTCAAAAGCAAACTTCACACTTCTCAAAACCGAGGTGGAATCCTTCAAAGCCCCCAGGCCACTGGAAAATATGGCCCAAACTGCAGAATCCTTTACAAACGCATTCTATGGACACCTACAGGAATGCATGGATTGTGCTATCCCAAATAAAACCAAGACTCACTCCTCCAAAGGCAGGAGACCTGTCTGGTGGACCCCAGCCATAAATAAGCTATACAACAGAAGGAGGAAGCTACTACATGATAGAGCAAAATCCCAAAAAGGGAAGGCATCTCTGATCAGTACTAGCAAGAAACTACGATCCCTCATAAAATCATCTAAGGCCAGCTTCGAAAGAAATATTGCACAAGACGCTAAAGGTAATCACAAGGCCTTCTTTAGTTATGTCAGGAACCTGGGTGGCAACTCCCAGATATGCTCTGAGTTAGTGCAAAATGACAAAAAATACACTGAACCCACAGACATCGCCAATATCCTGGCAGACAGGTTCAGTGCAAACTTCTCCCCCCCCTCCCCCCCAAAAGAGCAAGTATCTATCCCGGCAGAGGGCTGCCTCCCAAACATCTCAGATGCTCAGGTGAAGGCTGCCCTCTCCAAAGCAAAAAACACTGCTTCCATGGGACCAGATGGCATCCCAGGTTGCGTCCTACATGAACTCCAAGAGGAACTAATCCCTCAAATAAAACAGCTATACAATCTCAGCCTCACTACAGGATATGTGCCCACAGAATGGCGTACAGCAACAGTGGTCCCACTCCACAAAGGTGGAGCCTCTACGGACCCTGGAAACTATTGCCCCATAAGCCTGACTAGCTTAGTCTGCAAGGCTATGGAGAGGATCATCATGGAGCTCATAAACAAAGACATTGGGGACCTACAGACACTAGATCCTACCCAGTTCGGCTTTGTCAAGGGCAGATCCTGCCTTTTGAACCTGGTTGACTTCTTTGAAACAGTCACCAAAGCCATAGATGAAGGGAAGGTAGTCCACACAGCCTATCTGGACCTTGCAAAGGCATTTGACACAATACCCCACTTGGGCATCATAGATAAGCTATCCAGCTTAAATATAAACCCCTATGTCACAAGATGGGTCGCAAACTGGCTCAAAGACAGAACCCACAGAGTGAGAGTTGCTGGAGCCATGTCAGGCTCGAAACCGGTCACAAGTGGCATCCCACAGGGTTCTGTTCTGGGACAACTCTTGTTCGGTATATACTTTTCCGAGGTACAGGCAAACGTGGGAGGACTATGGCTCACCAAGTTCGCAGACGACTGCAAACTGGGCGCCATAATCAACTCTCCAGCTGACACAAACATCCTTCAAAAAGGTCTCACAGAGACAGATAACTGGTGCCAGCGCCATGGTTTAAAGCTAAATGCCAAAAAATGCATAGTCATACCCTTTGGCAAAAACAATGTGCCCACAAATTACCACATAGGCGGAAACCCATTAAGTACAGAGAAAGTTATTAGGGACCTGGGGACCCAAGCTGATAGCAATCTCTCCTTTGAAAACCACATTGCCAAAGTGGTTAGAAAGACCTTCTACATAGCCCACCTCATCACGAAGGGTTTCACATCTAGATCAAGAGAGGTAATCGTGCCCTTTATTCATCCCTCATCAGGCCCATCATAGAATACAATGCCCCTTTTGGGGTGTACCTTACCCGACACCTGCAGCAATTAGAAAGACCCCAAAAGCATCTCACCAAGAGGATCAAGGGTCTCAAACAGATGCCATATGCTGCTCGGTTAAAAAAACTCCAGCTCTACTCAGTTGCATACCGCCTACTTCGAGGCGATCTATGCCTGACATACAAAGCTATGTCAAATCCAGAATTAATGGACATGCTCCACCTCAGTAAATCTAAATCCCTTAGAGCCACATGCTCGAGGGACTTGAACCTCAGCACAGAAATAAATAGAACTTGCTGGAGGGACAGGTTCATAACACAGAGGCTCCCTTCGCTCTGGAATAGAATTCCAGTTCATGTGAGGCAGAGCACCTCACTGAATCTCTTCAAGAAGAATCTCGATAAGTGGATGGGGGATCGTAGGTTTGTCCCAGGGATTACTCCCGTGTCACTATTAGACAGAGGCACAGTAAACTAAACCTTAAAAAGGGCACAGTATACTCAAATCAAGGGGTGGCGTAAGCCATACAGAATCGGGCTAGGCTTATAATTGCCCCAGGGCAGATAGCCTAGTATGAACCTATGAACCTATGAACATGCTAGACTGAATGTTAACTCATTTCTTATTAATAGGTGTATTAGACTATAACTTACTTGTTAGTTAGCCTGAGTGACACATTTCTTAGGTGAACCCAGAATCATTCTATATTCTACATTTAGACTTATTATGAATAATAAATAGAGATCTAATCTTTGCTTTTTGTAAACTTCTTTGTATAATATGCCTTTATTGAACAAATTACTCTTAAAGGATTACTGCTGGGGTGTAAGAGTTTTAGAAGATTTATTGAAATATGTATTCTTAATTTGTTAAGTAGCTGTTTGTTCTACCTCTTTCATTTACTACATTTAATAACACTGTCAGACAAATTATATAGTACCCTTTTGCAAGAAATTTATTGTACATAGATTTGTTACTTTTAGAAGAACTGTACTTGTATCCTTTTTCATAACTGAATTTTGGCAAATCTATGGTGTTTTTTAAAAGATGTGTGCATAAATATTGTGATTTTATTAAAAGAAATTGGCAGATTCTACTAGCAGATCCTAATATTAAGAAGATAGTTAGTGAGAAATCATATTTATCTTTGAAAAATAAGCCAAACTTTATTAGGCAGTTTTGTTATAAAAGGTTTGATGTTAAGCATCAGATGAGTCAGAAAACAGACACATATCTGTTTGGAAATGTGATCATTGCCAATATATAAAACAGGGTCAATATTCTGTACATCCAGAGTCTGGACTGAAGTATAATGTGAGAGGGTATATGAACTGCAATGCATAGAATGTCATATACATCACTGTATGTGAAAGATGTCTAGCATTTTAAAGATTGACTATATCAACAATAATATGACATTAGGAAAGGGGTATGCTGCATAATGTCATGGTGAAACATAGCATGATCGAAGGTTCGAAGGGATATTAAAACATATGCTGAACTTGTTGAATATAATTGGATATCTCGATTGACTAAAGTCATATCACCTGGCTTGAATGAATGTTTTAGTTTAAAACCAGTTTTAAGTAGGAGGAGACTGAAACATTGATATGATTAGTTAACAGTGTTTTTGCTTGTGATGTCATTTAATTTGAATTTTTATAAAAAGGAATGTTTTTGTAAGTCATGTTTTATTTACCTGAATAAGCACCTTTTGTGCTTGCATGTTATCAATAAATATATCCGACTCTACTTGGTTCCTATTTGCAACTGATTTACATTTTGTTTCGAAAATTTCCTTAAAAGGATAGTTTAATAAAACAGATTTTTGGGAAATTTTATGTTTGTAAATATGCTAATTAATAGGACATGATGCAGTTTTATAACTAATGTCTAAGAGGGTAATAAACAAGATGAAACTAAAAACTATTCCTTGGCTGGGGAAAGGAGGGGATTCTTCGGCCACTCCTATCTTCTGAGCTTTTAATAATTTTTTATGTGCTTTGTTTTTTCTTCTGTGCCTGCCAGTCATTAAGACCCCCCCCTACTGCTCTTGAACTCGTTTACTCCTCCTTCTGTGCCTGCCAGTCATTAAGACTCCCCCTACTGCTCTTGAACACGTTTACTCCTCCTTCTGTGCCTGCCAGTCATTAAGACTCCCCCTACTGCTCTTGAACTCGTCTACTCCTCCTTCTGTGCCTGCCAGTCATTAAGACTCCCCCTACTGCTCTTGAACTCGTTTACTCCTCCTTCTGTGCCTGCCAGTCATTAAGACTCCCCCCTACTGCTCTTGAACTCGTTTACTCCTCCTTCTGTGCCTGCCAGTCATTAAGACTCCCCCTACTGCTCTTGAACTCGTTTACTCCTCCTTCTGTGCCTGCCAGTCATTAAGACTCCCCCTAACTGCTCTTGAACTCGTTTACTCCTCCTTCTGTGCCTGCCAGTCATTAAGACTCCCCCTACTGCTCTTGAACTCGTTTACTCCTCCTTCTGTGCCTGCCAGTCATTAAGACTCCACCTACTGCTCTTGAACTCGTTTACTACTCCTTGCTAGTTATTCCAAACAAAGAGTTGAGAGTCAAGTGGCGGAGCTGTCATCCAGGCAACCATAGTGTTTTTTTGTCCTAACAGGTATCTGAAAAAGGACAGAATTTCTGTTATGGCTCTAACCATGCTCCTGGTGGTTGACATGAGCAACCACATCACTGTGGGGTGTCTTATGCCTCCCCGTGCTTGTGTATGCTTCCACCCACATGCTAATGAGGGCTGCTGTCACGAGCTTGGAATTGCCAAGCCCATGTCCTAAATCTTGTCCTTTTCAGTGTTGTGCAAGCCTCCACTTGATGGTGAAAATCAGTAGCGAACATATATGATTTAGAGACATTTGACATTTGTTTTATTAAGTTTAGATATCATTCAAACAACGTAAAATGCTCACAGGAAGAGCAGCGTTCCAATGGTAAAGTCAAGTAAAACAAAATCAAGTGTGGAACGCTGTGGCTTGAAAATAAACTCAAAAGTTCAGCAATTCACCAAACAATAATCACTCAAACATAAAAATAATATATAGGGACAGATACTCCAGCTCAATCGTGAACAGAACGTCCTTTAATCAGTAAGCGCTTTCACCCCAGTAGGGCTTCATCAGACTGTACAAAGAACAAATGAATAGCACAGTCTTATATACCCAAACATAATTGATTAATTAAAATGTTAATTAAACATAATTGATAGTGTTTGGCACCATCTAGTGACCTATTTATTAGTTACAGGTCGATATATTGACTTAGATAGCAATATATAATGAATAAATATTTATTTATTTATTTCAGGATTTTTTAAAGAATATTTATATAGAAATGATGTCATGATATCAGCTATTGAATATACCTTATGCATGTACCACATACATATTGTGTTATATCAATTGTTGAAACACTATCAATTATGTTTAATTAACATTTTAATTAATCAATTATGTTTGGGTATATAAGACTGTGCTATTCATTTGTTCTTTGTACAGTCTGATGAAGCCCTACTGGGGTGAAAGCGCTTACTGATTAAAGGACGTTCTGTTCACGATTGAGCTGGAGTATCTGTCCCTATATATTATTTTTATGTTCGAGTGATTATTGTTTGGTGAATTGCTGAACTTTTGAGTTTATTTTCAAGCCACAGCGTTCCACGCTTGATTTTGTTTTAGATATCATTCAGTTCTCATATGAAATAATTTGTGCCGCAGAATTATATCATTCATTATCACTCAGGATATAATTATGAGGAAGAAAATCATGCCTCAGGCTCACCCACTACTGTTTTCCTTATAGTGATTTTAAGACACTGTAGCTTATTGTACAGCAATTCATTTTAAGAAAATATGACACAAGTAAATTCACAACATACACAGAATATGCAGTTTGCAGACTAAAAGTTGGTTTGCTTCCATCTGATTTTAAAGATGTATGAAAACAGTGTCACTGCAGAAAGGTTCTCCATGAACTAAAGCAGCCATCATGCTACAGGAAAGCCAGTGATATACAACTATTCCCAGTCTGCTGTGCTGCAGATACTTTTTTCCATGTCTACAGGCCAGTTCTAGATTCAGGTCCATTTCTGTGCTTGAAAAAAATCATAACACAGATTGAAATTAATTGAAATACAAATAAACTGATTTTCAGCAGCTGAAGTCATATGTTAGTGCATATAAATATATGTGTGTGCGTGTGTGTGTGTGTGTGTGTGTGTGTGTGTGTGTGTGTGTGTGTGTATTACTGTTGATCAAGGATGAAATTAGTTAAGGCACAATAGACTGACTATTTTCATCTAAAACTACTTTTAACTGACTACCAAAAAACTGAACTCCACTGATGGCAAATATAAACATTTCACACTTGCAAATGGAATATTACATCTACAAAAAAAACCACATAAATACACCTACTATACAAACATATTAAAACACATTTTTTATACCTCCTGATGTAGGGACTTTTCCCATATGCGGTTGCAAATTATATATACTAACTCCACAGTCACACAATTTCAACAAAAGTGAACTCCCTGGGAATTGCACTGTTGTTGACTTGAGTATTTCCATTAATTTAACCAGCAGCTATTTGTACAGAGAAATCTACACTCCACAAAATGAATCTTTTACAAACTTGAATGTAAACCACATATATACCACAATGAAAGATCTGGATGAGCAGGTTCATCTCTGCCTTAGTAACTGCAGGTCTTTTGCTAGCAGTTAATAGGCAGCCTGGCAGGTAAAGCGTTCCCGGTCTGCTAACTATTCCTGTTATATCCATGTAGCTGTGCTAACACAACTTTCCTCTCCAGTTTCCTGTAATCTTGTGCAAAACATAAAGTAAGAAATATAGCTCTATACCAAGTCAGCAAGTGTAGTGTGGAGGGTGGTAGTTGGGTGGGTATGTTACAGATGACTGGCCTGCTCACCCAGAACAATTATTATAATAAGTATATCATTTTTGTATCTGATAAATAATTGACCCATCCTTGGTAACATAGTGCCCCAAGCTCATTGTCCTTGATGATATGTCTCATGACAACATACTCCTTATCACTGTGATCCCAAAGAAAGTCCTGGACCT
Source organism: Protopterus annectens (assembly GCF_019279795.1). Lineage (NCBI taxonomy): Eukaryota > Metazoa > Chordata > Ceratodontiformes > Protopteridae > Protopterus > Protopterus annectens. The sequence continues at coordinate 955,099,091 of NC_056746.1, forward strand.
AGACATCACAAACAGTTGAGAGCACTTAGGAAAGGTGTTCAACACATAGCTGCTAAAGAGATACCATTAATGATTGCATTAAGGGAAAAAGTCTGAGAAGTGGCCACCGCTCTAATAGAATGTGCCATGAGGTTAGATGAAAATTCCTTATTATATTTCTCATGATGGTACTTGATATATTCTGTAAGCCATTTTGTTAAGTTGACCTTAGCTACTTTGCAAGGAAGGTTTTCTTTTTTTATCTGCAAACAGACGAGTCTTTCTGAAAATAATTTCTTCTGTTTAAATAAAATGTATTACCTGAGCACATTCATATAGTGCACCAAACATTCACGTCTATCTAAATAGTTTGGGAAAAATACCAGAAAAATAATTGTCTGGTTGTGATGTCTCACTGGCTACCTTTGGCATGAAAGACAGATGGCATTAAGAGACTTTAAGCTACAATGATACTATATTTGTAGAAAGCCAAATAAGAAAGATGAACTAATAATGTTTGAAAATCTGAGATCCTCATAGCTGAACTTAGTGCTGCCAGGAAGAGGGTCTTCCAAGACAAATATTTTTGAATGTGCCAAATATGTTTACTGACGTGGAGACGAGATAGTTTTGCCAGTACAAAATAAAGATCCCATGCAGAAGCAGGATCCTCTGGTGAAGGTCAGGTGAAAAAAGTATACTTTAAAAAACTTTTGCAGACTTTAAGAGATGCTTAGAGACATGGCATTAAATCCTTATTAGAAATCTAACATTGCAAGAAGGAGAACTGTAACTGAAGAATAACAACTTAGACTGGTATAAAAAACCTGAAGCAAGTATACAGTGCAGGTGACTTGAGTCTGATTAGCAAGTCTTGGTGCTTGTATTAACTGATTGGAGAGGATGGAAGTGAGGAGCTTCTGATGGCTCACCCATTTTGTAGAAAGGGGGGTCTACTTCAGTAGACCAAAATACCACTTACCTGACTTTCACAACTTCTTCTTCTTCTTTCGGCTTTTCCCGGTTAGGGGTCACCACGGTGGATCACATGTCTGCTCATGATTGGCAGTGGAGTTTTATAGTGTCGAGTTGTCAGCCCAGCACCCAACCTTCCACAGAAGGCACACAAACGTACTCACACCTAGGGCCAATTTAGAGTGTCCAATCCACCTACAGCATGTCTTTGGGATGTGGGAGGAAACCGGAGCACCCAGAGGAAACCCACGTGACCACAGGGAGGACATGCAGACTCCACACAGAAGGCACTCTAGGCGAGGATCGAACCAGGGAACCTCTTGCTGTGAGGTGACAATGCTAACCGCTGCACCACCGTGGCCACCCACTTACCCGACTTTCACAACATCGAGACAAAAAAACAGAATCTCCACAAGACAGATGCTCGGAACACTGACAGAATACTACCGGTAAGTAACCCGCTTGGCCAGCATGTTGACCTTTGCCCCTTACCTCCACAGTAGTGCGGTCTCGAAGTTGGTATATTTAGTTAGGGGGGATAGGGGTGTTATTATGTTTGTGGGGTTGGGTGAGCGGATACTTACCTGTAGTGATCTGCTGGTGTTCCAAGCGGTTGGTCTTGTGGAGTTACGAGTTTTTCATCTTGGTGTTTTGAAAGTCAGGTATGTGGGATTTCAGTCTACTGAAGTAGACCCAGAAAGGGATATCATTTTGACTTGCCATATGGGCGCCACCTAGCAGGTGCACTAGATGTTGCTTCCAGTGGAGTCTGAACCTGCTGAACTTGTGTTAGAGTACATTCCCTCTTGTAATTGAAGAGAAATAAATCAAGCAAAGGATCACTTGGGAGACAGCAGTAGTGGAGCTTGGAAGATCTATGGGGTGGGGAGGGCTCCCAGAAGTAGAGAGTAGGCTGCCAAACAGGACCAGCAAGTGATCTCAGAGTTGGTGTATTTAAGGAGTGGGGGGTGTGGGGGGCACAGCTTGCACCCCTGCTTAAATCATTCAGGTAGATTGTGTAGTTTATTTTTTTTATTAGATTTTTGAACTTTTAAAAGTTCGATTATATGATGTCGACCATATGACACTCAAAATTTTGAAAGTTTGATTATGTAATATACACCCTCTTTGCAGCCTTTACCTCCTCTGCTTGTCTTCAACTTGCCTAATTTTACTGTGCCTCGTTCTCCTCTATGCCATCATCCTTTCACCTTTTGTATATCCTGACTTTTGCCATAGTTGGTAGCCACATATTCCTCCACTCTGACCTTCTCCTCTTCGTCTCTGTTTACTTTTTTCTTTATCTTTTTTTGCCTTGCATGTCTTCTTACCATCAAGCTCCAACCATCTGCTCTTTCATTTGTTTTCTGTGACACACAGCATACTCTAGTAACCACAGAGCTAAAGTGTAACTTTTTCATACAAACAGTAGCTGTTTTAAATCATGCACCATATAATATGTATAGAATGGTAAAATGTAACCTTACTGAGTATAAATTTACTTTCAGCTGAAAGGCAGCAGAACTGTTGAAACTGAAATATTTTCACTTCTAAAATGTGCAAACATTTGCAATGCCTAGATGCATTACTGTGTTTGAACACTAGCTTGTTGGACTCAACCTGCCCCCCACCAGCTAAAATACTTTAAAAAGATTACCCATATCTGAATCCAAACAAAAAGAATTGCATTAGACTCAACTATAGAGAAAGTAACTGCCAGAAGAAACATTGTTTTGCTTCTTGACTATGCAGTTGGATTGAATTTCTGGACAGAGCTTGAATTAGATTCCATTTTTGCTTGTGGAATTATATATACCTTCTTTTTGGACTTTAAGTCATTATGAGCGGGACTTTCAGTATATCTCTTTAGCAACTGAATGAACCATATCCAGATGAGTTGTTAGTTAGAATTCTTTAATATGCCTTCTATCATTTCAAACATTTTTATATTGTATTAACCTTGTGCAAGTTTAAAGCCACTTGCATATTTGATTTTATGTGCAGTACTTAATTTTATTTATTTCAAGTAAAGAATTTGCTAATTCAATTTTAAGTGCTTGTGGTTGGAGAGTACTTTTGTTAGCTTAAATATATGCACAATGGAATGGCACACTGAAGACTGTTGGCTTTTATTTTTTCAAAGAGTTACTATTCAAGATGCTGTTACCATACAGATACATAATGGTTGGATTATTTTAAGGGTAAATAGCAATTATTTTCTGATATGGTAGTGTGACATCTAGCCGTGTCAGCATTGCCATAAAGACAAGGAAGGGGGCTATGATGTGAGAGAGAGATATCGTTAACCCCTCTGGAAAATATCATGTGTGCGTGTGTGTGCAAAATAATCTTGATGAAGTTTCAATTATTATTGGGAAGATTGCAGTGAAATGCACTGGCCTCAGTCTGAGCTGGGTGAAATCCTGGGAAACCAGTTATTATAACTGTGATCCCTAGGTATACTGTATAAACCTTATTTATATGTTGCAGGTGCTATTACCTGTGGCAGCATATACATTTTCCATATGCAGTTAAGGTCAGTTGCTCGTCATATCTTATTTAGTGCTAGCTGTACAGATTTAAAACAATAACTTTATATATAAATTGGCAGCAGCTGTGCAGATCATGGTGTCCTAGCCCTTGTGTACTGCATATAATTTGGTGGCAGGAGATGGAATTGTCATACAGACATTATCCAGGCAGACAAGAAGGGGGAATGCTTTTTTCCCATTGGTCTACATGCTAATGAATGCATGTGGCAGACGGACATCCTAGTACTTCAGTATCAGCCCACTGATATGCATGCACTCCTATATACTAATTGGCTACAGTGCTATGCACAACTTGGTGGGTCAAGATGTCTTTGCCCATCATGCTGCATCCTGATACTTCTACCTCTGCAAGGAATCAGCATGCTGTGGATTAAGCTACCTTCCTCTCTGCCACTCCCAGGATGGATAAGCCAGTGTTTAGTACTCAGTCTCACAAAGATCGTCTGGGTTGCAGTCAGTGCTTCATCCATGTATGCCATAGAGATAGTCATATTTTGCCTCTTCTTCAAATCCTTGTCTATAACTGTGACTGCTCCACTCTGACCTGTTCTCATGGATTGCTTACTGCCTCAATTTCTCACTAATACCCTAACTCATCTTTGACCCCTCCCCTTAACTCACCATAATTCACTCTTCTAAGACTGTACTTCATCATTTTTGCCTTAGCAGTTTTAACCTTTTCCCACTCTGTGTCACACAGCAGTATGATCATTGTTGTCTAAGGGTGCCTTCTCCTGGGAGTCTTTGTCCTCCACTCCATCTTTGTTATGAAAATATGCAAAATGCTATCCTTTCTGGTACAGTCTCATATCATTTGACTGAATCCCTCATATTCCAAGAATTCAATTAACTCCCCTGGGAGTTTGGAATCTTCAAGTCAACACATGGTGGATGGAGATCCCCCCCATTATCTCTTTTAATATTTAAGTATCCTCCCTTGACATGCCTTGGGACAGATGGATTGTGCTGATCCACAAGCCCTCTCCCTCCTGCATCTACTTTGAAATCCATGGATCCTATCCCAAAATTCAGTGCCCAACTCTTTTTATGGTGATCTTCCTTCTCTAGGTCCAAGCATGTGATGCCCTTCTTTATGTAGATGGCTACTGCTCCCTTCCTTTCCCCCTACCATGTCCAACCCACATCATGTTTTCCTGTAATGTTGTTAATGCTCTGTTGATCTCAGTCTGTCCCCTAGAATGCTAGGAGACATGTCAAGCTTGGTGACTTTGTGTAGATGGAGGCAGGTACTTTCTAGTTTGTGTCATTGACACCAGTATATGCCACCGCCTCTTCTGCACAGTTCTAATTATGGTATCTCCACTGTAGAACTTGTAGTCAAAAGATTGATTATGTTTCCCACATTTTTTCAGTCTTCTTAGGTCCATTCAGGTGACCCTGTGCTCAGAGCAGATGGTTGAGGCTTTTAAACTGGTGGTCATCTTTCAAGAATTACATTATTCAGCTAATGGTCTGATGCCTGTGGATAATGCAATTAAAATCAGAATAAATTGCCAGTGCCAGCTATTTCCACCCACGTGTCCAATGACAGCAGTATGATACTAGCCCTCTCCAATCAGGCAAGACCTTTACCTGTCTTGCATTGTCACTAGTCTCAGTGTGACTAATGTCTCAGATTATGAATGGGTGACTGCAGAAGGAAGCAGAATGAGTTGCCCTAATGCCTTCTTTCTACTGTTGTAAGATTGAATGGGCATACAATACTGTGAGACTGATTTCCTCTGGGGAATGGGGCAGTGTTAGTCAGTCCTCCTACAAATACTCAGGGGCTTCATACAGTGACATAATAGGTACTACACTCACATTTAGTACAGAAAGCTGTGGGTTCTATTCCCACACCAGGTGTAAGGGTGCATCCTGAGTGTGTTATCCTTCGAATGAGACATTAATCCCATCTGCTTGACTTGGCGGTAGCTCAGATGGATGTAAATGATCCAATAGTACCTATTGAAAAGATTAGAGGAGTTTCTTGATGCCCTAGCCAAGTTTCTCATAATAGTAGAATAAATACAACCTTGGGTTTCCCCCAGAAAGTGGCCAATACCCAAGTGAGATTAATCTGGTCAACAAAGGATAAATAAAAAAATAAAATAAAATAAATATGCTGGGATTCATGTTTATTTCCACTCATGGTACTGCAAGTTTTCAATCTTAGTATGATTGTTCCTATGGAACTGAGATGGGGAGGAATGGATACAGCGAGATCACAAATGTACAAAAACTGGTCTGCAGATTGATAGGCTATATCCTAAGACACACACTGTATTTCATTGACAGAAGTTCAGACTGGAGCATGTAGTCTTGGCACCCTACTGCAGGAAGCTAGCGATAGCCCCTTAGCCCCTCAGTACTTCTATCCCTTGTGGCACATGCCCCATTGTTTGAGTCCAAGTCTCCACTGTCAGAGGCATAATACATTCCTCTCACTAACCGAAAGGTTACTGACCACTGGAATTACTAAAAATAGTGCCAGAGTGAACAAAATTTCACAATGAGAAATTACATCTGCCGCATTTATGTAATTTAAAAAATGTTTTGTAAGTGGGAGGTCAATTTGTTTTCAATGTGCATTACTAGACTGCATTTTCTCTACATCAAATATAAGGCCAGAATTGGCTTTTAATATTTCTGCCCAGATTTTCATCATGTTAGGTTTTGCTGGTTTAATTTCTCCAAGACTTTGGGGTTTCTAATACCATGACAGGAATAGGCCTCCTTCCTAAGTCAAAGTATGATTGCAGTTCATGAAATTTGTATTACTTCAGTCTTTGATGTTAGCCAAAAGTGCTCTTCAAAGTATACACGATGTGCCCAGAAAATGACTCATTTTGCAATTCATATGGAGTTACATGTATTGCTAGTTTATCTAAATGAGACTGTAAATAATTGTTTATGAGACCCATTGCTCCTACTACTATTGGAACTGTTTGGGTATCCTTCCTCTACATTGCCCTTGTTTCTGCCTGAAAATCCTGGTATTTTAAGACTTTGTGTTTGTATGTAAGACACTTTAATTACTGGATGTAGCAATTTCATTGATCAATGCTACTTTTGTCTTCTTTCCATGGACTACCACATCTGGTTTTCTTACAACTATTTTTAAACAGTTGGTAATGGGTAATCCCATGTGATATAAACTTAATCCTTCTCTATATTGCTTTGTGGCTCATGTTTCCAACTATTTCAATATTGCAATGTTTACACAATCCCCAATGCAACAGTCTTGAGACATTATTATGCCTTTAAGTATGCAGACCCTCTGCCAGTATTGTATCTCATCTAGCAACAAGATGTGCGACTGTTTGCAGTTCTGTTTTCCAGAACCTGCATTTGTCTGTTTCTCCCACATACTCAATGGATGTTATAAACCAATGTGTAAGTAGTCCGCTATTCTGGGTGGCTAATATGGATCTTTTGTTTTTTGGTTTAAATTCACCGCTCCTATACTATTTCTGCATGAAATCCTGATTGACATCAGATTGTTTCAGGAATTTTCAGTAGTTGCAACTATATGCCTTTTTCACATTTCTTGCCTTCTCATCTGATCCTTCTACTTAAACTCTTTCTTTTGTTTTTTTGGCACTTTCAGTTACTGCCTGATTTTTATCTACCTGTGGCTTAGTTTCCATTCTTGCTTGACATCGATACACTTCTGCTAAACTTAGCAGGGAAAACATCTTAGATTTGTTCTCGTCATGTTGTAAAACTTTCACTGTTTGAATCTATGAGGTCAGCAGATATGTATGCAGTCCTACGATTGCAGATCTATACATGCAATCATTTTTGAGGAGGCCCGTACCTCATACAGAACAAGGAATACATAATCTTGATATACACTGGTTTTTATATATCATTTGATAAGAGTGAAGCATTTTTCTAGTTTTTCTGTCCAACAGATCCAGTACCTTTTGGGACCAGTCAATCACCCCAAAACTGTAAGTTAGAACAGAAAGAGCACATTTGTTTACAGCTTGGACTTTGTTCCTAGATGTCAGGGTTGGTTTTCAGTATTAATTTTAATCTTCTAAATATTCATTACTATTGATCATTCATGAATTCTCAAATAATTACACTCACCCTCCTGCTCAAGTTCCTTTATATCATATTCCTATCCCAGACTGATATTTTCTGGGTGCTGCAGCTTTCTTGCTTTAAATGTTGCTCTTGCACATTTATCAAGACCAAACAACAATTTTGTATCATCTGAGAAAGTTTTAACTACTTCCAGGTGTGCTTTCAGCTCCTTGTCTGATGAACTACACATTTTTAAATCATACACAAAAAGAAAATGAGAAGTCTTTACACTTTGTTGCTTTCTGGGAGCGAAATTGTAATATGACATAATCTGTTACATAGACAGCTTAAAAGGTTAAGGACAAGCTAAAAGAGCAGAGGTGACAAAGAGTCATCCTAGAATATCCCCCATTTAAATTTTTATCCCTGGTGTAATAATTTATCCTTTATCATGGGTTACCTACAAAGAGGTTTGTTACTGTTTCATGGCCACTGTAATGTAACTGATCAGTGTAGGGTATATCTTATCCTTCTGTAAATACTCCTTTATCAATAAATGTGTGATGGTGTCAAATGCTTTTTTGTGGTCTATCCATGCTGTACTTAGATTCTTCCTTTTTTACAATTCTCCATTATGACATTAACAACAAATGATCCTTTGTTCAATATGATTTTCTTTTGTTAACCTTTTGTTCTATTGCCATGATTGAGTTTTCTTCTAATTAACTCTAAAGCCTGTTGGCTTCAGTTCCAGTATATAGTTAATACATCATCGGAAGGCAAGTTATTGGTCCACAGTTTTTAGAATAGCTTGCAGGTTCACTCTTAAGGAGAAGTATCATTTTTCCTGTTGTTAATCATGTCTGTATCTCTTCGGGGTGTGCATATGAGTAATTCTTACTCAGGGCTAAATCTTCTTATAAAGATGTTAATACTTTTAGCCAGAAGTTAGGTACTGCATCTAGGCCTGGGGTTTCCACTTAGGAGCGTTTCTTAATTTTGTTTCAGTTTCTCTGGCTGTTACTTCATCCCATTTCATATCCTGTACATTTGAACTTCTTACTATTTCTACTTTTTCTAGCCATACAACATCTTTGTTATGTTCCACAGTGTCTTCACTAATATTTCTCCAAATGTGTCTGTTTCTTCTTTGTTTTGCTGATGTTTCTTTTCCTTTGTTTTGTTTTCTAACTCTCTGTTGGGTCATCAATGAATTGCATATTTTGTACTTTTCCTTTATATTTATCTACATTCTAAGCTTTTCTGCCAGTGCTGGTATCTTTAGTTTATTATATGCAATAGTGTAAGATAGACAATGGTCTGTTCTAATACTGTACGTTGGTTTTATCATGTCTATATTTCTAAGCATTTTGTTGATCTGTTCGCTCACCTATACTCTTCTAACAGTGAATTTTTTGTCTTTATTGCTATAATGCTATATTGAGCTTTGGCTGGCTAAGATCTACCTGCAGTCAACTGGACGTATAAGCGAATTTAAGTACATTTTTATCTGCACTTTTTCATGTAGTACTGCATTTTATTTATTTATTTTTTCACCGAATATTAATTGAATTGAAAATTTTGGTCTCTGTGTCTCTACAGAGAACTTGTTAGAAGTTAGCCATTGGTAGCAGTAGGGGATAGTTTCATTTCTTTGATATTCTGTGTGTTTAGCTCCTAGCCTAGAGGGCTTCTCTTACCATATAAGTGTTACATCTTGTGTTATTTCTACTAAAATATCTGAGCTTTGGCTGGCTAATATCTACCTGCAGTCAACTGGACGTATAAGCGAATTTAAGTACACTTTTATCTGCACTTTTTCGTATAGTACTGCACTTTATTTTATTTTTTCACTGAATATTAATTGAATTGAACATTTTGGTCTCTGTGTCTCTACAGTTACTCCCCCCCCCCCCCCCGTCTGTTCTTGTTTTGGTGTTAATCTTGGTGGCTTTGAAATTGCCTGCCCCTCTTGTAAATTTGTATTTGGATACTCCTGGGCCCATCTCATTTGCTCACTCAACTGAGTGCAGTGAGATCATATTCTGATTTCAGGCACTCCTACTAGTCCCATCTCTTCAGCTGTATCCACTATGTACAAAGAGAGCATTTGGGAAGGATAACCCCTGTAGCCTTTTAATCCTGCTCTGTTCCCTCCCTCAAAAAAAAAAAAAAAAAAAAAAAAAAAAAAAAAAAAAATATATATATATATACACACACACACACACACACACACATATATATATATATATATGTGTGTATATATATATATATATATATATGTGTGTATGTATATATATATATATATATATATATATATATATATATATATATATATATATATATATATATATATATATATATATATACACTTTATTCAGCTGTTCTTATTGTAACTTAGTTTTCTGTTCTGCGTGCTATCTGTTCAGTTGCTCTTACTCTGCACTTATTACTGCTTGTTAGTAGCCATCTAATTTACTGCCTTCTGCACTTGTTTTTAGTCATTTGTTAATTTAATTGCATTTATTTAAACTGTATTTGCTGTAATATTGCTACACACTCAAGTGTGTTAGCCTGCACTGCATTTGAATTGTATTTACTGCTGTTTTAGCTGCTTTTCTGTAAAATAAAAAAATAAATAAAATTCTAAGCTAGTTTGCTATCTTTCCTGTAACTAGCCTAGTCCAGATACAGACTTGCTGTATCCAGGACTATTGGCAAGATTCTGAGTCCCCCAAGCCTTTCTGTGTTGGAGGGAAGCCTTCTAGGTTATCTGTGGGAGTGGTAAGCACTAGCCTATCTACCATAAGAGGAGTGGGTTTTGGCCCAGAAATTGTAGTTTATTGGCCGTTTGGGCAGTTTTTCCATCTCTTTCAACTTTCTGGTTTAAAAGCCTGCATTAGCATTTGTTTACCGCCTTTCCTGTAACTAGTTTAGTCCAAGTACAGATTTGCTGTATCCAGGACTGTGTGTAAGCTTCTGAGCCCCCAAGCCTTTCAGTGTTGGAGAGAAGATTTCTAGCTTATCAGTGGGAGTAGTAAGCACTAGGTAGCATATCTACCACAAGAGGAGTGGTTTTTGGCCCAGGAATTGTCGTTTATTGACCATTTGGGCAGTTTTTCAATCTCTTTCAACTTTCTGGTTTAAAAGCCCACATCTGCACTTGTTTCCCACCTTTCCTGTAACTAATCTAGTCCAGATACAGATTTGTTGTATCCAGGACTGTTTGTAAGCTTCTAAGCAGTGCCAAAGTCTGTTCTTAATTTTTCCCTCATTTCTGCTAGTTCTCTCCTCTCCTGCACTTTTACTAGCTTGTTAGTTTAGCACTTTACCAGACTTCTTGTAGCAATTATTATAGTACACAAAAGTGCTACCAGCACTAAATGTTCTACAAGGAAACAGCTTCAGTACTTATTATTAATATCCACCCATCCAGGCATGTCTAAAGGGCAGTTCCCTGTGCTTTCCCCTATTAACCTGGTGAACTTGGGCATCCTGAGGCAATGTAGCAACTGCCTCATGTACACTGACAACCCTCTTCTCTTACCCCCCCAACACTCAGACTTGTGAGAGATGCACTTATATATCCAAATTGGAAGAAGCCAAGCACTCTCTAGCCAAGACCGGAATAGCTGGTCAAGAGGAGAAGGTCAACACTTGCACCACACCACATGGAACACACACCGGCAGAACACACACCGGCATTGCCTTCACATAAAAACACAAACCACACACCCACCTTTGTGGAGGCTGTCAATAAAAATCTAACCGAACAGCAATGACCTCCAAGGCAGAAATGCACTCGACCACCACAACACAACACTAATCACGCGACACATAACTCTCCTAAACAGTGTGCCACTCAACCAAAGCCTCTGAGGCAAAACAGCATGCCCAACACACTAGTCATAGGTAACTCGATAGTGAGTCACACTGATGTCCCACTCACTAGGTTGAATAAGGAGAAAGTAACAGTCAGCTCCCTGTCAGGCACCAGGATCCACCACATAACGCACGCACTCAGGTCCCTCAACAACAGATACAAATATGACTCTGTCATTGTACATGTGGATGTGAATAACCTGAGATGTACCTCCTTGGACTACATGAAAAAAGACATGGAGGAGCTCATGAATTATGTAGCCCAGGCGGGTATGACCCTAGCCCTGAGCAGCATCCTACCATCACCCAGAATGATACCACAGTACAAGCAGAAAATTATTGATTTCAACAATTGGCTAAGTTTCTGGTATCATTCTAAGGGGATCCAGTATCTGTCCGCCTGGGATGACATGATTGACAGACCTCAATGCTTTGCCAGAGATGGCCTGCATCTGTCACCCCTGGGGTTCTGGATATTGGCCAAGGCTCTTGCCACCCCTATAGTGTTTTTTTAGGCGGTGTTAAAAAGATCAAATTACCACCGTAACAGCTATAAACAAATGCAATTTGAGAGTCATGCTGCTCAATGCTAGAAGTCTAAATCTCAAAATGCACTCGCTCGAAGTACTCCTTAAAATGGAGAACATCGACATTTGTGCTGTAACAGAGACCTGGATCAAGGCAGCAGAAAGCACCCCTGCACTACCAGGCTACAACTCATTCCACACCTTTTGGCCCCAGAACTTGGACCGAAGCTCCAAAGGAGGTGGTGTCTCCATATTCATAAAGGATACACACACCTCCAGACTGGTAGCCCAACATAACGCATCTGAAATACTTCAGGTGCAGCTAACCTTGGGTAAGACAGCGATTCAGGTTGCAGCCTGCTATAGGTCCCCAGCCATGTCCCAAGATTCACACTCCACATTCCTAAGCACCCTGGAGAATATTAGGGTCCTCCAACCTAACAGTCTCATACTGGGCGACTTCAACTACCCCTCCATTAACTGGGAAAACTACTCATGTACCAATACACTTGCACAGCGCTTTCTGGAATTCATTAATTCTAATACCCTGGACCAACTCGTTCTTACCCCCACTAGAAGTAGCAACATCCTTGACCTAGTCATTACTAACATGGGTGACAGTTGCTCCACACCAATAGTAAACGCCTCCCTGGTTAGATCCGATCAAAAGCTAATCACCTTGGAAATCCACATCCCTCCCACCCCCCCAACAAAGGTAACCACCATGAAAAACTTCCCCAAAGCTAACCTTTGGCTCCTAAAAACAGAGGTGGCTAACTTCATGGCACCCATGCAAATGGAGAATAGTTGCATGACCCCCATATCATACACCAATGCACTGTACAAACACATTCCCAAATGCATGGATCTCACCATACCCAATAGAACTAAGATGCTCTCTTCAAAAAAAGGAAGCCAATCTGGTGGTCCCCTGCCATAAACAAACTCTACAACAGAAGGAGGAAAATGATGCGGAATAATGCGAAGTCCCAAGACTAAAAAGACTCCCTTATCAGCCTCAGCAAAAGGTTGAGATCCCTCATCAAATCCTCCAAAGCTAGTTATGAAAACAGAATTGTGGCAGATAGTAAAGACAAAAACAAGGCCTTCTATAGTTATGTAAAGAATCTCCATGGCAATACCCAGATTTGCTCTGAGCTACTGCACAAATGGTATCTCCTATACCGAGCCAACAGATATTGCAAATAAACTGGCGAACACTGTGCTAACTTTACCCCTCCCCCCCTCCCCCCCCAAAGGATCAATCACAATGCCAGTTTATTGCCAGGCACCCAGTAATACTGCTGCACAGGTTAAAACAGCACTGTCCAAGGCCAAGAATACAGCTTCTATGGGACCTGACAGTATCCCTGGCTGTGTTCTACATGAACTACAGAGTGAACTGGCACCTCACCTGTGTCCCCTGTTCAATCACAGCCTCACCTCAGGCTTTGTCTCCACCAAATGGCTCACTGCTACAGTCATCCCTCTCCACAAAGGATGAGTGACTACAGACCCTAGGAACTATTGCCCCATTAGCCTGATGAGTCTGATATGTAAAGCTAAGAAACGCATCATCATGAACCTAATAAACAAGGATATAGGGCATCTCCAAACTCTGGATCCTACACACTTTGGTTTTGTGAAGTGTAGATCATGCCTGCTCAACTTGGTTGACTTCTTTGAGTCAGTCACCAGAGCTGTGGATGAAGGTAAAGTGGTTCATACAGCCTACCTTGATCTGGCCAAAGCCTTTGATACCATTCCCCACTCAGGAATCATAGAAAAACTTACTAAGCTAGGCATCAACCCCTATATCACTAGGTGGGTTGCAAACTGGCTCACGGATAGACCCCACAGTGTGAAAGTAGCTGACTCCAAGTCAGACTGCTGACCAGTCACGAGTGGAGTCCCACAGGGTTTGGTCCTGAGTACTCTCCTGTTTGGTATCTACTTTTCTGAAGTCCAGGCCAACACGAAGGGATTCTGGCTGACAAAGTTCGCAGATAATTGCAAGTTGGGAGCTATTATTAACTCCCCAAGTGATACTGACATCCTACAGAAAGGCCTCAATGAGACCAACGACTGGTGTCAGAACCATGGTCTTAAGCTCAATGCCTACAAATGTGTCTTTATCCCCTTTGGGAAAAAAAACGGTTCCCTTGAATTACCACATTGATGGTAGTCCACTGAACACAGAACCTCTCTTTTGACCACCATGTTGCCACTGTGGTCAGAAAGTCCTTCTATGTGGCACATCTCATTAATAATGGTTTTGTATCCAGGAAGAAAGAGGTCATTGTCTCCCTCTACTCTTCCCTCATTAGGCCAATCATCGAGTACAATGCCCCATTTGGCATGTACCTCACTAGACACCTGCAACAATTGGAGAGGCTGCAAAAGTACCTCACAAAGAGGATCCTAGGCCTTAAACACTTGTCCTATATGGACAGACTCAAAAAACACCAACTATTCTCTGTCTCATATCGCCTTCTTAGAGGCGATCTCTGCTTGATTTACAAAGCCATGTCTGACCCAGCTCTGTTAGAAATGCTGCATCTAAAGAAATCACAATCCCTCCACACCACATGGTCCAGAGACCTCAACCTCACTACCAAAATCAACAGAGCATGCTGGAGGGACAGGTTCATAACCCAGAGACTGCCCATGTTATGGAAGAGACTTCCCATACATGTCAAGCAGAGCACCTCACTGGCCCTCTTCAAGAGAAATCTTGATGAGTGGATGGGAAATAGAAAATTCACCCCAGTGATCACTCCAGTGGCTCTACTCGACAGATGCACTAGGAACTAAGGTTGGCTGGCATGATGCCAGGGTAGTCCTATGGGCTAGGCTTGTAAAGGCTCCAGGGCCATTAGCCTAGTACACACCTATGAACCTATATAGTTTTCCCTGTTCAGTACTTCCATGATGGCATTTGGATTCTTCCCTTCCTTTCCCTTATTGCCCTGTATTTTTTGTGGCAAGACTGTATCTGTCAATAAGTTAGCTGTACGGTAATATATCCTATTTGCTTGTGTTATATCAAATGAATTTCTGTTAATAGTATTGATTACTGTGTTCATTTGTTTTTATCTGAGTTCTAACATTTTGGGTCTTACTGACTTTCTGTAATCTATTTCTTTTATCAGTCTTAATATGTCTATCCATCTCTATTAACTCAAGCAACTCTACCATTAGATCATTTTCTTCTAAACTGGAGACACATACTTGATTCTTCATTTCCTGTGGGCATTCTACAAAAGTTCCGGAACATCTTTCTGACATATTCTCTTCAACTGCATCCTGCATCATCCATAGTGCTTTCACATGGGAACTCGCTGGCCTATCACTCTACAGCACTGACTGTGTCAGAGTAGCCAATATTTCCCGCTCCTTCTCTTGCTGTCCAACTCCAACTGAACTTTTGTACTGGTTTCCTACTAAAGGCTTCAGAGTATCTTTATGTGGCAAGTGATCAGATGCTTCTCATTTAATTTGGGGACACATTGTTCCATCATGCTGTGACATTGCCAGAGCTGGATTTTCTACACTAAAGCTTTCACTTTGCAGATAATCCGTAACTTCATTTTCTATTTCTTTAACTTCTCCATTACTCATCCTCTTTTCTACTCCCTCTTTGTTTTCTTATTTTTTTGTATTGTGAAATTTTCCATATCTGTATGCCTTTTCCTGTATTTCTCTTCAAATATCCTTGGTGCTCTTTTTTGTATTAATTTGTTTTGCTTTCTGCTTTGCATAAATATTGCACCATATTAAATCCATATTTCTTCTTCAGATGTCTCCCACTCCACCTGTTTCTGCTTACTTTGGAGACTCATTGTTCCATCATGCTGTGACATAACCTGGGTTAGATTTTCTACACTAAATCCTTCACTTCACTGGTATTCCATAACTTCAGCTTCTATTTGTTTAATTTCTACTTTATTAATTTTCTGTTCTGTGTTCCCCTTTTGTGATTTTTTTTGTATTGTGAAATTTTCCATGTCTGGGTGCCTTTGCCTTATCTTCAAATATCTTTGGAGCTTCTTTTTTGTATTGATTAGTTTGGCTTTCTCGTTTGCAGAAATATTGCACCATATCCGATCTCTCTTTTTCTCCTATGTTCATGTTTCTTCTTTAAAACTTTCAAAAATCTCCTGGTTTTGTTCTTTATATTTTTGTACTTCCTTAGTCACTTCTTTTTCCAAGCAGCTCAAGGTTTCTTGGTCTAGATATTTTATTTCATGCATCTGTGTTATTAATGAGCACAAATTTGCATTTGAAGCTTTTGATAGTTCTTGTGTAACTAGTTTTCTTTCCTCTAATTTCTCTCTTAATCTTTTTGACTAACTTGTATCCAGAAATTCCGGGATTCTTGCATAATAGTAACAATACATAATTTCTTTCTTATCCTCAGTAGTTCACTCTATCATCTTTATGGCTCTTTTCTGGCCTGTCAGTTTTTGTGGTTTAAGTGGACTACTACTGAGTAGATGATCCTTCTACAACAGATCATCTACTCATCCTCCCCTGAGCCTGGCCTAACCCCATTGTAAAAGTGTTTCTGTGTTTTGAGGATTCTACACTGTCAATTTTTTTCATTCCTGGCACCAGTGTGCATACCAAGATTGGGGACTTTTTTTATCCTGGGACCTGCGTATCCTGCTGTTTTTTTTTATTTTTTTAACCTACCTCTGTTCATGATGGATCCCCTTCTAATATTCAAAAGGCCATACCATCGAATTTCATTTTCACGAGAAGAAAACCACAAAAGCAAAATACTGAACAGTGAATATTTCCCAGGGCAAGTAAATACTTGCCCAACATGTCCTTTTCTACACTGCATTGCAGTCCTTGAATTGGTTTATATAGTTGGGGGGTGTGGGGGTTGTAGCTTCCCACCTAGGTGTTTTGTTTGGGCAAGTGTTTACTTGCCCTGGGAAAAATTCACCATTTGGGTATTTTGTTTTCATGATTTTCATCTTGCGATAACAAAATTTAAAGATATGGCATTTTGAATATTAGAAGTAGATCGATCCATGATATATGCTGTATAAAATACAGTCTACATATCAATGTCATGTTGGTGAGATTTTGTAAAAACAGGGTCCACCTCATGAAGGTACACACCAAAACTTAAGGATGAATTCAGTTCCAGCAATACAACTTCCCTTTGCCTGGTGATTTTATCATCTCTCCATTTAGACCATTATATGGTGCAATATTTATGTAAAGGGGAAATTATGCTTTGCTCAGTATGTGATTTTAATGTAAAAGTATGAAATGATAACTGCATCATTTATCATTCACAACATGTAGGAAATCTGGATTGCAGATTTAAAAAATTAGCATTTTATGGCCAGTTTAAAGACATGTAGAAGTACTTTGAATATACAGCCACACAGAGCATAATGCCAGTGCTTATCTCATTTCAAGTTCATCAACTAGTGACTGAAGTTCAAGGAAGGTGAAGACAAGTGCAGTTTTGCCTAATAGATATTGGTAACAGAGAATGCATATACAGTAGGAGAGTTGCATGAGGGATCAGAATCATGCTGGATGTTTTTTGTTGATCTTAGATTAAAAATAAGTTAATATATGGGTCTACTTTAGAAGACTGAAAAACCAAAAGACTAAATCTCAAAATACTGAATGATGGAATTTGCCCCTTCGCCACAGTTGTGTGATCTCTGAGTTGATATATATATGTATATGGTTAGCAGGGGGTGTGGGGGCACAGTCGCCAACATGAAGGGTGTAGGGGTGCTTGCCCCTTGCATTAGAAATGTGTTCAGTATTTTGAATTTTCAGTCTTTTAGGATTCAGTCTTTTGGTTTGTCAGTCCTCTGAAGTAGGCCCATATATATATATATATATATATATATATATATATATATATATATATATATATATGCTTTCCTAATGTGAGGACTTGAAGCCCTAATGATCTTCCACAATGAGAAGGTTAATACCAGGGGGTCGGGATCCTCTACTGTCCTGACATGAAAAGGTTAATGCAGGTTGTTAGGATGTTCTACTAGCATGAAAAGGCTAATAAATGAGATAGACTCCCTCATTATCCCGGGAAGAAAAGGATAATACAGGTGTTCAGCATCTCTCACTAACCCAGAATGAGAATATTAACACTGGGGATCAAAATTCCAACTTAATGCTTGGGGGGTATGATCCCTTACTTTTCCGGAATGAGAAAGCCAAGACTGAAGGACAAGCTCATCCTCTATTCCAACATGAGGAAGTTAACACTGGAGTAAGGATCCCCTACTATTCCAGCATGACAAGTTTAATGTGGGAGTCAGCCTTCCACTATGCCAGCCTGAGGAGGTTAACACTGGTTTCAGGCTCCCCTAGTGTTCTAGTATGAGAAATTCAGTGATGATTCCCAACATGAGGATGTTAACACTGGGACCAGGACAGCATGAAAGGTTTAACAATGGAGTCAGATAGTGCAGGAATACTGCATATCTGGCTCCCATCCTGTTCGCAGAAGGAAACTCTGATGATAAGTTACTGGATATTCCACTAAGAAAAGGTTACACTGAAAAATTAGGCATCCCCCATTCGACTACAATAGAAATAATAACAGTGCAATATTGATGTGGTATTGAAGCAAAAGAAGTCAATGGGGGGGGGGTCAAGACCCCCCTGTCCCACCATAAGAATTTTAACATGGATGGATTTGTCCTCTTCAATGTCCAGGAACAGAAAGACTAGCAGTGGGAGACTGGATGCACTAGTAACCCATTATCAGAAGGTTAACACTTGAGGAGTTAGGTTTCTCTGTGCCCAAAATGAGAAGATTGATGAAGGATACACAGATACTAATTTGAATATTCTAGATGTGTTTCTGGAAGTCCACACCCATCTGAAGTACTACTGTGTTAGGTAATGCAGCAGCTAAAGATTTATGCATCCTTTCTGTACTATGATGTGTTATTTTTGATGTACTGTGCAGTACGGAGTACTAACTACAGACAAAACATATTGATGATGTGTAAGGATCATGTGTTCAAGCACATTTTCAATGCATGAGGCTGACTGATCAGAGATAAGAGGAAATGACACAGTACATGAGATAACTTTTTTTGTGATGGCAAATGGCATGAATATGGAAGGAGGCTAAATGTGAACTGCGTAACTGGTAATAATATAAGTGAATGATTATAATTTGGAAACAGTTTATGAAGGATAAATGTTACGAACAAATGACTTATTTTAATGAAGAACAGAATTAACTGCAGAATAGTTTCACTGGCCTGTTTGGTGTAAAGTGTTTGGTACGTGCACTCAGTTTACTAAAAGGTGATGTTAAGTATTTTTGACAACAAAAGATTGTGATATGATAAAGATTCTTAAAATGTCATTTCTGCATATCAAAAACTTGCATAAAGAGTACAGTCTGACTTTTCCATGGTTAGTGTTTGCAAAGTATGCCAGATGCCATCTGTATATAAAAGTTATACATGCCTACAAATAAATTATCAAAGCAATACCATATGGTTTCTTACATATCTCACTTATTGAGTAATTTACCCAAACGTTTCTTACAGGAAAAAAGTGACTGATTATGTAACTGAATACTGCACAAAATGTCACGCCATGTTGAAAATGTCATCCATTTTAATGTTGTTGTCGAAGAGACATCAACCTATTCAGAATAAGTAGGAGTTAATAACACTGAATATGATTGGAGTTTATAGGTTCATAGGTTTATAGTTAAATGCTAAGCGATCAGTCTGTAGACCATTATAAACCTACTTAATAAACATGGAAGGGTGGCCTAATGGTTAAGGTGTTTGCCTTACAAACACAAGGTGCAGAGTTTGATTCTCACAAGGGATAATTGGCTAAGCTTAAAATGGCTCACAAGGGCAGTTAGCTTAGTACTAATCTATGAACCTCTATGAACTATATTCAAAAGTTCCTTCCAGGATAGCACAAGATAGACCAGTGGAGAATTTGAGGCTGCCCGTTTGTTTATCTAGTTTTACACTAAATTTGGCAACTATGTTACTCTGTTACACATGGAATAGAAGTTTGTTCTTGGGGACATACATTGATATAACAAGTTTATTGCACCAATGTGTCTCATTTATCTTCTGATGAAAGTTTAATTCCTTTAAATGAGCACTTGAGGAGTAATTTTTCAGTAAAGGAAAAAGAGGTCAAGGAGGGTCAGATCATTCATGACTCAAAAGGCTACATGCAAATCACCATGGCCAAGTATGTAGAGACTAAATACAGAAAGAGGGCTGCCAGTCTGTATGCATAACTGAGTGCCTTGAAGCCACTGATCTTTTTAGTTAGGAATCTGAGGTCTCTAATGCTGAATGATATGTTCAGAAAAATATATGCCAAAAGGGACATTATATTTAGTAATGGATTTGATGACATCTGGGAGAAGGGCAATAGTTCTAGATGAGATTCCTTTTGAAATTAGGTGAGAGAGAATGATGCCTTTTCAAACTACTGCAGGCTATGAATATTGGCCTGGAGGTCTGAAGAATAGAAACCAAATTGGAGAGGACCCACCACTTGCCTGTGTGTTATACCACCAGAAACGTTTTTGTTTTAAGAAGTGATGTTTAAGACTCTAACCATTTGGGTTCTCTCAGACAACCATTTAGATATTCAACACATGACATGGATTTATATTTGGATCTATGAGCCTGTCAATAATGCTTGGATGGGGAATATTATCAAAGGTCTTGGTAAGGTCCAGATGTGCCAGCTACTATCCACTACTCCAGTGACTACTTTCTAAATTAGGAAATTAAGAAGCTTAAAGAGGTGGGCCTGGATTTCACAAAACCAAATTGATGAGGGTCTAGGATGGAGATTTTCAATGTCTGGATTAATAATATCACAGAAAATATGTTCATTAGCTTTATATAAAAGTCTAGTTTAACTGTTAGGTCTATGCTTACATGAGTCCATGGTTGGGCCACCCTTGTATGACATCACTACAGTAGTTGTTTTCCAGGTTTTTTTTTAAATACCTTTATTGAATTATCGCTTGTTGCATAGGCATATTTGCATTTATTCTAACGTAATCTTAATAAAGTAAATAACTGTATTAACAAATTAACATTAACAAACATTATATATATATATATATATATATATATATATATATATATATATATATATTGCTATATATCATATAACCTAAGCAACATTACATAAATTATTCAATTCTTGTCCCTTTTTTTAAACAAGAAACATCTTTATTAAACCATCACTTATGGCATAGGCAATCATACGTTTATATACATGAAAACAAACCACACTGACACAATCCTAGTTGCAAGCATTTTCCATCACAAACCATACTGACAGACTCCCAGTTGCAAACATTATACATCACTTATAATCTACCCAATCATTTCCAGTCAAACATTACATGGCTTATTTAAATCCTGCCTTCTTTTAAACCTGTTTCCTCCCCTGTATGCATTGTTCCCACAATTCCCATTTTTCTTATGTAGTTTGCTCCTACCCTTTTCGAAAGATCTCAATTCTAGTTGTTTTATGTCTATTACTATATTTGCTTCTTCTAATATAGTTGGTTTAGATTTTGATTTCCATTTTCTAGTAATTGCTTTTTTGGCAGCCACCATAATTAAACACAGCAAGGCCTTACCATGTCTAGGCAATTCCGATTCTGTATCATAGCTCAAAAAATCATTTCCCTCTTCACACCTATCCTCCCACCCAGCATCCAGGGTTTAGGAAATAATGGGTAAAGTTAAGCTGCGGTGGTGCAGCGGTAGCATTGTCACCTCACTGCAAGAGGTTCTCCCATTCGATTCTCGACTGGAGCGCCTTTTGTGTGGAGTCTGCATGTCCTTCCCACGGTCGAGTGGCATTCGAAAGACATGTGTGAATGGGCGTGCCCTCGTTGAAGGTTGGGCGTCTGGCTGGCACCTCAGCACCATAAAAATTGACTGCCAATCATTAGCGGACCGGAGTTCCACTGTGGTGACCGCTAACTGAGAAAAGCCAAAAGAAAACAACAAGGGTGCAGAAAGACAATTTTTGTTACTGACAATCAGGCAACCAGTTGTGTTATCAGGGACCATAGATTAGGTAGTCTTAGCTTTTGAAAGGGTCTGAGAGGACTTGTTTTATCGTAATTATGCAGAGGGTCTGAGACTTCACCACTTCATAATGCAATTGGTGCCAAAACATTATCAGAAAGGTCTAAATCAAAACAATTTGCAGAGATTACACAGACTTTGCAAAAGCAAAAGACCATCAGTAACAGCATATAGTGATATAGACTTCATAAGCAGAATACAAAGTGAGAGGAGAGTATAGTTTGCTCTGTACCAGAGTTTAGCAGAATATTAGTTCAAATGTTGACAGGCTTGGGTGTAGCATATTTGGTGAAAATATATGAATGATGCTGCTATCTAAGGAAGAGTTAATAACATACAAAACAATGAAGATATCAGACATATTGGAAGTAGCTGCAACATACCCTGCAAGGCCACAGAAGAATGGGGCAGGGTATGATGGTAATAGGGTGACGATAGAGCATATTGATCAGCTGTACAAGTGAAACAGTAGTACACACAAGATACAGGAAAGTGCAAGTAAGGTATCAAATGTGCCAAATGTGCACAAACTGGCAATACCAACAGTACCTGAGAGGGAGTAAGTGCAAAGGGATGCTGAATGTGTACACCAGCAGGTACATTGTTTGGAGTTGCACAGAGTGAATAAAAAAGGCCTTTAAATGTGTGCATTGGTCATCTAGGAGATAACACCACTACTACTGAAAATGGAATTATATCGTAAAGTACTAGCAACTACTGCTTGACTAAAATGGACAGCCTCTACACGAAACAATGACCAAAAGTTATAAAGAAAGGCTTGAAGTAGAATAACCAGTCTGATAGGATATGAAAAGTTATAGAAGTTAACTTATGAATACTAACTCCTTCCGTTCTGATGAGTAACGTGAACTCGTAGAGAGTGACAGTAGCAGCCGTTATGCATTTGGAAAATGAACACTACTTGTGACACACAAAACATTTACAAATGTAAAAATAAATAAATAAATAAAAATGCATGACTTGGAACTCTTTCTGCATGGTGGTTCTCCTTGCACCCCCAGTGTGGTTCTGCACTCCCATAACCCCTTATTTTTACATGTTCTAAGAGGGTTTACCACCCTGGAAGGGTAAACCCCATTGTGTAGTGTCTTTTTCTCATAGGCATCATGATCCTGAAATTAGAATATTTAAGTAAGAGAGATGTTGGAAACAGCTTGCAAGTACTGCACTTTTTTAACTGTTGCATACCCAGATTAGTGCCGTCTGCAACCTGCCACTCAAGGTAGGTATCCCAACTGCTCTCCTGTATTTCTGGTTCTGTATTGTTGGAACACTATCCTAAGTGTTTATTAAGTCTCATGGTAGTGCACCAAAATAGTTCTGTAATAGAATGGATGGAGAACTGTGCATGAAGAAGGGGACTGTAGCATCCAGTGCTTCACCTTATAGAAGCAGCATAGTCTATTGTAATTGTGTCTCATCCAGGAGATGCAAATAATAGCAAGTACCAGTGACTGAAAAATAAATTGCTGATATATCTCTAGTGATTACATTTTTTACATTTCAAGGAACTCCTTCACATAATTCTGGCATGATGCAGCAGAATTATGTGGAAGTGTACTTTGAAATGCAAAAGATGTACCCACTAAAGGCACATCAACAATATTATTTATGAATCAGAATGTCAGGTCCAGACTGACTCTAGAGAGCAACTAAGTTGTGTACCCAGAGGCTGATGATTGATCAGATCATTGGCCGCAGAAGATGATAACCAGACCATTTGCCTGATATAGACGAATGCCCAGACAGTTAGACAGGAAGGGATGGATGGATAGATAACAAGAATTAATACCCAGCAAAGGGTAGATCTGGAGAGTGATACTGTCAGAGGAAAGGATGACAACAGTTTCTGTACTAACTGTGAGGGATTATTCATGTCATACCTTCAAATACCTGTTAGATTCCTCTGGCATATCTAACTATGTTATGAGTAAGTACATCATATGAAGACATAGGTGCGCATCTGGCAGTTGAACCATTCCTTCAGTTCAGACAGCAAGTAATGATGCAGCAAACCCCGTTCTAGTTTGTATTGTTATGTTTTGCCAAATTTATTATTAGTTTGGACACAGTTCAATGTGGAAGATCAGGCTTCCCCAGACCGAAAGAATTGCCTGAGAATGCAAAGGTTAATTCTAAGGAATCATTCTCCTAGAATCCTGGAATGAAAAGGTTAAAAGGGCATCACTGTGTGCATGTCTCTGTGTGTGTAGGGGGACTGGGTTCCCTAAATGTCATCTATGCAAGTGGTGTCATGGTGTTGCTGTCTTACTGTAGATGTTTATGACAGCCTAGCAATGAACAGTTCTGCAAAGTATATTCCACTACATATTTTTCCAAAGAATATGCATGTCTGCGTAACATGAATAAGGGGACTATAGGGCTTATTATGGATTTATTGCTGGTGACATATTTTTTACAAGAATGCAGCAAAAGTCTGGATCTAATAAGGGGACTATAGGGCTTATCATGTATTTCTTCCAGGTGACATATTTTTTTACAAGAATGCAGTGAAAGACTGGATCATAAGGTAGATATTGGGTGTGTTTAACTTGACGAAGTAGTATGCAGAAGTAGAAGGGAGGTATAGTTGTAATGTTCCCAACCCTAACTCTGTATTATAGAAGAAAGATATGCACTGAGAAACACTGTTAAAGTCATAGTACAGATGCAAATGTTTACAACAAACTATACTAACATATCTGTAGCAAGAACACCCCTCTTAATAAACATGTTATATAATTTAACAGAGCATCTTGTGAGAGTACCTGTTGTATAAGTGCAGTGCCAACATGGGCATGTCATGGGAACTGATTACTCTGCACTAATACACCATATACTCCTAGAGGAGGCTGCAAATAGATTTTACTCAGCTAGCCTTTTGTAGATACTTGGTAATAACTCTGCCCCACTTATAAGGCATATCTTGATCAAACCATTATACATTATATTTAAAGAATAATCCTTTTTATTGCAAGTAAAATTGAACAAAATTGGTAACATGGCTGGAGAGTATTTTACAATCACTGCCCTTTCTGCAACTTGGAAAAATGTTAAAGAGAAGATAAAGTTTCATATTATTGTTATAATATCAGAAAACTTCCCGGTCATTATCAGAAAACAGAAACTGGAACTTGGTGAAAAGACAGCTATTAGATTTCAAAGCAAGCATAGCTCACTATTCAGTCTGTTTTCCTTTCATTGCATTCAACAGTGGAAATGCATGGTATTAACTACGTTAATGATACTCATGGAAATGCTGCCTGTAATTTCCCCTTTCTCATTCTGTTTCTCTGCAATATTGCCTCCCTGTTCCTTTCTGTACTATTGTTCTGTTACCATGTTTTAGTATTGGCTTTATTTACCCACTTTGTCATTTAAGTTTTATTTTACCAGTGCTTTAGCCTAAGAATCATCCTTCCTCTCTTTCATACAGTGTTTTATGTTGTTACAGTATCATTTTGCCAGTACAGTATTTTACTAATATGGTATTAAGCTGATGATTAATGTTTTTGTTGTTATATTCCTTTAGAATTATGTCAGTGTTTCCACTGCCTCAGCATTGATAATGAATCATTATGCCATGTTCTATAACTTTATCCAAGTTTTGCAATGTCATTTTAAAACTTATCTTTGTACTGTTTGTGACTTATGGCATGAGTTGTTGCTGAACAGGTTTTAAAGACTAAAAAACACATCCATTTAGCAAATAAATTAAAGAGGAAATTTTTGTATAGATGCTTCTGGTGGTATAGATCAAGAATGAAGAAAGAACAAATGGTCATTCTTAGAACAGTTGTCAGGATATCAGGTACAACAGTCTCAAAGCACTTAGCAATGAGTGATAAAAGCAGAGTAAATAAGCAATAATCCCTTGAACTAACAGGCAACAAGTTAACAAATGGCTGCCTTTCTGAAGCAAATTCATAGGAAAACTGGGAGTGCCATCTGACTGGCCTGCATGCTTAAAAAATCAATAATGAAATGAAGTCTCTATTTTGTAGCAGACAGTTTTTAGCAAAAACACTCCCAGAGGATGAAATAAAAAACAAATAAATTATGCAGAATTTCTAATGTGGTTACTAGTGAATCTACTTTGAATTAAAAGAAAACATTGCAGACTTAGGCTGAAATTTACAAAAACAATGAAAGTGCAAATGATTGTTGGGTAAAACAGTGAAAATGTGGAGCCATACCTTCCAAGCAGAACTGTCTTCTGCTCTTTTCATAATTTTGGTCTGAATCTATCACAAATGTTTGATCCACTGAGCATTAGTTTCCCATTAGTTTATAGTCTGAAAAGTTCCAAACTGAACTCTGTCTTTGTTTCTGTTTGTGGTAAAGTGTTGTCACTCACAAAAATCTACTGCTACAATAAGACGGATAATGCATTGCCTACAGGAGTTTATCATACAACTAAAGAAGGCTGGACTTAGCAACTGAAGGGCCAAATTTGAACCATTTTGGTGGAGCCCCTCAGCTGACCCCCTCCTTTCATGATCGGTTCTTGGACCTAAGACTATTTCAGATTAGGTGAATATATACTGTTACTGTTTATTAAAAGCAAAGCAATGTGCATTTTTATTGTATTACTTTTTGCCATAAGACAGAAGTAAACTACTGGAATCCTGGAGGACCGCAAGATCCAACATCTCCTGTAGTTTGTCTGTCAGGGTCTGTTTAACTCAGTCAAACACACCTGTTTGATGAGTCCCTGAGACCCTGTGTCTACATGGTGCTCTAACAAGCAGGTACACCCTGACATATCAGTAAACATATTTCCAAATTGCTGAAGTACTGCATGGATCTCCCGAGCTGGGGTAGAAGATCACTGCACACTTCCACCTTGTATCTCCCCATGTACACTTATTTGTTTTATTTTTTCTTTCTTTTCTGTCACCATGCTTTTCCTTCTTCACCTCATTGACTCATGCTTTACTCTTTCACACCCCATGCCCAACAATAGTACCCACTGTGAATACTTTATTTATATATTATTTTGTCCATAGAAACAGTATACTGTGTGATATGATGACAGTGCATAGGCAGCCTTCTTACTGATTTTATTGACTGAATTCTTATTCACTTCTATTTATTGTGCTTATTCTGACTTATACCTCTCTTGTGCTTGCTCTCACATTACCTCTATTGCACTGATGCTGATTGAAGTTTGTTTCTTTTGTTGTATTTCCACAGTGGTGAACATGAAATGGTCTAGGTGCGTCAGTGTTCTACACTTGTTAACAAACATTAAGTAAAATAAATTTTGCAAGTTAAGTACTCTGTAGACTGTAGACTATAGTCGGGATTTACAGCAGACATCACTAAACTGATCGTCCTACCAAGAAGCTGGCTCATTTTGAAGCATGAATCCTAATCACATTTTCTGGCTCATCACAGTTCTAGCTCTTCTCTCCCTTGCCCATTGGCATTGCATGCCAAAACATACCGGACAAATGAGTAATCTGGGATGTATTTAATGGTAGGAGGTGTCTGGGTGGCAAAAACAGCATGAAAAAAGTCTAATTTGCATTATTTGTTTTTATTTCTCATTACTCCTTTTTCCAAGGGTCTCCACTCTTACACTTTTTGTGAATGGTTTAAATTCCTTACCCCGTTAATTATCATTCAGTGTTACAGTCATTGTGTTCCCACAAAACCACATGTTGAATGTTCTCAGAATAAGCTCAGGCATCTTTCTCTAAACAATCACACTGCTCATATACCACACTACTCGTAGAAATAGTTCTGAAAATTCTTTTTTATTTATTAAATTGTTTGTTAAACTGGTAGGTGGACTAATACATGTAGGTCTTTTCCAGCCATATACCAGATTCTCAAGGACTACAGTAAGGATTACCTGTAGGAATAATTTGGAGTGGTCACTAAGAAGCACTTTTTGGCAGGTAGGAGAAAATCAGAATGCCAGATGGAAACCTACAAGGATGCTGGGAGAACATACAAAACCCACTTAGTTTGTTCAGGTTTCTGTAATATACTTTGCTCCCAAACTCCTCCCCAACATAGTTCAGCCATTTTCTTGATTTAAGTTAATGCTTGCCCCTGTGTTGTGTGCGACAATGAAACTGTGACACCCTTGCACTATACTTATGAGCCAAACTGTTCCTTATCAGTGGCGGATCCAGGAATTTGCAAAGGGGGGGGGGCGCAGTCTGGTTAGTTGACTACTATCGTGGAAGCGAGAAAGTGGGATACTGGGTTTGGTGGTTGTGAAAAGATCACCATAAGAAGTTTTGACATCATGTGTGGAAAAACATCAATTAACATTTGGTTGCACATGATTTTGCTGTGGATATGGTAGTACAAACATAATTCCTGTGCAGCACACAGCACATGTACAGATAGCACAAGCAGTTTCAATCCATGTCTGGAAAAGATGATTGGTTGCTCATACCAAGTCGCATTCTTCTTCCATTTCATAGTGGGCATATGCACTGCTATAAACTTGGAAAGAAACCCTTTAAGGTGGAAATAACTACAGCAAAATCTATGCTATTGTTATGCAACATAAAATGTATACCACAGACACAAATGTCTGAATAAATAAGCAAAAGGTTCATTTAGTGGATGTACCAAATAACTAAACTCATAATTAATGGGAAGGACCTATTCATCCCTATTCCTATATATTGCACTCTGAGGATCTAGAAGACCTGTGTGGGAGGTAAGTGTGCACTCCTGGAGAATCACAATAATAAAACCACAAAAGAGCCCTTTCAAGATCTAAAGTCATTGTTTTCAATGTGGGTCTCTGCAAGGTCAATGTAATGTGTTAACAGAGTTCTGAGTTCCCCAAAAGTTTTAACGTTCATTTCAGTGGAACACTTCCCACAGCCATGTAGCAGCATTTGTTAACTACTACCGTGTACTTTATTACCTGATAAAATACAATTTGAATGATGTTGGCTATAGTGTGATATGTGATGAAATCAAAGACATTGTCCTGAACAAGGAAGAAGTGCATCTGAAAAAAAGGCATTAGGCAAATGTCAATATTTAAATGAAAACTCACACAATCCAGCGGGAGTTTGCAGTACTTAGCAAATTATGACATACTGTACATGATATATACACTGTAGCAGAGGTGTCACTAACTAACATACAATACTGACTCAAAAGACTGTTCAGTTCCACTAATATCCCTATTACTGTCTTTTTTTTCTGAGAATGACTTTCAACACTACACTTCTACCTTTGTAGGTTTCTATCCCAGAGCTGAATAAATGAAATAAAATAAACAGTGTTAAACTCACAGAAGCTCTCTCTTGGATAAAAAAGAAATAAAATATGTACAAAGCAATGAGCCAGTGACTACTACATTTGAGGTATTTAATGCTCAATAATCCTGCTGGTAAAATCTGAAATAAGACAAATTACAACATGGTTTTAATCATTTTAGTTTTACCCTGTACCCCAACATTGAAAGAACAACTAAACAGACCACACTTGTGGGTAAATACTAGCATTATCCACACATTCTTTTGTGTGTGTGTGTTTATTGCACAATGGCTTTTTTCTGCAATCAATGTTTTAGGAGCCTATTTTATTTTATTTTTTTCTCCAATCAAAAAGTATGTCCTTCTCATAATCCCACCAATTAGTAAAAGTTTACAGTGACATAATAAAAAAATGTAAAGTCTGAACATAAATTTTAAAATAAATTGCTACAACTCTCCCTTTCAGTGACAGTTTCACGTGCTACTTGACTTGATATTGTTTCAGAGATGTTGTTTTTCATTTAATATAATAATGAACAATAGACTTTTCAAAACAGCAGATCCAATATAGTTAAAGATGTGCTTATATGATCAGGAAGAGTTGTCCTTGCTCTGTAACCACCTGTAGCAGTGGTGCACCAAACTGGTGTAGGGGCAGGGCTATAACAAAATTAATTAAATTTGCAACTAACCAGCCCAAAAAAACTCATCACTACAAAGCCCTCACATCAACTTGGCTTGTTTGAACTTCCTAATAAGTGTCCTACTCCCAGCTAAAAGAGAATAGAACACCCCTACGTAATGGAAAAATGTCCATTAGTAGGTAACTTGTACAATGGTATACACCAAGAGACATTTGGTTAAAAAAAATTTGGTCATGGCACACACATTGTACATTCTCTTACAGAGATTTCTTATAGTTCACATACATAGCTAGCCTCTGGAACTGCAACCCAGTCTCACATGAACAATCCCACAGTACTTAAATAGTTACAAAAATACTTAAGCATTTGTTTTTAGCATCAGGAATTTAAGTTGGGCATCTACTACACTCTTCTACTTCCTTACTCCAAAATGCGTTCACCATAAATAGAACACATTTATGAACACTTAAACTTAAAACTGTTACCCTAGATCAGTTGTCCTGATAGCATAGTAATGCTTCTATATCCTCCTGTTTGGCATCCTGGTAGCTTTACTGATATAAAATGCTGAGCATTTTTCCCAGAAAGCCACACAGATCACATTACTTGATTTACACTAAAATACATCCAGAGCTAAATGCAATTCGCCTCTTAAAGATCCACTTTAGGTATGCTGGTGCTGGAATATATAATTATTGCAATTGCAGTCTCCATGTATTCTCATCTCTCTTTTAGTTACCATTCCTGCTTTTTTTATAACTCCCATTTACATAAACTTTTAATGATCTCCTTTTGTATATATAAATTCTGGCCAATTTCTTAATGCTTCTGATTGATTTGGGAAGGCGCTAAGCATTTTCAAATTATCAGAAATAATGTTTTAATGCTATCACTATCCAAAGAGTTATACAATTTCAAGGATCTTCTACTATTATTCTCAACGGTGATCTCTTTGTTCATGGTACCCTAATTCTATAAATAACTCTTATATTTACTCTTTCTGTATTGAAACACTCCCTTAATCAATAAGGTTACTAAGAACTTCAGCTAGGAAGTTCACAGGATGGTTGTATGTGTTACTTTATACTTAAAAGATGTTCTTATGATTAATTAGTTTGATTCAGTATTATTTACGATGGATAGAAGTTAGAACATTTCTTAAGACTAAATGTATGACAGATCCTTTCAGTGTGGAACATGGACATTTTTCAGACATGAAATGAGGAATGTTCCTTGTAATGAGGTACACTTGAGAGGTATGCCTAAAGACGAGAATAAGGCAAGATGATGTACGGTACTCTTGCTGCGATATGCATTTCAGTAATAAAACATCTGTGTCCATTGTGATATGCTGCAACAGCAAGACACCTCTCACACCAATGGTTTTCTTGAAATAGCAGCAGAAACACCTAAGGTTAGTACAGTAAACTCTCAGTTAACTGGCACTAATGGGGATTGGTAGATGTCGGATAACTGTAGCTAAAGAGGCCTAATACTGTACCCTATACTATACCATACCTACCATAAACACTGTATGGATTTGATTTTAATATTGAAATACAGTAATTAAAAGCCTAGCTGGAATAATAATATTTTAAATGTATATTTCTGCTAGAAAGCATGGCACGTGGAACAGTTTTCAATGGCACGCTGAGTGGATTGGAACTGAATTAACTGAAATGAGAGAGAGTGAGTGAATGCATATATGACAGCAGAACAGATTGTGTGTGGCAGAGATCAGCAAGAGAAGGAGTGAGTGAATGCAAGTATGAAAGCAGAAGTGACCGTTTGTGAGACATCAGAGAGATGTATGAAAGTTGAATAGACAGTGTGTGAGATCGGAGAGAGAAAGAGTGAGTGAATGCATGTATGAAAGCAGAAGCGACCGTTTGTGAGACATCAGAGAGATGTATGAAAGTTGAATAGACAGTGTGTGAGATCGGAGAGAGAAGGAGTGAGTGAATGCATGTATGAAAGCAGAAGAGACTGAGGATGAGAGAGCGGAGAGATGTATGAAAGTTGAACAGAGAGTGTGTGTGTGTGTGTGTGTGTGTGTGTGTGATCAGATTGAGAAAGAGTGAGTGAGTACATGTATGAAAGCAGAAGAGAGAGTGTGTGTCAGAGAGTGAGTGAATGCACGTATGAAAGATGAACAGACTGTGTGTGAAAGAGATCGGAGAGATGTATGAAAGCTGAAGAAAGTGTATGTGGGAGATTAGAGAGAAACAGCGAGTAAGTACATGTATGAAAGCAGAAGAGACTGTGTGTGAGAGAGATCAGAGAGAGAGTGAGTATGTATGAAAGCAGAAGTGACTGTGTGAGAGATCAGAGAGATGTATGAAAGCTGAACAGAGTACGCGTGAGAGAGAGAGTGAATGAATCCATGTATGAAAGCTGAAGAGTTCCTGTGTGAGAGAATGTGCAATCTAATGCAAACTTGAGTGAGTGTGGAGAAAGTGTTGCCATTTTAGCAATTTGACTTGTTTGGATTGACTTATTCTCAGGTTGGGGAGAGATGGAATTTATTCTTATTTTCCTTTTTAAACTCAAGCTTTAAAAACAAAGTATGTTTCGGGGGGGGGGCAGAACGTGCAACACATGAAAACGGAATTGTTCATACTGTTCTGTATTTCTTCAGTTTTTTTTTTTGCTGGTTGCTTGAGTACCAGTTAACTGAGAGTTTACTGTAATCAGTCCTGCTAGTGAGAATGACAGGCAGTGTCCTTTAGCTACATACTTTTATTTCCAGGCACAAGCTGGATGCCTGTCTCTAACACTTACAGACAAACATGCACTATATTGTGTGACTACCACTTCCACCCACTAGGTTAGTGCAGCATTGGGCGTTCGGTCCATGATTGGCAGGCGCTCCTTCCATGATTG
Source organism: Protopterus annectens (assembly GCF_019279795.1). Taxonomy (NCBI): domain Eukaryota; kingdom Metazoa; phylum Chordata; order Ceratodontiformes; family Protopteridae; genus Protopterus; species Protopterus annectens. The sequence continues at coordinate 955,131,948 of NC_056746.1, forward strand.
ACAGTGGGTGCAGGTGGGGCAAAGTGGCTAGTTATTAACACTATGTATACCCTACAACATACCTCTCAACTGTCCCAGATTTTGACACAAATTTTAGCTCAGTCCCTCTTAATCCCTCCTAAAACTGGTCACTTTTGGAGATGTGGTGGTGGGTTACACTTAATAAATAATGACAGTATAATTAGAGTTATGGACTTTTTTACTTCAGAAACTGTATATTAATTCACATTAACTTATTCTTTTAACAACTCAAGTTAACACTATTAATGTTTTAAAAAGTATCCCTGATTATCCATGATTATTTTTGGATTTGTCCCAGTTTGTCTTAAGATTTGTCCCCATTTAGTTGAGAGTTATGCCTTAGGAACTATGGAAAATGAATATGAAAACAATAAACAAATACCATATCTATTACTTATGAAGCCATTTCTTATTAAAACACATGGAACTACAGAAAATGAGTAAAATGAACACTTGTGTCATTAAATGTAAAGCAAAGCTGATGTAGTACACAGACGTGAACACATGCAGAGGTTGAAGGTCAGCCAAAAGTAGGTGACAGCTTGTAATTTATTTATTGTATTTATTTAGCATTTGGTAACCGGGAAAGTCCAACTGGGTCAGAAACTCATTTCAGCAGAGGCCCAGGGATAAAAGCTCCATTACTGCAAAAGTTCTCCATTAAAAAGCTTGCCTCTCAACTGTCCCTGGTTTTCAGGGACGTCCCTGAATTTGACTCATATCTTAGCTCTGTCCCTCTTCATCCCTCCTAAAACAGATGACTTTTGCAGGAAAGATAGTGAACTGCACTTAATAAATACTGACAATAAATAAGGGTGTATACTCCTTTAACATCAAATGATATACATTACTTCACTTTCCCTTATTCTGTCAATGTCTCACATAAATAGTACTAACAGTTTAAAAGTGTCCTTGACTGTCCCTGATGTACTCTGGCTATGTCCCCGATTCTGTTGACATTCCCTGTTTGGTTGAGAGCTATGTTAAAAAGTACAAAATGAACAATCCCATCCATCACTGCAGGTAACACTCTAATGCTGGTACAGGTCAATCACACATATACAACTTTCCCTGCACAAAATGGGGAGCACCAGGGTAGTGTTTGTGATTTAAGACATTGATGTTCTTAGTGAGAAAGTGCTGTGGTCACTAGAGTTATGTCAGAGTTTGGACAGGTACATGCCGAATGGGACATTATATTCAATAACTGGCCTAATGAATGTAGAACACAGTGGAATGATCATAATCATGGACCTGGATGCCATACTCTTACTACTAAACTGTGTAATGAAAAAGGGCTTCCTTACAACAATGGGTTACTGAATGACAGCTTATTGTCCACATGGGTTCCCAGGTCTCTCACTGCTGGGTCTAGTTTTAGGGATGTGTTGTGTATGTGATCATGGCAGGGGATGTCATGCTTGCCAAAGGAAATAGTTATACATTTTTGGCATTTAATTTTAAGCCATTGTTTTGACACCACATATTTGTTTGTGATAGTCTCCCTGAAGAATCTTGGTATCTTCTGCAAAATTTTTTTTTGATGCAAGTGTACAGTCATCTGCAAACTTGGTCAGCTATAAGCCCTTAACATTAACTTTGACCAGTGAGAAGTAGATGACAAAGAGAAGTGGCCCAATAACCAAACCTTGAGATACACCACTAGTGATAGGTCTTTTTGAGGAGGTAGATCCACCCACTACAATTTCCTGGGTTCTCATTGTGAGTCAGTTTTCTACCCAATGAGATTAACATTTAAGTGGATGAGTTTATCAGCTATGCCTGAATGGGGGGGGGGGGGTGTTAAATGTTTTTGCGATGTCAAGGTATGTGGTGTGCAGATCTCTCAACTGTCCCTCTTTTGGAAGAATGCTCCTCTTTTTAGGTCCTCACAAAATTTTTAGAAACCCTTTCATCACATGATTTTTGAAGATGTCTAGTATACAGAAAAAGTATACTACATAACCAACATACTAGTAGCAATAATAATTTAAAGAAACAGGAGACACATCTTACATCTCCCCTTTTCTGAAACAAAAATAGATTATCTTGTGTGGCAGAATTTTGTGATACAATTCACTAAGGTCTACAGATTTTTCACTTTCTTTGATGTTGTTGATGTTGTTGTTGTGTCTTTCGGCTTTTCCTGGTTAGGGGTCACCACAGCAGAACACCGGTCCGCTAATGATTGGCAGTTGATTTTTACGTGCCGAGTTTCCAGCCCTGACGCACAACCTTTAACGAAGGTACGCCCATTCATGCATGTCTCCACGCAGAAGACGCTCTAGCTGAGTATCTAACTGGACAGCGCCTTACTGTGGGGAGACAACGCTACCGCAGCACCACCACCGTGGATATTTTCACTTTCTTTGATAATGTACTTATATTTTTCTATCACTTTTGTCGCTCTGTTTTTTTAAGCATGTATTTCTGAGTAGTATCCCACATTCCTACTGGAAGACTAAAAGCAGGAAGCGTTATATGCTATTTAGTATTCAAATTTTATGCTAATTATATGTCATGATTTTTAGCTGGAGGTTTTTATTTTTCAGGATCCTTTGTTCTTATTTTCATTGTCTGCAGATTGAGAAGTATGGCAGTGTGTACAGATTTTCTCTCATCCGGTGCTTCAGCAACCTTTTGGAAGAAGTTGACCAGATTAAATAGAATCTGTCCCTAACAAACCCAAACTGGCAAGGGTCAAGAGTCTGCAAGCTGCCCATTTCCTTTTTTATTAATTCCATAATGACCCTTTTCATAGCCTTACAGATAAGGCTAGTCAGGTTAATAAGGTCAATAGATGGGTGGGTCAGTTGACACCCCACCCTTCTATAATATGTTGCAGTCCTCCACTTTTCTGGTGCAAACTGTGATTCATGGCTGATATTGAAGAGCCTCTGCAGAGGGTCTGACAGGTCCTGTTTCAGGCTTACCAGTAGGCATCCTAGTTTATCATCTGGCACCACAAGTGTTCTTGACCTTGGATAGTGCTTTGAGGACTTGTTCCTTGGAGATTTGAGAGTGAGAGATTTGAGACTGAGTGGTTGTGGTTGCTGGTATGTGATCTAGGTGTGTGTGTGTGTGTGTGTGTGTGTGTGGGGGGGTATAGTAAAGTTAGTGCTAAATTTATCTGCTAGTATATTGGCTATGTCCTTAGGATTAGAATATGTGATATAATTTACTATTTGCTCATTAAAGTTTCAAGCATTACTTCTGAGGTGTCTAACATCATTAAAGAAAGCATTGTAATTATTTTTTTTTGCCTGGGTGGCTCTTTTTACCTCATATCTAGCTTTGGTTAATTTCATCAGGGACCATAATTCCCTGTTATGTTTGGCAAGAGCATTTTTGGCATTTGGAAGGTTACATTTATTTTTAAGTAAAATGAGCTTTTTCTCTTTATTGTACTGCCTGATTATGTTTGAGTTTCACCACAGGTGTTTCTTTTTAAATTTGACGCTGTATTTATTTCGGTGGTGGACAGATATGTCTATGCAGCATTTACATGTACATGGAATCTGTAGATGAAGGATTTCCCATTCATAGAGGGGTCATTGGTCTAGAAGGGAATGTTGAATTTTACCAGGTCATCACACAATTTTCATAAATTAATTTTATCAAAATTTATGAATACTGAATTACTGGAGGATGATTTTAGCTTTAGTATAATTTAATTTCACTATATAAGATGTTACAACTTGTGGGGAACAGAGTTGTTGCATAAAGGTAAGAACCAAGTCCAGGATTTAGTCTCCCTTAGTAGGGAGGGGTGCAGACTAGCTGGTCCAGCAAGTATGCATTTATGAAGTCCAGAAATATTTAGGCATAGATGTTTGGGGATGTACACGTTTTCCAGGTGATGAAAGTTGATGTCCCCTATGAGAATGTTGTTTGGCTGTATGCTTAAGGCTTCCTCCATACTACTCATGTAGGAGATGTGGGCCAAAGTGGAAATGGGGGAAGGCCCTATGGTGTACTATAATGTGATATGAGGTTCTGTTAATGTTAAGCTGGACATATAGGAGTTCCAGGTTGCTATTCTGCATAACCAGTCCGAAGGTGAAATTTTGTTTTGCCTTTAGTGCGGTGGGTCTGAACACATGGTAAACATTGAAAGCTTGCAGTGATGGGAAGCTTTCAATATTGTCGTACCAGGTTTCCTTGACAATGTGTATACTGATACAGTCGAAGGCCAGAAATGTCTGTAGGGAGTGTAGTTTTTTGTTAAGTCTTCTGTCTGTTAGCAGTAATACCTTCATATTATCTGAAGTTTGCTTTGTTATGCTGGAAGCTTTTGAAGATTGACTTTGCCTTAAAAAACATTATGGGGTGATAAAGTTTTTGCCAATATACAAACGTCTTGAGGGGACAGATGTACAAAGCAGTCTGGGCTATCTACCATGTCTTTTCCAGGTAGATATATATTATACAGCCATTGAATGACAAAAGAAATAAAGCCAATTTTTGAAGTCAGTCATCTTTTGTGGCACAATTCTGCGTGAAGATAAAATACTGCTCAGGTCTAGGCTCTTACCTCTTTTCTGAGAGCTCCATCAGGTCTGTCATTATATAGTCCAGGAGGGTATGCTTCAGGCTAGGTTATTTGCTTCCATGTGTACTTTGACTGTGTCCTATGTGTACATGTGGTGCAGTGACTTGAGTTAATGTGTTATGTGGTGAATCCTGGCTCCCAGTAGGTGACTGACCATGATCCTCTCCTTGCTCAGCTTAGTGAGTGGTGCATCAGTGAGTTGCACAGTGGAACCTACAGTCAGATTTTCTGCCCAAGGAACAGTAGATGTCTACAGTCATTCCCCTGCGCAAAGGAGGTCCAACCACCGGGTAACTACAGGCCTGTATGTCTGACCAGCCTCATATGTAAGGCCATGGAAAGAAGCATCATGGACGTGATAAATTAGGACATAGGCAACTTGTGAAAGTTGCACCCAACACAGTTTGGCTGTGTTAAAGGAAGGTCATGCCTAGTACATCTGGCAGACTTTTTTGAGAGGGACACCAAAGCACTGTATGAAGGCAAGAGTGTGTACATAGATTACTTCGACCTGGCCAAGGCTTTTGATACAATGCCCCACTCAGGTATTACAGACAAGCTCAATAATTTAGGCATAAGCCCTTATATCTCCTGCTGGATAGCCAACTGGCTCACTGATGGGACCCAGGAGGTCAAATAGGTGAGGCTGTCTCCACCAAGAGACCAGTCATTAGTGGAATACCTCAGGGCTCTGAACTGGGCCCGCTCATTTTTGGCATCTATTTCTCTAAAATGAAAGCAAATGCTGAAAGTTTATGGCTGATTAAGTTTGCAGATGATTGCAAGCTGGGGGTTATCATTGACTCCCCTGCAGACACTAGCATTCCTTAAGAAGGCCTATCTCTGATTAATAAATGGTGCCAAAGCCATGATCTTAAACTGAATGCTAAAAAGACATAATTTTACCCTTTGGGAAGTCAGCATCCTGGCTTATTACCTTGTTGATAATACGTCCCTAAGAGATGACACAGTGGTCAGGGATCTGTGTATGCATGTAGACAGTAGCCTTACCTTTGACCATCATGTGGGCATAGTGGTGAGGAAATCCTTTTATGTTGTGCAGCTTATAAGTAAGGGCATTACATCGAGGTCCAAAGAGGTCATTATCCCATGGTACTCTACCCTTATCAGTCCAGTCATAGAATATAATTCTCCCTTCGGTATGTACCTGACCAGGCATATGCAGCAACTAGAGCGACCTGAAAGTTTCCTTCCAAAAATAATACAAGGCATAATAAACCTGCCTTATGCACAGCACTTTAAAGCTCTTTCCCTCTACTCAGTTTCCTATAGATTGCTGAGAAGTGTTCTATGCCTGGCTTACGAGGCATCTGCAAACCCCACACATACGAATCTCCTGCAATCTTGGCACCTCAATTTTGTCTGTGACTTAAACAGAACATGCTAGAGAGACAGATAGGTGTCCCAGACACTGCCCCTCCTATGGTACAGGTTTCCCATTCATATAAAGCTGAGTTTCTCTATTACCCAATTTACTTCCAACACCCTCACTCTCAGCTCACTACACTCCCTCTCTCTCAGTACTTTACTCTCCCACTAATGTACCTATTCTCTCTCTCTCTCTTTTCTACTCCCATTAACCCCTCACACCCCCTTTCATATTAACCTCTGTAATATCCCTAGCTTTGAAGTCTTGCAAAGTCGCTTGTTATAATAAATATAATTTTTCACAATGTTAATGATATCAAGATACTGTTTACTGTAACTATGTATTCAAAATTACTGATGTAAACAAAACTGACAGATGAAAAGTTACAAGCTGTATTAGGAGTTTTTCTCCCCAGGCCTCCGCTGAAAAAGGAGTCATGTCCAGTCGGACTTTCCTGGTAAACAAATATAAAATAATAAAAGAAATAAAAAGTGTTGTCTAGACCAGAGGATGGGATGGGGAAAAGGAAATTTACAGTGGGCCTGGCACCGATGCCCCTTATAGACAGATGTAGCTTATAAATGCCTGGCCCTCAATACATGCATACATACATACATACATACAAATGTTTCAAGCATGGGCATTAAAGCCCTTCTAGCTTGCCAATATGCCAAAACATTTGTTCCCATAATAAATGTCCAGGCTGTTCTTAAAAATATCTAAATTAGTACTTGCTTTAATGTAATTTGGTAATCTGTTCCAAGCACCAGTTACTGTGTCAGAGAACCAATTAGTACGCTTCTCATTCCTATATAATCTTCTACATAGGTTATCTGACAATTCTCTAGTACTTTTTGATAACCCCAAACATTCCCAGAGGTAGTTGTCCCTAAATGCCATATATACCTGAATAAGATCTCCTCTTAAATATCTATAAGAGACACTGTACAAGTTCAGATATTTTAGTCTTTCATAATAACTTAGATTTTCACATCCATGGATGCCCTTAGTATATTTCCACTGTACTCTTTCCAGTTTATTCATGCTTGTTTTCCTATAGGGTTTCCATATTGTTATTCCATACTCAAGTTTGGGTCTAATGTAACTAACAAACAATGACATCATTATGTTTAATTTCTTAGACTTTATAAATCCTACTTAGATACAGGAAATCATTATTTTTTCAGAAAAACTTGGATAGGCTTAGAAAGCCCCCCCTTGCAAAGTATAAGAGCCTTGTAACAGTTTATGAGTCTACAAACCTATGACTAGGATTTGGGTTTATTTGTGGGCTTTTGAGTTGAGACACCTTAAGTTATAGATGCACTCTTTGTGGTGGATGCTGCTTCAGTTGAGTGCGAGGTTGCTTCAGGTACTTGCTGCTATAGTTGCATCTGGGGCATTTGAGCTTTAGGTAGTTGGGTCTCTTTACTATTAACTGCTACCTGTTTATGTCGTGATGCATATTTGTCCTATCCTGTATGCTCAGTAATGTCATACTTTATGCAGCTATAAAGTATGAAATGCTTTCATGATTCAGACATAACTGTCCTGCTACATTGATTAAATTCCTTCTACAACAAGTGATGTTTGGATACCAGAAGGCTGAAAGGCCACAGCATCTGTGGCTTCTTCACTGCTGTGTGGCAGCTGTACCATGGCAGCTTGGAAGTAAGTGGACACATTTACAGTATGATTCATAGTTATCTCCTGAAAGTGGACACAGTTTAGAATTAGCTGGACACTCTTTCAAGGAAAGAAATGAAAAATAAAGATTACATTCTCAGCTTGTCAAATAATGTCAACCTTAACTGTTTAACCCTTGTGCCTTCTTTCTCTTGCAGTAGTGGTGAAGGACTCTTATACCCTAAAAGATTAAAAAGTCATCTCAATGACTGACGGATAAAGACACTGCATGCCTAAAAATGCATAACAGACATTTAATTTTGTATACAAGTTTCTTGTGGAGACTTTGGCTCAGCTCATCAGACTGGAAAACTGACATAAAGAGATACCTGTAAAGAACCAGGAATGTACAATGAATTTGCACAAAGATAAAATGTGGCTAAATACCAGCAAAGGGGGCAGACATCTAAAACTGCCAATATTGACAGATAAATCCTAAATAAATAAGGGTGGACAGCTGTCAGACCTCAGACATCTATAAGATTCAAAAGCCATTTTAACAATTAGGTCTCCTATCTGAACCTTAAAGGTATTACCATGATGGCACTGGGTCCCAACATGATAAGATTTAAATGCACATATCCTGTAAGAGTTAGGAAATCTTGACTGAATAAATTCTGAGTAGCTATGTGCATAATTAGAGATTTTTTTTTCACCAGCATATTCTGCCATAATAAAATGTTTATTTTTTTTAAACTAAACAGTCTGTATTGAATTATCACTTAAGACATAGGCAATCATACATTTATATAAATGGCAACAAACCCATTGACATATTTTCAGTTGCAAACATTATACCTCATATATTATGTTCAATACAATAATTTTCAATAGAACATGACATAGCTCATTCAATTCCTGCCTTCTCTTAAACCTCATTCATCCATCAAAACATTATTCTGCATGCATTGTTCCCACAGTTCCCATTTTTCTATGCAATTTTCTCTAACCCTTTTTTAAAGATTCCACTTCCAGTTCTTTTATCTTTGTTACTATATTCACTATTTCTAATACAGTTAGTTTAGACTTTGATTTCCATTTTCTAGTAAATGCTTTTCTTGGCAGACACAGCATTAAACTTAGTAAGGCCTTACTGTATCTAGACAATTCAGATCCTGTATCATAGCTCAAAGCATCATTTCCTTAGTTGCAGCAATTTGATCACCCAGTATTTCTGACAGAATAGTTTGCAGAGATTTTTTAAAGTCTTCCAACTCATTACACTCCAAAAAAGTATGTTCCCAATTACCTCTCTTTCCCGTCACACCTTCAACATTTGCAATCTACCTGAGTTAAAAGTCTTTGGAGTCTACTTGGAGTATAATAATGCCTATGCAAACATTTCCCAAGCAAAAATCCTAAATCTTCTAGACTTGTTTTGCGGATTTGGGAGCTATACATATATCCTCCCATTGTTTTTTGTGAATTGCTTATTCAGTCTCTCTTCCCAATCCTTTCTAACCTCCTCTGATTGATTCCTACAGTTATGGTGTAGTACTTTATATGGCCTACTAATTAGCCTTTTTTAATAGCAGTTTCTATTCTAGATTCAGCTATAAACTATACCAGTGCTGGTCTATCTCTTTGCCTATATTCTGTATCAGTCCTTGATGGGGAAGACAATCTGTAGCACTGGTCTATCTCTTTGCCTATATTCTGTATCAGTCCTTGATGGGGAAGACAATCTGTAGCTTGTATTCCAAATGTGTTCTTGGCCTTTTCCCATTCTGTTACCTTTCCCTCACTAATTACTTGATCCCAGTACCTTGCCAGAATTCTCAATTAAATTCCAGCCCTCTCTTGCTTATTCTCTGTACACCTATTTGCAGTTAGCCCCATCATCAGAATATCCTTTTTCCATTCCTATGTCAGGTTTGTTCTTAAAATATATTCTGCTACTTTATGAATATAATATTCTGTGCTGGCATTATTATTCTCCTTAAGGATTTGAACTGAAATCCCAGTCTATCATTATTTTTTGAGTGTCGTCCCTGTTTAGTCATCATCCTTTTCCACTTTGAATTATAATTATCTGCTTGTGCTATGCACAGGAGCCTTAACTGTAAAATATCCCTTCAAATCAGGTAATCTCAAACCACCTTGTTCTATTGGAAGGATCAGCTTATCCTACTTGACGCTTGCCCTGTTCTCCTCCCAGATAAAATCCTTTAACTCTTTATTAATTGCTAGCCACAGCTTCTCCTCTGGTTGATAAAAATATGCCTGACGTGGGCATAAAACTAAAGGGATGAAAACTTTTTCACTGTTTGTATCTTGCTATCCATATCTATAAAGTAACCAGCACAAACAACGTTCCAAACAACTACTGAACAGAATAAAACATAGAACGTTGACAGTCCCAGTGTCTTGAGATGAAACTCACCAAAAAAATGGCAATTAAGCAGCTGAAAAATGTGTACGAAAGCCAGTGGAACAAATGAAACAAATGCCTTCAAAAACCAGCGATATCCACAGCCAAACTCTCAGCAGTTAAATAAACATTTTTAGAAAGCCAGTGGAACAGATGAAACAAATGAACCAAATGTCTTCAAAAACCAGCGGTATCCTCAGCCAAACTGTAATTTTGTTAAGCGCTTTCACTTGCTAAATGGCAAGCTTCTTCAGAACAAGTTGAAACAAACCTCTCAGCACTTAAATAAACTTTTTGGCGCCAAAATTCAAAATACACAATGCTTCATATTAAAGGTATATGACACCTAAAAATACACACAATGCAAAACCTATTATTATAAAAATCCTATCTATGCTAATCACAATGTAAACAAATACAGTATATAATATATATTATAAAATATAAGTCTAAACCTTAAAAATATTTTAGTATTAAATATTTGTATGTATAATGCCTGGGTAATACAGAACAAATTATTACATATCCATCCAAACAGTCCTATAAAAACTATAAGAATCTAAACAACAATACAATATACAATGACCAAAATATATATATCTTGTCCTAAATCTACCTATCTATAAAAATATTGTAACAAAATTGCACCATCAATATGATGTGAATATATATGAATATAAATATAAATGAATATAAAATTTGGTATGCCTGTTTGTGTCTTATAATCACAAATTAACTGTTGCATATGCCACTAAACCCAAATTCAACCCATAGCTAGCAAAGGTTTAATAGAAATAACGTCATTGAGTCCTGGTGGGGTTGAGGCATCCAATAAAACCTGCCACCAATACTCTTTGTATGATAACAGGCCTTTGAACTCTCCCCCCCCGTATGTCAAGATGAACACTGTCAGTAATAGCAAACTTGAAATAGTGCCTGTCTCCACATTTTTTGATATGTCTAAAAAGAGCGTTCTTTTCATCTTTTGTCCTGATACTATATAAATGAGAATATATCCGTTTATTAAATTTTCTCTCCGTTTTTCCTATATAAAATCCTGAGCATGCCATGCATTTAGCCATATATACAATCATCTTAGTGCAACAATTACCTTGTTTGAATATTATTTTTGTACTATTTATATTTTCCAATGTTATACTTTTTTCCTGAAGAATGTGACTGCACTGTTTACAACTACCACATTTTTTAGTATAAGAGTCATAAGATATTGGTTTTAAATTCCTTTTCTCTAAATATCTCTTTATGTTGTACCCCATCTTATACACAAATCTGGTTCCAGTCCCTAAAATACTAACCAATTCCTCATCAATAGCAATGATATTCCAATTGGTAGTCAAGATGTTCTTAACTTTACCTAGAGAGGGTCCATATTCCAACACACAATATTTCCCATATGATGGACTATCTTCTAAGGAATGTATAGGTGGATCATCAGTCAGCCCTGATGCATAATATAAGCCCAACAATGGATTATATTTAAATGTTCATCCTTGAATAGTTTGGTGACTAACCCTTGCCATCATCTTGTCATCATACCCTCTTTCCTGAAACATAGTCGTGATATGTGCCACTTCCTCTATCATGTCTTTGTATACAGAAGTCATTCGGATTGCACGTATGATCTGTCCTTTATAAATGTTGATAAACCTGTTCCTGGGATGATAACTGGAAAATTCTAAATAACTGTTGGTAAAGGTATTTTTTCTATAAATTCTTGACTTAAACCCAGATCAGATTTTAGAAACACGTGTCTAAGTAGGGTACACCAAAATCATTGCTATACGAAGTGAATTTTAAATAGTTGCTACTCTGATTGAGATATATTAAAAACTGGTCCAACCTGTCCAAACTCCCTTCCCATAATATATATATATCATCTAAATAACGTGAATAATATTTAATAAAAAAAAAAAACAAAAAAAATATCTCTTGTTTTTCCCGCCTTACTGAGCTAGAGTAGTCCAGTTTCAGAGTTGCTGATCCCTGGACTTTGTTTGTAGTTCCTGTTACTCTTTGCCTAATTTGGAAGAGAGGAAGTTCCCTTGCTTACCAGTGGGAGTGGGAAGCATTAAGCTGCCTGTTGGTCCAGTTTTGTGAGGTTTCAGCCAGTAACTTGTAGTCTATTGGTCGTTTTGGGCCAGTTCCTAGCTTTTTTCAGCCCCCTGATATAAAACACGCTAACGATTTAGCGCGGAGTTGCCACTGTTGCACACAAGAGCAGCGGTGGTTAAATAAGGTTAAACTATTTGGGCCACCTAAATTACACTCTTCAAATTTCCCCTTAAAACTACCTTCCTTGAGCTGTACTGCTGATCTAACCAGCGTATCCTATAACTGAAAGGTTCATCTCTACTTGATTCCCAAGTAGACTATTCTCTATCTGTAAGCCTAGCACTTACTCCTACAGTACTTGCACCTTGATAAAGCACTCTTATTATAGATAGTACCCCACCAGCCTAAAACCCACTTCCCCCGGAGTCCTTTGAAAGTCTTTTATCTACTACTTCTAGTATGTCGAGGGATCAGTTGCTAGTGTCCTCTCCTGCTCAACTGGTGAACCTGGGAATATTGAGGCAATGTTACAATTGCCTCATGTACACAGACAATCCTCTCCTTCTCCCACAAAACACAAATACATGCAAGAGATGCAACTATACGGCCAAACTGGAGGCTGAGCTCTCTCAACATAGGACTGGCAAGACCAGACAGGAGGAGAAGGTAACCACACACAATACATACCCAGTCACACATAGTACCATCACAACTTCAAATCATACACATAATCACACAAAGACATACTCGGAGGCTCTGATCAAAAATCTACCAAAACAGCAGAGGCCACCAAAGCAGACACCCAAACAACTACCACCTCAGGACCCAACACATGCAACACATAGACCACACAGTCAGAGTGTCAAACAGTCACAACCCTTAAGGCCAAACACAATGCCAGACACACTTGTCATTGGTGACTCCATAGTCAGACACACTGACATCCCGCTCACCAGACTGAGTAAGGAGAAGGTCACAGTAAGCTGCCTGTCGGCCGCTAGAATCCACCACATAATGCAAGCACTCAGGTCTCTCAACAGCAGGTACAAGTATGACTCAGTCATTGTCCACGCTGGTGTCAACGATCTGAGACGTACCTCCTTGGACTACATGAAAAGGGACATCGAGGAGCTCTCTGATTATGTAGCCCAGGCAGGTATGACCCTGACCTTGAGCAGTATCCTACCTTCACCTAGAATGATGCCACAATACAGTGAAAAGATGATCAGCTTTAATAATTGGCTTAAATTCTGGTGTCATTCAAAGGGGATCCAATGTCTGTTTGCCTGGGATGACATGCTGGACAAGCTACGCTGCTTCGCAAGGGACGGCTTGCACCTGTCACCCCTGTGCTTCCGGTTATTGGCAAAGGCTCTTGCCACCCCCATAGTGCCTTTTTTAGGCAAGGCTCAAATTCTAAACCTACCACCCTAGAACTCCTTAAATGAAAATAACTATGGGTAATGCTGCTCATTGCCAGAAGTCTCAATCTCAAGATGCACTTTTCGAGGCCCTTCTCAATATGGAGAACATTGATGTCTGTGCTGTGACAGAAACCAGGTTCAAGGCTCCTGAGAGCACCCCAGCACTAACAGGTTTCACCTCATATCATGCGTTCCGGCCCCAAAATCCGGACAACACCAAGAAAGGAGGGGGGGTGTCCATATTCATAAAGGGCACCCACACCTCAAGGTTGGTGGCAACGCACGATGCATCGGAGACCATCCAGGTGCAATTAACCATAGGCAAGACTGCTCTGCAATTTGTAGCATGTTACAGGCCACCCTCTCAAACTCAGGAACCTCATATGGCCTTCCTGAAAACATTGGAGGGGATAAATGTATCTCCAAACACCATCATACTAGGTGACTTCAACTACCCTAATATAGACTGGGAACACTACTCAAGCCCAAACACTCTAACCCAAGATTCCTGGAGTTCAGAAACTCAAATGCCATGGAACAACTAGTCACCATCCCCACAAGAGGAGAAAACATACTTGATCTCATCATCACGAACATGGGATCAAAATGTTCAACACCGAAAGTATACCCCTCACTGGTGAGATCAGATCATAAACTAATCTTGCTGGAGGTCCTCATCCCGCCCCCACCTGAAACAAAAAAGACCACAGTGAAAAACTTCTCAAAAGCCGACTTCACACTTCTAAAAACTAGTGTGGTCTCCTTTAAGGCCCCTGAACCAGTGGTAAACATTACTCAAACCACTGAATCACTTACAAATGCCTTCTACCAGCACCTACAGGACTGCATGGATCAGGCAATCCCAAACAAATCTAAGACTCTCTGTACCAAAGGCAAGCGTCCAGTCTGGTGGACCCCAGCCATAAACAAGCTCTACAACAAAAGGAGGAAGCTACTACAAGATAGAGCAAAATCCTTGAAAGGTAAGACACCTTTGATCATCATAAGTAAAAAACTAAGAGCTCTCATAAAATCATCCAAGGCAAATTTTGAGAGAAAAATCGCCAAGGACTCAAAAGACAATCATAAGGCCTTCTTTAGCTATGTTAGAAACCTAGGAGGAAACTCCCAGATATGCTCAGAATTAGTTCAAAATGATGTGAAAATTACTGAACCTTTACACATTGCCAACATACTGGCTGACAGGTTCAGTGCAAACTTCTCCCCCCCCCCCCAAAAGGAGAGATATCTATACCAGAGGATTGTAGCCCCCCAAACATCTCCAACGCCCAGGTGAGAACTGCTCTCACTAAGGCAAAAAACACAGCATCCATGGGACCGGATGGTGTCCCCGGCTGTGTGCTTCACGAACTCAATGAGGAATTAAACCCACAGTTAGGACAGCTGTTTAATCTTAGCCTCACCTCAGGATACGTACCCAAGGAGTGGCGCACGGCGACTGTGGTCCCACTTCATAAGGGCGGTGCCTCCACCGACCCTGGAAATTACCACCCCATTAGCTTGACAAGCCTTATCTGCAAAGTCATGGAGAGGATCATAATGGAACTCATAAATAAAGACATAGGGAACTTGCAGACTTTGGATCCAGCCCTGTTTGGCTTTGTCAAAGGCAGATCCTGCCTCTTAAACTTGGTTGACTTTTTTGAGACAGTCACCAAGGCCATTGATGAGGGAAAGGCAGTCCATACAGCCTACCTCGACCTGGCAAAGGCCTTCGACACAATACCCCACTCAGGTATCATCGAAAAACTCATCAGCTTGAATGTAAACCCATACATCACAAGATGGGTTGCAAACTGGCTAAGTGACAGAACCCACAGGGTCAGAGTTGCTGGAGCCATGTCAGACTCAAAGCCTGTCACAAGTGGTGTCCCACAGGGCTCAGTCCTGGGTCCACTCTTGTTCGGCATCTACTTTTCTGAAGTACAAGCAAATACAGGAGGGTTATGGCTGACAAAGTTTGCAGATGACTTTAAACTGGGCGCCATAGTCGAAAACACATCTGACACAGATATCCTTCAGAAGGGCCTCACAGAAATGGATAACTGGTGCCAGAGCCATGGCCTAAAGTTAAACGCCAAGAAATGCATAGTCATACCCTTCGGGAAAAACAAGGTTACCCCTAGCTACCATATAGGTGGCAATCCACTGAGCACAGAAAAAGTCATCAGGGATCTGGGGACCCAGGTTGACAGTAGCCTTTCGTTTGACACTCATGTTGCTAAAGTAGTTAGGAAAACCTTCTATATTGCCCACCTGATCATGAAGGGATTCACATCTAGATCAAGGGAGGTCATCGTCCCCTGTACTCATCACTCATTAGACCTATGATTGAGTACAATGCCCCGTTCGGAATGTACCTGACCCAACACCTGCTGCAGCTTGAAAGGCCCCAAAAGTTCCTCACCAAAAGGATAAAGGGTCTCAAAAATATGTCTTATGCTGCCCGACTGAAAGAACTCCAGCTCTATTCAGTCTCATACCGCTTGCTCAGAGGTGACCTGTGCCTGACATATAAGGCCATGTCAAACCCAGATTTGATGAATATGCTTCACTTCAAAAAATCTAGATCCCTCAGAACCACAAGGGCGGGAGACTTAAACCTTGACACGGTTATAAATAGAACGTGCTGGAGGGACAGATTCATCACCCAGAGACTCCCTATGCTGTGGAACAAAATCCCGGTACATGTGAGGCAGAGCACCTCGCTGGCCTTGTTCAAGAGGAATCTTGACCAATGGATGGGAGATCGCAGATATACCCCAGGGATTACTTCAGTGTCACTGCTTGACAGAGGCACAGCAAAATAATAGGCATAGTTTTTGTTTCAAACTAAAGGGATGGCGAAAGCCACATAACTATGGCTAGGCTTATAAATGCCCTTGGGCAGATAGCCTAGTATGAACCTATGAACCTATGAACCTAATATATTGCATAAACTGGCTCTTAAACACCTTAGTCTCTTCCCAGTCTAACATAACCAGGTTAGCGAAGATGGGAGCACATGCTTAACAAAATTACAGTTTGGCTGAGGATACCGTTGTTTTTTGAAGACATTTGGTTCATTTGTTTCATCTGTTCCAATGGCTTTCTAAAAAGTTTATTTAACTGCTGAGAGTTTAGCTGTGGATATCGCTGGTTTTTGAAGGCATTTGTTTCATTTGTTCCACTGGCTTTCGTACACATTTTTCAGCTGCTGAATTGCCGGTTTTTTTTTGGTGAGTTTCGTCTCAAGACACTGGGACTGTCAGCGTTCTATGTTTTATTCTGTTCATATCTATAAAGTAGAATGTCCAGTTTCACAAGTTTTGTGTTATCTTTTGTTTAGTCTCTTCCTACATATCCTTAGCAGCTATAACAGAATTCTTTTAAACCCATACTCCTAAGTACTATATTTTATCATGTCCCCATAAACATGGGTATTGCTGAAAGAATACTTGTAAGAGTACATAGTTTGCAGCTATTGCGTTTGTTTTATTTTCATTAATTTTGTATCCTGAAAACACTAGAAACTTTCAGAATGTTCCACAATATTGAAATATTTTTGGGTTTTATCAAGTACAAAATAATAGGGAGGCCACAGTGGTGCAGCGGTTAGTATTGCTGCCTCACAGCAAGAGGCTCTCCGGTTCGATCCTCGGCTGGGGTGCCTTCTGTGTAGAGTCTGCATGTCCTCCCTGTGGTCACGTGGTTTTCCTCCGGGTGCTCCGGTTTCCTCCCACATCCCAAAGACATGCTGTAGGTGGATTGGACTCTCTAAATTAGCCCTAGTTGTGAGTGTGTGTGTGTGTGTGTGTGTGTGCCTTCTGTGGAAGGTTGGGTGCCAGGCTGGCAACTCAACACTGTAAAACTCCACTGCCAATCATGAGCAGACAGGTGATCCGCTGTGGTGGCCCCTAACTGGGAAAAGCTGAAAGAAGAAGATCAAGTACAAAATAATATCACCAGCAGTATAGCAATTTTTTCTTGATTACCATACCAATTATAGCCTTGAATTTCTGAGTCCATTATTATCTTTGCCAGTAGTTTTAAATGTAATGCAAATAAGAAAGGAGAAAAAGGACACCCCTGCCTGGTTCCTCTATTCAAATAGAGCTTATCAGAGAGGAAACCCCCACTTTAATTTTCACCTCTGATCAGTGGCAGATGGTGACTTCAAATCAAAGGAGGGCTGTAGGAGACAGCTGAGTAGGTGGGGCCAGTGTGAAGGGGTGTGGCCAATGGAAAGGGGCGGAGTTATGCTCAAAATCACAAAAACTGAGACTTTAAATACACTGCCCTGGGTGCCAAACCATCATTATGAGAGTCCAATCAAGACAAAATGAAGTGGTGAAGAAAAAAGTATTTCAATGCATTGGCTACATGACAGCTTACTTAATATCTAGATAGAAACAAAAAGTTTGTGAGACTTGAAAAAATAAATTACTTTTTAAATACATTACTAGAACGACAGTCAAAATCAAGTATAAAAAACAAGCAGCACTCAACTCAAACCACTTCTCCTTGCACTGTAGTTCTAATTATAATTTATATTTAGCTTTATAAAAGTACCAAGTAACATGCTGAAAGTAGCAATCTCTGTGATACCCCCACTTGTAAAAATGTTTCTTATCCAAAAAAAAACCTGCTGCCTGACAACTATCTACTTGCTTAATGGGGAAACCATGATCAAAATAAAAAATGAACAGCAAACAAGAAACATGCTCAAGATAAATTGCTTAAAGGATTACTGCAGAGGTTATGGACCACGCAAGCTAGATTGACATTCTGTTTAGTTTACGGGAAAAGCCCGCAAAGATGGCTGCAAGTCTCCAACAAATGTAATGAGCTTCTGAAAATACTGTAATCCTGTCCTTTATTACAAATACTGTCATATGCATTTCAATACCCAAGGCTTATACATTATCTGGTTATGTAAATATTCTCTGCATGGCAACAACAAAAAGGCTTTCAATGTTGGTAATTCTTTAACAGTATGCTTATTAAAGCTTACTTGCATCTTCCAACTTCAGACAAGCTTACATGATGGTCATTAAAGCATTGTTACTTAAACACAGAGCAACAGGCACTGCAACAACATACATTTTCTGAATAATAAGAAGTATAAATCAACAGTATAAAAGTATGATTGAAAACCAGAACATTCTGCACAGTCAAGGACAGATGAAAAGCCACTGTAGTACTTGTGTCTACCTTGGATGGAGGGGCACTCTGCACACTTACACTGCATAACTTCTACTTGCCTTGCTTGGACATATCCAGAGGCACTACATAGGGGAATGGGGTATAACAAGTATGTCACAATTTGAAATGTCTCTGGCTGATGGTGATGACCCTGACACATTTGTCATACCTGTCAACCCCAGAGCAAGAAATCTGGACAAAGGCATAAATAAAAGTGGGACAAAGGCCCAAAAATAAGGACAAGTTTTAAATATTGCTTTTATAAACTTACAAAGATAATAGAAAAGTAGGTCTTGCATTAGTATGAATTTTCTGAAGGGTATGAAATCTTAAACTCAAATGTCTGTCATTATTTTCTAACTTCAATCTTTAATGATTTCCCACTAATTTGCCAGAAAACCACAATTTTATGAAAAACGGATCAAAAATGTGATTCAAAAAATAAAATAGCCACACAATACAGCTGGGAACCTATCAAAGAAGGGACAGTTTTTTTAATATCAGTACTGTTAAGTTGAGCAGTTGACAAAACAAAGAATCTACATGCATTTCTGAAATAAAAGTACTCTATAACTCTGATCATTACAATTATTTATTAATTTTAAACCCTCCACATTTTCTTCCAAAAGAATTTTGCGGAGGGATTATTATGGGGCGAGAAACATTTTGAGCCAATATTGGGGACAGTTGAGCGGTTTGGATATACCTAATTCTATAAAGCAATTTATTTGCATGTACCTTTCAACCTCTTAATGCAGGAAATCTGGAAAAGACCAGATATATTGGGGGAACATACAATAACAAATTGCTCTTGTATAAATTTAGACAGTTGACAGAATAACAGGTCTTGCTTTAGCATGCATTTTTCTGAAGGGTATGAAGTCTGAAACTCAATGTCTGCCATTATTTAGTGACTTCATTTCTAAATGATTTGCCAGAAAACCACAAATTATATGAGGAACAAAACAAAAATAAGAAGCAAAAATCTATTCATTCTGGGAAAATCTGAATACTTGAGAGGTATAGTTCATCTAGGGCTGTCTTTGAGTTTACCACCCTTCCCCCCTCATAAAATCATGGTCAAATGGGGCCTCCCCCTGCAGCCATTCCAATGTCCAATTACTTGGCTATTTCACTCCATTTACCATAAACACTATAATGTGCATACTGCTTTACTTTTACGATGATTTGGATTAGATTTAAATGTTTTATTTTACATTTTACAGCACAAACACTAATAGCACATGCTAAACAATGCAATGCAGTCTCACAAGGAAAATAGACTGAGCATTAAAACATATCTGCCCTTGAAACTCACATTCCTTGAAACAGCACTGAATCCCACATTCAAAGAAAATACATCTGGCCAGTGGCAGATAAAGATTAACTTTGGGCTGTTTTCAAATCATAGGCCCCTTGCACATGAAACATTCATGTGTTCTTTGATACACCTACCTGATTGTATTAAATAGCATTCCTTGTATAATACAGTACAGTTGTTAGAGGGCTTTTTAAATGTATAGTTTTCAACATTTTCCAGTAAACAATGAAACAAACTGCATGCATCAATAATGACAAAACTGCCCAATTCAGAACATTTCCATCATAAAAGTCTACTCAAACTTCTACAATCCACCATTATCAGTATATATGCACAATCTCTGCAGAAGTACAAGTCATCTAAATATCTCCACATTAAAGAGATCTGTAACTAATGAAGAGGTTACTACTAGCAAACAACTTTAGTATTTCATTATTTCATATGCAAATAAAGTGCCTGTTGCCCTTGTGGAATAAATTACCTATGTTACATAAAAAAATGCTAAGCTAGTAATATTGCAATACGGAATGGATGGCAAACTGAGAACAGGTTCATAGTTACTAGGTATCTCCACCAAAGAGGACATTCTCAGGACTGCAGCATCCACCACCTTTAAAATACAACACAGTACAGTAATCGGCAATGCATCTAGATACCGTGGGAGTAGAACCTACAGCCTTCTGCATCAAAAGCAAGTATTCAACCTGTTATGCTGTTAACAATGCAAGCAGTCTCAGCATAAGCAGCACTAAACTACTCTTCCCCTGAAGCTCTCAGCTCCTTGTAAATTCCACGTGACACTCAACTGTATCTTTCAGCTTTGCAGCACAAGAAATCTGGAAAGAGCCAACATTTATTGGAGGGACAAAAGCCCAAAAACCAGGGACACATTTTAAACATTGCTTATTAGGAAGTTACTAGAATAAAATATTGAGTTACCACCATGCATTTCACTGCCAAGTCTTGAACCCAGGACCTTGTGCACTACAGTCAGAGCAACATACCACTATGCCAAATCAGCTGTTTTTTGAAGGACAGGAAGACTGAAATGTAAATGACTATCATTTAGCGAATTTAGTTCTCATCATAGCTCTCAACCTCTTAGCACAAAAATCCTGAACAAAGCCAATAATGGTGGAATACAGCCCCAATAATGGGAACAAATTTCAAATATTGATCTTATAAACTTAGAAAATTGGTAGAATAAAATATTTTGTGTTACCATGTACTTTCTGAAGAATATGAAGTCTGAAATTCAAATGCCTGTCACTATTTAGTAAATTCAAAATACAGAAAACCACATATTTTTTATGAGGAACAAAACTGAACAAAAATATGGGGCAAAAATCTGAATAGTTTTCACAAGTGGTGGTGGGCTGGGAATTCAGGCTCTTGCTACCTGCACATAAGGTACAGGGTTTGAGCCTGTTACTCTCTCTAGCCACCAGTTATATTTAACTGGGGCATTTTACACACAAACACACACACACACACACACACACACACACACACACACACACACACACACACACACTACCTGAGTTTGAAGTCCCATCATCTTCCTGCAGCAGCTTCATTCGAAATAATACAAAGTCCCTTCTTTCCATGAGAGCAGCTATCCACATGTGCCTGCAGACGTTGCAGCTCGATCCCCTTCCAGTCTATGCAGTTGTAATTGCATAGACATCTGAGCATCCGTACTCTGATGTCTTCTCTTCATAATCTGGACTGATTAAACAGCAGTCTGGATTCCCGCATGCATGTGCAGAGTTCCGGGACTGGTTAAACAGCAGTCTGGATTCCCACACGCATGCGCAGAGTTGCAGGACTCACAGCTAATTATTTTATTTCTTTTTTCTTTTATTTTACAGCTGGGGGGGCTGCAGTCTTGCAGTCCCATAGCATGAGCAACCCCTGCCTCTGATACCTCATATATCTTACTAATTAACCTTATTAATATGACAGGGAATGCAAATGCTTCCATTGCTCTACTCATAAAATCCAGCTTACTCTGTCAAATGCTTTCTCTGCATCAAGACCCATGAAATATAGTGGTATTTTCTTGCATTCTGATCCCTTCTGTATCATCATTGTTCTATTAATGTTGTCAAATGTTTGGCTTTCCTCCACAAAACCATTGACTCATATCTATCAATTTTGGCAACACCTTTGCCGTTCTTTTAGCCATTATAGACATAAACACTTTATAATTGCAGTTTAGAATCAAAATGTGCCTATATGAAAAATGTATCTGATGGGTCCTTACCATTCTTGGTTATTAGAGCAACCACAGCTTTCTTCCAGGATGTTAGTGATTCTCCTCATTTTAAAATACTGTTAAATAAAACCTCCTACATCTTTATCACTTACTTCCCTCCTATCTTCCAAACCTCCACAGGAATACCATCTATTAGAATCATAGAATCATAGGGGATTACTAGTCTAGTGACCCTGGAGGTCATTTTAAGACTAGCCGTTTCATCCCAATGTAATACGATAGAAATGCTAGTCAATACCCAAGACTGCATTTAGTGATGACTGTCCAAGTCCAAGAAGGTTGTGGGCTATACCCCTGGTAAGAATTTATGGTGCTCCATCCACTCAACAGGTTCCTCTTCAACAGTGTTATAGAGCTGCTCTGTTTCACATGAATTGATAGCCTTGTCCAAAGATGCAGCAGTCGCTGGGAGATAAATCTGTCCTTCCAGCATGTCCTATTTAAGTCACAGGCCATATTTAGGTTCCTGGAACAGGCAGCCCTAGTCCCATTTCATTTACAGATATGCAGCAAATTCATTACGTTCGGGTCTTGGATTGCTCTGTAGGTCAGGCATAAGTCTTTCCTAAGAAGTCTATATGATACGGAGTATAGCGACAGGGACTTTAGTCGGTCTATGTAAGACATATCCCCAAAGGGGATAATGATGCATTTCTTGGCATTCAGTTTGAGGCCATGCTTCTTGCAGCAGTCATTAGTTTGGGTAAGTCCCTTTTGGAGGATGTTCACATCACTAGGGGCATTTAAGACAGCAACCAGCTTGCAGTCATCTGCAAACTTGGTTGACCACAGACCACTGGTTTTGGTTTGCACCTTAGAAAAGTATATTCCAAACAGTAGAGACCCCAAGACCAATCCTTGGCGTACACCACTTGGTACGGGTCTGCTACTAGAGGTGCCTTCCCCTACTTTGACTGAGTTTTATCAGTGACCCAGTTAGCTGCCTATCTGGTAACATACGGGTTGATGCCTAGATGGGAGCATTTGTCTATTATATCCGGGTGAGGAATAGTGTCAAAAGCTTTTGCCAGGTCACGGTAGGTGGTGTGCACTGTCTTCTCCTCATCCATGGCTTTGGTCACTGTTTCAAAGAAGTCAACCAAGTTTAACAGGAATGATCTCCCTTTGATAAAACCAAATGTGTGGGTTCAAGTGTTTGGAGGTTGTCAGTGCCCTTTTTTATAAGGTCCATAATAATGCATTCCATGGCCTTGCAGATCAGGCTAGTTAGGCTGATGGGCCTATAATTGCCTGGGTCGGTGGATGCTCCACCTTTGTGTAGAGAGATGACAAGTTGTCTTATTTGCCTGTAGAGGCTGAGGAGTGTGCTTTTCCATTGTTGGGGCCTTGCCTTTGTTTTCTTGGACAGCAACATTTTGCATTTATTGTAAAGTTTGTTGATGCTGGATGTCCACCATGGCAGCTTGTTTTTATGTGTGGCTCTTGGTTTGATTCTTTCTCGTATGGCCGAGTTTATACACTTATGCAAGTGATTGTACAGGGCTTTAGTGTAAGCTTCAACACAGTTACCACTTCCAGCTTGGAGTTGGGCTTGGAATACATTTATACCTTCACCTAGGAGGGTATAGTTTGCCTTGGTGAAGTTTTTTAGTCTGATTTTACCCTTTGTGAGTCCTGCTATTAGTGCCAGCTCGAAGGTGACAGATCTGTTGTCAGTTTTAACTAATGAGGGTCCAACAGTTGAGCAGTGTATCTGTCTGACATGTTAGTGAGGACCCAGAATGTTTGTTCCCCTTGTCGGGATATGGACAATTTGTTCCAGGGCATTTGAATTAACAAAGTCAATGAACTTTTGTGCTAGCAAGTTAGGTTTAATGTAGGTTTCCCATTTGATGGTGGGATAGTTGAAATCCCCTATTACCAGTGTGTTCAGTAAAATTTGATTGTCTCCAGTTTGGTCAAGTAGGCTTCATGGGTGTTGTGACCCATGGAGGAGGATCTATAACTGGCTGTTACTTGAATGGGGGTTTTACCCACCAAAATCTGGATCTGGAGTAACTCCATGAAATTATCTAGTCTAACTAGACAGGAGGTGAATTTGTCTCTAATATAGATTGAACCACTGCCTCCTTTGGTTTTAGCATGTTCATTTTTCAGTCTAAAGGTGTGGAAGGTACTGCAGCCTTGCAAAGTGGGGGTACTCTCTGAAACTTTGAACCAGGTATGTGTGAATGCACAGAGATCTAAATCTTCTAGAGATAGAAGTGCTTCCAGAGAGTGCAGTTTTTGGTTTAAGCTCCTAGCATTTAGTAGCATGACCCTTATTTTGCTCTGATTGGTTAATTTCACATTGGTAATGTTGTTTTAGAGACCCTTCCTAAAAAGGTACTATGGGGGAGGCAAGAGACTTTTCAGTAGATTGGTTATGCAACACCATTTTTATCTTATCTCCTCCTAGCCTAACAGTTAATAATTGAGCCTCATCTGCCTCTAACCATTGCATATATAATTCTTCCATAAATATTTATATTTGTACTTTTTCTTGATTTCCACATTTATCTGCTTTATACAGAATTTCATAAAATTTCTGATATAGTTCTAATAGCTCTACAGGTTTCTGGTGAATTTCCTTGTTATAGGCTCCCTAAGCATGGTAACAACCACTTCTGCTTTCTGTTGCCTAAGCTGTTATGATAGAAGCTTTTGTGCTCTGGAATTATTATCAAAAAGCAGTTGCTTAACAGCAGTCTTTCTAAACTCATGTATATTATCCAGGTAGTCCCTTATTTTTTCTTTAGTACTCTGAAGTTGTGACAATTCTTGTGCTGTGAGATTCCACTTATTTTGCAATACTTTAACCTTTGTCAGTCCCTCTACATAATTCTTGTTACCTCTTGACCATAGGTGGTGGTGCTGCGGTAGCATTGACGCCTAACAGTAAGACATTGTCCTGTTCGATTCTCAGCTAGAACGCCTTCTGTGTGGAGACATGCGTGAATGGACGTACCTTCATTGAAGGTTGTGCGTCAGGGCTGGCAACTCTTAATATAGTTCACTACACTTTCTTTTTGTACACAGCTGTGAGACTATTCACATTCAAAGAAAATATGGAAAGTGTTGCCATCATGATAAAAAGCTATTATTCCCACCTGTTCTATATAACAGCTTTTTAAAAATGTCTAGTTTCAGCTTTTTTGATAATTTTTGAGTCTTTATACATAGTTAATGCCTATGAGCACAACCTCAGTCTCATTAAATTACAAATCAACAAATGTTCATCTGAAAGAATATAACTCATCTAACATTTAGTGTAAAAAGCATATTTTGCAGAGGAAAGCCCCTTGTACTTTCCATGTTGGGAAATCCCCGCCTTGTGTATATATACTTATGTGCACGCGCACACACGCACACACAGACACACACACACACGGGTACAGCAAGTTTGATCTAAGACTCATTTTTTTTTCTAATCACAAGATATCTAAAATTTTAATCGGAAACTCATTTATTCCAAAAGTCATTTAATATAATAACATTTGATTGAAAAGTATAGTAGGCCATGGAGAATTAATGCTGGTATGTTTTGGGTTTTATAATAACAGGAATTACAAGGCAAATTAGTTTAAAGTGCCATTTGTATGTTGCTAATGCCCACCCACATGTTGTACTCCCATGTCTGCAAGTTTGTGTTTGTGCTTCTGCAGTGATTCTCCATGTGTGGTGTTTTCTCCTTTCTCTGTAGTTATGTGGCCATGGAGTTAGTCTATTTAACTAAGTGTAGTGTGGGAGAAAAGCCCTCCATTATGTAGTGTTCATGGGGCTTGTCACCCTGCAAAAAAAAAAAAAAAAAAATTGGAGGAACATTTACTATATATTAACTTTTGGGAGAAAGAAATGTGATTTGATTTAATGTGTTTTAGATTAAATTCTTATATACTTTGCGATTAAATAAAATGTTTCTTAGATGAAACGCAATATACAACCACAGAGAAAAAGGAAAAACATAAAAAAGGAAATCATTGTTTACAAATGCTTGGAAACAACACCACCGGTAATCTGCAATGAAGAACCATAGTTGAAAGTTCCACATCAGAGTCAAATTTCCCCCAATGGAACCTCATTCACTTTATAACTGAGAACTTGTAACAAAGCTGCCTACTAGTTAATTTCTTAGTACTGCATCTGCAGCACTCCTATGTATGCTGGGAGGGGCATAAACAACATAACTTGTATGGAAGATCTGCTCAGCAAAACCTTATCACTGTCTACAAACCAAAGCATCCTGCAGGACAGCACCTCTTGTCCTTTTCCCCTAGCCAAAAAATGGAATTTTCTCCCCCCTTCTTAAGAACCACCAATAACTTCAACAACTTCAAAACCCAACTCCATTACTACTTGCTCCGTAACAGGAAGTGTAACTGCAATCTCCAAACCAAGCCTACTACCCCCCTACCTATGTAACACTCATGTCATTTAAGACTCACTTGCTATATTACTATTTACCTCATGATATCACTAATTTAGTATCTGATTGTAATTGTATCCTCAAATTTGTATCTTTAATTATTGATTTGCATCTGTATGTTTTACTGTAATAGTTGCCTTATGATTTTAACTCAAAATAGTCTCTTTACTGTTCTGTTGTCTTTGTATGTGGCGCTTTTCTCCCCGGGCCTCCACTGAAAAGGGGATTTTGAGCCCAGTGGACCTCCCCGGTCATCAAACTGAAATAAATAAATAAATACATTACATACTTCTTGGGGATATTTATTAGTTATTTATTAGTTGCAATTCAGTATGAAGAGCAAGCAGATCGAGTGCTTGTTCACCAGTCATACATTACATGGAGTACATATTATGTAAATCCAAAGCTAATAACACTGGAACTACTCTGGACTGGATCCTAGTCTCAAATCCAGACCTCTATAACTCTCCATAAACCCACAAAGACTTCCTCAATGATCACCATCTCACCTACGTTCAGATTAGCAACTCACCATATCAAACAACACTTTTATAAAGACTGCTCTAACCTCTAAAATTTCAGTTCCAAGATCTTTAACATCCATAATAACATTAATTTGTCCATCCTCTATTCCCTACCACTGGATAATACTGTTCTAAAATTTAATACAATATTTCTTGACATTCTCAATAGCCTCACTCTTATAAGAAAAAAGACAGTTAAATTCACCCAGTCACCCTGTCTATCCCCTTGTAGTAGACAATGTATAAGAGAAACAAAGCTTGGAGAAACTGGCAAAAATATAAATCTCAAGCTCACTTACAGACAGTGGCGGCTGGTGACTTCAAATCACAGGGGGGCTGCAGGAGACGCTGAATGGGCGGGGTCAAAGGGAAGGGGTGTGGTCAACCATAAAGGGGAGGAGCTATGCACAAAACCACAAAAAAACTAACTTTAATTAAATACGCTGCCCTGGGTGGCAAACCATCATTATGAAAGTCCAATCAAGACAAAAATAAGTGTAGAAGAATAAAAATATTTCAATGCATTGGCTGCATGACAGCTTACTTAATATCTAGATGGAAACAAAAGGTTGTGAGGCATGAAAAAATAAATTACTTTTAAATACATTACTGGAATGCCAGTCAAAATCAAGTATAAGAAAAACCAGAAGCACTCAACTCAAACCACTTCTCCTTGCACTGCAGTTCTAATTATAATATATTCAGCTTTATTAAAGTACCAAGCAACATGCTGAAAGTAGAAATCTATGTGATGCCCCCACTTGTAAAAATGTTTCTTATCCAAAAAAGACCTGCTGCCTGGCTACTTGAATCATGGGGAAAACATGATACAAGTAAAAATGAAAAGCAAACAAGAAACAAGCTCAAGATACATTGCTTAAAGGATTACTGTACAGGTTATGGACCACACATGATTGGCATTCTGTTTAGTTTACGGGTAAAGCCTGTAGAGATGACTGGAAGTCTCCAACAAGTGTAATGAGCTTTTTAAAATAATGGAATCCTGTCCTTTAATACCCAAGGCTTATACATTATCTAGTCAAGTATTCTCTGCATGGCAACAACAGAAAGGCTTTCAATGTTGGCAATTCTTTAACAGTATGCTTATTAAAGCTTACTTGCATCTTACGATGTCAGACAAGCTTACCTTATGGTCATTAAAGCATTGCTACTTAAACACAGAGCAACAGGCACTTTGAGTAATAAGCATAAATCAACAGTACAAAATATGACAGAAACCAGACCATTCTGCAAAATCAAGGACAGATGAAAAGCCACTGTAGTACTTATGCAGTGTGTCCTCCCCATCCAAGGTAGATACAACTACTCCTTGCCTTGCTTGGACACATCCAGAGTCACTACATGGGGAGTGGGGTGCAACAAGCATGTCACAATTTGAAATCTCTCTGGCTGACTGTGATGGCCCTGACACATTTGTCATACCTCTCAACTTCAAGAGCAAGAAATCTGGACAAAGCCATACACAGAAGTGGGACAAAGGCACAACAATAAGGACAATTTTAAATATTGCTCTAATAAACTTAGAAAGATAATAGAATAGGTCTTGCATTAGTATGAATTTTCTGAAGGGTATAAAATCTGAAACTCAAATGTCTGTCATTTTCTAACTTCAGTCTTTAGTGATTTGTCACTAATTTGCCAAAAACACAATTTTATGAAAATGGACCAAAAATGTGATGCAAAAATATAAAATAGACACACAATACAGCTTCTACCTGTCAAAGAAGGGACACTTTAATATTAGTACTGCTACCTTGAGCAGCTGACAAAATAAAAGAATCTACATGCATTTCAAGTAATCTATAACTTTGATTATTACAGTTATTTCTTAATTGTAAACCCTCCATGTTTTCTTCCAAAATTGCTATTTTTGGAGGGATTATTAGGGGAAGAGCAACATTTTGAGCCAAAATTGGGGACAGTTGAGAGGTTGGCTATGCCTAATTCTATAAAGCAATTTATTTGCATGTACCTCTCAACCTGTTAATGCAGTAAATCTGAACAAGGCCAAATATATTGGGGGCACATATAAACAGTACTAAAAATTGCTCTTGTATAAATTGAGACAGTTGATAGAACGGCTCTTACTTTAACATGCATTTTTATGAAGGTTATGAAGTCTGAAACTTATTATTTAGTGACTTCTGGCAAATCATTTAGGAATTAAAACTACAAATTTTATGAACAACAAACCAAAAATAAGAAGCAAAAATCTATTCATTCTTTGAAAATCTGGACAGTTGGGAGGTATAGTTCAGCTGGGCCTGTCTGAGTTTGCTGCCCTGACAAAATAATGGTTGAACTGGAGCCTCTGCAGCCATTCCAATTAACCATTACTTGGCTATTTCACTCCATTTACCATAAACACTAATGTGCATACTGCTTTACTTCAATGATTGGACTTCATTTGAAAGTTTTATTTTGTATTTTACAGCACAAACATTAAGTCATCTGTTAAACAAAGCAATGCAGTCTCACAATGAAAACTTAGCATTAAAACTTCTCTGCCCTTGAAACTCACATTCATTGAAACAGCATTGAAACCCACATTCAAAGAAAATACATTTTGCCAGTGGCAGATAAAGATTAATTTTGGGCTGTTTTCAATCATAGGCCCCTTGCATATGAAACATACATGTGCTCTTTGATACACCTTCCTCATTGTACTAAAAATTATATTCCTTGTACAATACAGTACACTTGTTAGAGGGTGTTTTAAATTTGTTTTGAACATTTTTCCAGTAAGCAATGAAACAAAACATATGCACCCATAATGGCAAAACTGCCCAGTTGAGAACATTTATCATAAAAAAGTCTACTCAGACTTCCACAGTCCACCATTATTAGTAAATATACACAATTCTACAGTCCACCATTATTAGTAAATATGCACAATTCCACAGTCCACCATTATTAGTAAATATGCACAATTCTACAGTCCACCATTATCAGTAAATATGCACAATTCTACAGTGCACCTTTATCAGTAAATATGCACAATTCTACAGTCCATATTTAGTGAATTCAGTTCTTGCCATAGCTGTCAACCTTAGCACAAAAACCTGGACGAAGCCAATAATGGGGGAATACAGTCCCAAAAATAGGGACAAATTTAAAATATTCATCTTATAAACTTAGAAAATTGCTAGAAAAAAGGTTGTGCTACTATGTATTCTGAAGAACATGAAGTTTGAAATTCAAATGCCGGTCAATTTTACTGCGGACAGAACAAAAACAATTTTCAGCAGAGACGTAGGGATTAATACTGCAGACACGTCTTTGTAAAATGGCAGGGCACCAGAGCAAATCCACACAAATACAGGGAGGAGATGCAGACAGAAGCCACCCCAACCAAGAATCAAACCAGAAAACCTATAGTTGTGAGGTAACAATACTATCACTGCACCATCAATTATACAAGGAATTAAACATTCAGAAACCTGAAGTCTGAAATTCAAATGCCTGTCAATTTTACTGCGGACAGAACAAAAACAATTTTCAGCAGAGATGCAGGGATTAATACTGCAGACACGTCTTTGTAAAATGGCAGGGCACCAGAGCAAATCCACACAAATACAGGGAGGAGATGCAGACAGAAGCCACCCCAACCAAGAATCAAACCAGAAAACCTATAGTTGTGAGGTAACAATACTATCACTGCACCATCAATTATACAAGGAATTAAACATTCAGAAACCTGAAGTCTGAAATTCAAATGCCTGTCAATTTTACTGCGGACAGAACAAAAACAATTTTCAGCAGAGACGCAGGGATTAAAACTGCAGACACATCTTTGTAAAATGGCAGGGCACCAGAGCAAATCCACACAAACACAGGCAGGAGATGCAGACTCCAAACAGAAGCCACCCCAACCAAGAATCAAACCAGAAAACCTATAGCTGTGAGGCAACAATACTACCACTGCACCATCAAATCTGCAAGGAATTAAACATTCAGAAACCTGAAGTCTGAAATTCAAATGCCTGTCAATTTTACTGCGGACAGAACAAAACCAATTTTCAGCAGAGATGCAGGGATTAATACTGCAGACACGTCTTTGTAAAATGGCAGGGCACCAGAGCAAATCCACACAAATACAGGGAGGAGATGCAGACAGAAGCCACCCCAACCAAGAATCAAACCAGAAAACCTATAGTTGTGAGGTAACAATACTATCACTGCACCATCAATTATACAAGGAATTAAACATTCAGAAACCTGAAGTCTGAAATTCAAATGCCTGTCAATTTTACTGCGGACAGAACAAAACAATTTTCAGCAGAGACGAGGGATTAAAACTGCAGACACATCTTTGTAAAATGGCAGGGCACCAGAGCAAATCCACACAAACACAGGCAGGAGATGCAGACTCCAAACAGAAGCCACCCCAACCAAGAATCAAACCAGAAAACCTATAGCTGTGAGGCAACAATACTACCACCGCACCATCAATTATGCAAGGAATTAAACATTCAGAAACCTGAAGTCTGAAATTCAAATGCCTGTCAATTTTACTGCGGACAGAACAAAACCAATTTTCAGCAGGGATTAAAACTGCAGACACGTCTTTGTAAAATGGCAGGGCACCAGAGCAAATCCACACAAACACATGGAGGAGATGCAGACTCCACACAGAAGCCACCCCAACCAAGAATCAAACCAGAAAACCTATAGCTGTGAGGCAACAATACTACCACTGCACCATCAAATACGCAAGGAATTAAACATTCAGAAACCTTAAGTCTGAAATTCAAATGCCTATCAATTTTATTTAACATTTTTAATCAGGACAGTCTGACTTGGAACAAATAAACAATTTTCAGCAGAGGCCCAGGAAGAAATAATGCAGACATGTCTTTGTAACATGGGAGGGCACAAAAGCAAACCCACACAAACACAGGGAGAAGATACAGACCCCACAAAGAAGGAACCCCAGCCAAGAATCAAACCCAAGAACCTGCAGCTGTGAGGCAACAATGCTACTACTACACCATCAAATATCAAGCATTGCAACATTTACAAACCACAGATATTATGAGGAACAGATCAGATCGAATATGAGGTAAAAATCTGAATTTTTTTTACAAATGGTGGTGGGTAGGGAACTCAAGTCTTTAACACCTGCATACAGGGTACAGGGTTCAAGCCTGAGGCATTCCCTACCACACCACCATAAGCACCTGGGGCATTTTCACACACACACACCCTGTTACTGAAGATCACTCAGGGGTGGTAATTTGGGAGAGGAGCTGTAGAGACTGAATCAGAATTCAGTACTGTGAATGAAACAGGAATGTAGCAACCAAGGGTAGAAAAAAAGAAAGCAGAAAGTAGACAAAATGATGTGTAACTGTCTGCCTCATTCAGAGACGAAAATGAATTTGCATGTTATGTAAAATGCATGTATATGAACCAGAGAAAGTATAAAGGCTGTTCAGTTTAGTAGTCAAAGCACTAGAGACAAATGAGTTAGATAACTACACTCCACACTTTGAATGTGTTTATGTCATGGTCTTGAACAAAATAATTTGACCTTTTGCCACACAGCTTGCTGCCTTTTGTGAAATGGTTGGAACACCTTGCACCACACATAATATGATGTATCCTGGGATAGCACATAACTAATGTATATGTTTTAAATGTGCGTGTCTTAACAGCATGAAATCTCTGGAAGAATTATGTGCCGAACGTACAATTTGATGAAGCTACCAATGAAACTGAAACACATTGACTTAGTACACAGTTTTTTAACACATGTTAGTCTGGCATGAATCATCTTTCCATGGAGGAAAAATACAGTGGGTTGGGGCAGGAGAATAAGTCAAGCTGATTTTTTTGAAAAAGATCATCTTACATTTCAATTTCACAATTATTTTTCTGGGACATAAATTAAACCAGGTCACAGCTGCTGAACCTTTTGTCCACATTGTTGTGTTAAGAGCCTTCAGTGCATGCCACATTTCCATACATCATCGATGGCCCCACCAAAGACATTCTAGGGTATCTTTCAAATTCTGATGTGTAACAAGTGTTATACAACGACCAAGCAATCATTCGATTTCAACTGTTTTACTGACGGTAACGTGGTCAAGGGGAAGGAAGGGATTTTAGAGGAATACGGGTTTTCAAACAAGGCATGTAACCTTTAAAGTGCTCATCAGAGCTATGCTTGCAAAGTGCCAGTCATATGCTAGTGTTGAAGTAATAGTATCTTGCAGTTTAAAACACAGAATACAGAACCACAGTATTTTCCAAACCAGAAAGCCAAACGCAACATTATTTAAAACTAAAACACAAACTCTGTACCATAGAAACATAAAACAATAACACAGAATGCAGCAGCACACATTGTGATAAAGTCTTCTGACTTAAGATATTGTTTTAGACTGCCCTTATTTCCCCAAGGCAAATATATTTCTCATGTAGTAGTTTATTTTGTTTTGTCATTTTGTATGTCTACATGAAAAGGTAAACCCACATGAGTACGCATGGTGCAAATGTGCATGTGCAAACACACACACACACACACACACACACACACACACACACACACACACACACACACACACACACACACACACACACACACTCCAGTAAAGCACAAGCACCATACACAAACTCCAGTAAAGCACAAGCACCATACACAAACTCCAGTAAAGCACAAGCACCATACACAAACTCCAGTAAAGCACAAGCACCATACACAAACTCCAGTAAAGCACAAGCACCATACACAAACTCCAGTAAAGCACAAGCACCATACACAAACTCCAGTAAAGCACAAGCACCATACACACACATTGTAAATTAAAAAGCACAAACTCAATAAAAATAAAAAGGCACCTTACCTGAATGAATACATCCAGAACGTCCGTACATACATCCTTCCCAGCATACTGAAGACCCGTGAGATCCCAATGCTCCTTCCCGACGCCGACGGCTCTGTCCCGAGTCCCTGCTGCTCCTCTTGCAGTCCGGACGCGTCCTATACTCCTGGCGGGTCTGTGCACTGTAAAAGTGCACAGACGTCTCCTTGTGTCCCTCTATGGGGACGGCCGGGCTGCCTTGGGCATGCGCATAGACCGATAAGTCGGGACTCGGTCTATGCCTCCGCGAAGTCCGCGAAATTAAAAAAAAATATTTTTTTTTATTTTTCATTTGTTTTTCTTTTTTCTTTTTTATTTTTGAGGGGGCTGCAGTCCGGCAGCCCTATGCCACGAGCCGCCCCTGCTTACAGACCTACCAACAACTTTAAAACATGACAAAAAAACAAGTTACTGCTGATAAGGAATCCCACAGGATAGCCAAAAATACAACCTCCCATAATTTTGGTCCACTATCAAGAAAATATTACACTTTGGAACTCCTAGTACCCATAACCCTTGTCCAGACATCTCGCCCTTACAAACTGCTTCTAAATTTAACTCCCACTTTATATACTCAATAGTCACCCTCACCCAAAGCTCCTTATAGAATCCTGCCACCCATACCTCTCAACCTGGAAACATCAAAAATCTAGACAAAGGCCCATGAAAAATAGGTACAAATCTGTACACTGATTAACATAAAATTTGCATACATAATTATGTAACCCACTCCACTCCAACAAAATTCTGGGATACTGACTTTCAAAAACAAACTAAAGAACAGACAACCAAAATATTGCCCCAGAGTTCCCCTGCAGCCATTCCAATGTCCCATTACTTTGCTATTTCACCTCATTTGCCATAAACACTGTAATATGCACACTGCTTTACTTTTACAATGATTATTTGGATTTTATTTTACATTTTATAGCACAAACACTAACAGACATCTGCTAAACAAAGCAATACAGTCTCACAATGAAAATAGACTTAGCATTAAAAATTCTCTGCCCTTGAAACTCACAGTCATTGAAACAGCATTGAACCCACATCCAAAGAAAATGCATCTGGCCAGTGGTGGATAAAGATTACCTTTGGGCTGTTTTCAAATCATAGGCTCCCTTGCACACAAAACATGCACATGTTCTTTGATACACCTTCCTGACAGTATTAAATTCCTTGTATAATACAACACACTTGTTTGAGCGCGTTTCAAATTTATTGTTTTGAACATTTTTCCAGTAAGCAATGAAAAAATGCATAAACCAGTAATGACAAAACTGCCCAAATTCAGAACATTTCTATCATAAAGGTCTACTCAAAGTTCTACAATCCACCAGTATCAGATTCAGTAAATATGCACAATCTCTGCAGAAGTAAAAGTAATTTAAATAGTTCCACATTAATGAGATCTGTAGCTAATGAAGAGGTTGCTGCTAGCAAACAACTTTATATTTTGTTTTATCTACAAGTAAAGTGCATGTTGCCATTGAAGATTAAATTGTTATGTTACATTAAAAAATGATAAGCTTAGTGCTACAGACCTAAGCAGTGATTCGGAGACATGAAAGAACCATATGGATCAAAAGCTCATTATTGACTCATTGCATGTCTCTGAAATGGACACCTTGTTCCCCTTATCGACCCATTCAGCACTGTTGCACAGACACCAAAAGTAAGTACACAAACAGTCTGACAGATCCCAACAGTCACACAAGCTCACACATGATCTGACAGACCCATGTAGTCACCCATACATACAAAAAGTCACATACACATTCAGACTAATGCAATCCTAGTCATGCCCCAACACATATACACAGACTGATATAGTCCAAGTCATGCCCCCCCACATACAGTCCAACAGATGCATACAGCAACATAAAAAGTGTCACACACCCTCATGCACATAAATTGATGCTGTTCCAGTAACACCCCTATATACATATACTCACAGACACACACGATAAAGTGAATAGCCTATAAAGTGAATGGAGAGGTTAAACTACCATGCGGTACACACTAAACAAGATAAAGCGAATGCATCCAGCAACGGCTGTGGAAATAAGCTAAATCAGAACACACACACCACAGTGCCGATAAAGTGCACAGCCTATAAACACAATGCACACACTTGAACTGCTGATAAAGTGCACAGCCTATAAAGATAAAGTGAATGCACATATTGTAAGATAAATTGAATGCAGTGGTTAAACTGCCATGTGGTGCACACTAAACAAGATAAAGTGAATGCAGCCAGCAATGGCTGTGCATATAAACTAAATCAGTGCAGCAATGGGTACACACACACTAAACAAAGTGAATGCATTAACAGTTGAACTGTCGTGCAGTCCTTTACATGGCTGGATAGACACACACATACTTAAACTAAATGTAGCATGATGATAAATTTGCACTGCCAGCCAGCAGAGCAGATACACAAACTTAATAAATGCAGCAGCATGATAAACCACACACACAAACTCGACCATCCCAGCAGATATAGACAAACTAAAATCTTTTAAGTGAATACAGCAATGGTTAAACTGCTGTGTGGTACACACACACACGCTAAACTAAATAAGATAAAGTGAATGCAGATAGCAACGGCTGAACTGCTGTTGTCGACATTAAAAATGCAGCAATGGAACACCAGAGACATTTAAGCTAAATTAATGCAGCAACAGAACTTCAGACATTTAAGCTAAATTAATGCAGCAATGGTTCAACGGTTGAGCACACCAGACAACTAAACTAAGTGCACTGGTCGGCTGGTGGAATTATAATGCAATGTAAACACACACAGTTATACAGGCAGACAACGAACTTGCACACAGCAGATAATGCACACCAAATAATAACAGTAGACTAGTTTTTTACCTCTTACCTGATGGACTCTGCAAAATTTAAATCATGCTGCCCGCCATCCCTATTTCCCTCGGAGAACAACAGACAGTAGCTGATGTCATCACGCACTCCCCTATAGGCTGGTGATGTGCGGTGACATCAGCCAGAAATATAAAGTGGTAAATTAATAAAAAAAAAAAAAAAAAAAGACTGGAAAATTTGGAAATGAATGGGGCCACTCGGGAATTCATGGCACCCCAGTATTTTGCTCTCAAAACCGATAAATACTGAGGAATTTGGTATGGTTGAGAGGTATGCTGCCACCCCTGACAAACTTCAAAGCTCTAGCAATGCCATTTTCAACTTAAAACCTGTGTCTACTTCAAGTATAAAAAATTTATTTTACAATCTTAAGCCCGGCTCACCCTCTGTACACAATCTCCCATGTGAATATCTAAAGATTACTGCCCCATCTAGTGCCTACCCAATCTCTATCTTGATCAATTGATCCATTTGTGAGTCATATGTCCCATCTCTCAGGAAAAAAAATTTACATCATTCCTCTTCATAAAGGGGGAACCTCCACTGAAATAACAAACTTCAGACCAGATGCAATCTTGACCTCTCTTTCTAAGATCTTAGAAAAATGTATTTATAAACAACTTTTACAATACATAACTCCAAGAAAATCTATTAGCCCAGCACTCCAATCATAGCGCAACAGCTGCCCTTGTTGCCTTTTGGGACCCCATTATTAAAGCCAGAGATAACAATTTAGTTTTTTCCCTCTTTTAAGATCTCTCTAAAGCTTTAGGCTTTTCCAGTACAACAGTGATTTTGTTCTCTAGCTACCTACCTAACCGGCTACCATCAGTTAAATGACTCTCTACTTACTGTCTTTTCTCCTAGTTAATACAGGTATCCTACAAGGGTCTGTAATTGGCCCTCTCCTTTTTAACATCCTCCCAACTAGCTACATTTATACAATATGTAGATAACTCCACTGTTATTTGCTTATCTAGTAGTCCTTCCCAGTTTCAATCTATCACTCAGCAGGCTTTCAGCTCTATTGAAGAATGGCTCAGAGATAGTCAGCTTTTCCTAAATCTAAATAAACCAAAACTGCTCTTATTTCTCCCCAAATCCCAAACACACATAATAGACACCTTCAAAATATCCTCTCTTAACAATACAAAAATTGAAGTTGCACCTCACACAAAGTTACTTGGTGTCGTAATAGATGATCAACTGAAATGTGATCTTCATATTCAAAAGTGCATAAAAACAACATACCAAAAACTTGACATCCTCTATAGATAAACAAGATTCCTTACCAACACTTCAAGAGTTACTCTAGCCAATACATATCTCCTTCCTTCACTACTATATGCCTCACCCATTTGCACCAACATTCAGATCTCCCTAAGATCAAAACTTGAGCTTTGCTATAACAAAGTAGCTAGACTTGCAGCCAGTCAGTCATGCAACTCCTACCACTGCTCCGCTCTCAGATTTTTAACTAGCTTGAGTTACTGCGCTACCACAAGTTCACCCAGCTCCACCTTGCTCATAAAATCGTATATAAATCCTCATTCTGCCCAGCAACCAGCACCATTCTTAACCATTACATCCCTAATCGCCCTTTTAGCTCATCTGAGAAACACCTCCTTGAAATCCATAAACCCAAAAAATCTATCCGTCACTGCCTATATTCCTACTCAGTAGCCAAGGTCTGGAACAGTATTCCTATAGATATTAGAGCACTGCCATGTAGTCACATATTAAAACAATTTCTAGAGAGATTTCTCCTTAACTCCTGGCTCTGTACATCTTGCATCAGACTAACACTACCCGTTACTCCTTCCTTCTCTTCCTTTCTTTCCCCTCTTTTCCTGCTTCCTTCTCTTTCCCCGGCTCTTCTTTTACCTCTTTCCTTTCCTCCCTTCTCTTATTAGCCAAAGCACCAATTATTTCTCTGATAGCTCCCTACTTTAACTCCAGTTTTTAATCTTCTCCAACTGCAAAATCTCTTTCCTTTCTCTTAATCTTTTGCCTGTATTTAAAATGCTTAACATCTTTACCATTGGTTATCGCTATTGATTGTACTTTACTAGGTGTTCAATATCCTATGATTGCTGTTTAATATTCACTGGATGCTTTTCTGTTCTGACTTTATTTATCCTGTATGTCGATTCTACTATTTGTTACTGCACTTCATGTGATAATATTATGTAGTTTATTAATTGAACTATGTATGTTGGAGCTTTTCTCCCTAGTCCTCTGCTGAAAACAGGATTCATGCTCAGTCATTCTTTCCTGGTAAACAAATGCCAAATAAATAAAATAAATAAATAAATACATTCATTAATGTGCTATGGCTCAAAATAACACAAGCATTTCCCAATAATCATTAAGAGAACATGATAAATTGCATCTGTGGTTTAGTAAGAAATGTGAAGTATTTGTTGAGCTTTTTTTTCTGAACTGGCCTTCTGTTCTGAATTAGACATATTGTTTTGTCTGATTCCTATAGACTAATTGCCTTTGAAAATGGCAAGGCATTAGGTTAGCAATAAAACATTATTAATTTCATCTTTAAATCCAGACATCACTGGTCAATAAGCAAAA
Organism: Protopterus annectens; assembly: GCF_019279795.1. Classification (NCBI taxonomy): domain Eukaryota; kingdom Metazoa; phylum Chordata; order Ceratodontiformes; family Protopteridae; genus Protopterus; species Protopterus annectens. The sequence goes on from NC_056746.1 coordinate 955,171,581, forward strand.
CTCCAGCATCAGTTTACTTTAACTAAACAGACATATGAAGAAGAGTCCTTTGTGAGCACTTAGGGAGCTTTGCATTACAGTCTGCATCAGTTGTTGGGAGATGCAGTAATGTCATCTCTTGTTACTTGGAGCACTGAAAAGTGTTTTTGACAGACTTATATTATCTTGTAGAACAAATTGTCCTTGTATGTTTTGCATCTGTTAATCAAACTAAACCATAGAGGGACTGCCATAGAGCTATGAAATTTAAAAGCTTTTCTGAGTGCACTTGTGTGTGTGTGTGTGTGTGTGTGTGTGTGTGTGTGTGTGTGTGTGTGTGTGTGTGTGTGTGTGTGTGTCTGTGTATGTGTGTGTGCGGGTGTGTGTTTGTGTGCACACTTTTAAGTTTAAAAAAAATATTTATCACTGAAGACTGGGAATTAACCAAAAAACTCAGATACGCAGTGAATTATTTCTGAGATGTGCTTTCTTGATGCTGTTACATTGATTTGTCAGAGTAAATCTGAACTCACGCATTCAGTGTTTTAGTCACACTGACAAGGAACACTATAATTTCCTTTCCCATACCAGCTTTTTCTGTGTACCCCCTTGTCTGCTGCAAGGGTCAACCAAGTAGCATTAAAGCAAGTCTAAAGCCCATAATAGAGTTCCCAGGGAGACCCTCATGAGGAGGTTAAAAAAAGTCAGTGAAAAATTAAGACACAGATAATTACCATTTATCTGTGAAAATTTTTTCTCTCCCACCAATCATCATCAGTCTGTTAATTTATTAATAAAAGTATGCATTTTTTCCATATGGTGGATCTGATGTCCAGTGAATGAAATTATCTTTCAGCTATTGTTAAACTTCAGCTTTTGTATTTCTTCCAACTTGATGATATCATTGTCCATCACGTTCCCACTTGTCTCAGGGTACATTACTATTTTATGGGGGCCAGATAAAGGCACTTCCACTGCTGCACATCATGTACTCGGCATATATTCAAGTTAGAGGTTTGTGACAGAGGGTATAGACCCTAATACTATTAGTAATGTAGGGCTTTTATCATGTGCTCCATAATCCCCTATACAAAATATGTAGAACATCATGTGCATTTGTGTGCGTGTGTGTCTGTGTGTGTCTGTGTGTGTGTGAATGTGAGTACTGTAGGAGGGTGTAGGTCAAAGCAAATAAACATGCTGGAACAAAAAAGGTTGATGCAATTACAATGAAGGTTACAAACACGCACACGCACACACACACACACACACACACACACACACACACACACACACACGCACACGCACACGCACACACACACACACACACACACACACACACACACACACACACACACACACACACATACATCCTCATCCCGTAGTCCCATTTTTTGCACATGGGGTTGGAGTGTAATTCAAGTTTACATAGTACCTACTTTGTTTAGCTTATCATATGTTATACTTACTGTATTAGTGTTAGTGTGAAAAGAAAACATTAAAAATGCATGGTTTAACATGTAGGACTGCATATTAAAGTTAGGGCATATTTCCAATGTGTCATTAAACTAAGGATCCTAAAAATCCATCCATCCATCCATCCATCCACAACCCCTTTTTCCCATAGTGTTCAGCAAATTAAGGATGTCCCATAGGTGCAGTGTAGGGTGAAAGGGACTGCTACAAGCACAGTTGCAATATAGTGCCTGGCAGCAGATACTGTATAGAAAGATGAGTGATACAGAGTTAGAGAAATGTGGCCTTAACTGTAAATAAGAAATAGCAAAGAGGCTCACTGGTTAGTTTCCTGACCTCTTGGCTGCAGAATTTGTTGTTCGTTACTTATCCCAGTTAGGCTGTGTGGTGTTTGTGTGTACCTCCTCAAAACAAGCATTTGACAGGTTACTTTGAACTGCCCAGATACACTGAACTTACCCCTGCCCTGGGGTTTTGGTCTGACTAAGAAGGATCATGAAGCAGCAGTTTGTTTACCCTAATACTAGATATATAAATAGCCCAGGTATTAGAATGTGATATTTTTATGTTACTTAAAATAGGTAGAACTGCTTTTAAAGAGTCACCACAGTGCTTATTGTGAAGAGTAAAAGTTTAATACTTAAAAATAAAATAGTCATAGCGACACTGATATGTTCTTTTCTTCCCTGTTTTTATTGTTATTATTCTTTTTCTTATCTGCACGTGTTTTTCCAGGACTACATGGTGTGTAGTCATGATTTTCATTTCATGTCTTGGGTAATCTCAAGATACAGCTCTTACAACTGTCTAGAATGCCTGGTCAGAGCAACAGACATAACTGCCCATGAGGAAAGAGCTAAGCAGCAATCCCAAAAGCACTATTACATGTGCTTGTGTGATCAGGATGCTAGCAGTAATTTCAATAATCTACATATACTGGTCCTTTGTGCACCAAGTTTATTATGAGAAAAGATCTTCCATCTTTTCCCATCTTAATGTAAGAGATGGCGCTCCACACCTACAATACTATGAGATGAGAGCTGTATACATACACTCCACACCCACAGTACTATGAGATGAGAGCTGTATACATGCACTTTACACCCACAGTACTATGAGATGAGAGCTGTATACATGCACTCTACACCCACAGTACTATGAGATGAGAGCTGTATACATGCACTCTACACCCACAGTACTATGAGATGAGAGCTGTATACATGCACTCTACACCCACAGTACTATGAGATGAGAGCTGTATACATGCACTCTACACCCACAATACTATGAGATGAGAGCTGTATACATGCACTCTACACCCACAGTACTATGAGTTGAGAGCTGTATACATGCACTCTATACCCACAGTACTATGAGATGAGAGCTGTATACATGCACTCTACACCCACAGTACTATGAGATGAGAGCTGTATACATGCACTCTACGCCCACAGTACTATGAGTTGAGAGCTGTATACATGCACTCTACACCCACAGTACTATGAGATGAGAGCTGTATACATGCACTCTACACCCACAGTACTATGAGTTGAGAGCTGTATACATATACTCTACCTGCTAATGGAGAAGTCTGTTCAAACACATCATACTGAAAAAATATCTGTCTGTAACTACCCTACTTTAAGACGATAGTTTCCCCCTACATAGAGCCCTACTGTGAGATGAGACCTTACTTGCTTTACCCATCTTAAGCAACAAGACAGCAGATGCTCCATACCCAGCCAACTGGAAAAAATTAGTTAGTGCTCCACTCCTACCTCACCAAGAAAGGAGTTATGTATGTCTGCACCTCTCTAAGGGATCCTGCTCCGAGCTACCTTACTAATAAAGGGCAGCAGCCTATCTATACCTATTGGGTTATGAGAAGGCTGGTGTCTTTCTATATCCAATATATATAGTTCCTATGTCAGGTGATAGCTGTCCTTCTTTATCCATTTAATGTGAAAGGAAAATAGAAGTCATGTTCCTCCATGCTCACCCAAATGTTACATGAGAGTTGCCATTCCTTAAAACTTAGATGGGTGGACCATCTTCTTGTACCCATCTTTTACTAAAGGAAAAAGGTCCTTCATTACTCTTCTTTCTTTTAGAGGAGATCTGCCAACCTATTCCAACCCTTCTGTGAGAGAAACATCTTCTTCTTTACCCATCCTAATATGAAAATTGCCCACCTTATCATGAAGGGATTCTCATCTAGATCAAGGGAGGTCATAGTCTCCCTATACTCATCACTCATCAGACCAATGATTGAGTACAATGCCCCATTCGGAATGTATCTGACCCGACACTTGCAGCAGCTGGAGAGGCCACAAAAGTTCCTCACCAAAAGGATAAAGGGTCTCAAACATCTGTCCTATGCTGCCCGACTGAAAGAACTCCAGCTCTATTCAGTCGCTTACCGCTTGCTCAGAGGTGACCTTTGCCTAACATACAAGGCCATGTCAAACCCAGATTTGATGAATATGCTTCACCTCAAAAAATCTAGATCCGTCAGAGCCACAAGGGCGGGAGACTTAAACCTCTACACGGCTATTAATAGGACATGCTGGAGGGATAGATTCATCACCCAAAGACTCCCTATGCTGTGGAATAAAATCCCGGTATATGTGAGGCAGAGCACCTCGCTGGCCTTGTTCAAGAGAAATCTTGACCAATGGATGGGAGATCGCAGATATACCTCAGGGATTACCTCAGTGTCACTGCTCGACAGAGGCACAGCAAAATAATGGGTATAGTTCCCCATACTAGAGGGGTGGCGTAAGCCACAAAACTATGGGCTAGGCTTGTAAATGCCCTCGGGCAGATAGCCTAGTATGAACCTATGAACCTATGAACCTATAAAATAAGATCTACAACTTTGATTTTGCCTTATTATGAGTGGACAGCTCCTAATGTGAGAGGATTTCTGCCCATGTGTTCTAAATGAAAGTGGTAAAATAATGCTTGACTGATTTCCACTCCATGTCCATCAGACCAGGTCATGGCAGCTGCTCATCTGTACTCATTATGCTCAGAGAATGAAACATTGTCCATCTGTGTCCATCAAACTGTTACAGGATGTTCACCTTAACTTACCCACTGTCAGATTGAGCTACAGCTCTGTGTTTGTCTTACTAAAAAAAAACTGCCTTTTTTACCCATCTTCCTCACAGGAAAGGGCTGTCTAACATATCCCCTTACTGTAAGGATAGGTCTTCCTGCCTACAGCAGCCATAATGTTAGGCAATAGCTAAAATGCACCTATTGTGAGAGGAAAGCTGCTGTTCTATAAGTGATGTATTTTGAGATGAGGTATCTGCCCTGTTATAACTATCCTACTATGAAATAACCTGTGTTTCTACTCAATAAATGTAATGTGATAGATGAAAAGTACATTGCTGCCTGCTATACTCAGAGGGAAAAGGAGCTCAACCATAAATGCCTTATTGTGAGAGGGAATTCAGTCATCTATACCTATCCATGTATTAGAGGGGGCTTATTTGTTTGTATCCACTATAATGAAACTAGAGAACTGTTTCTTCATGTTAAATCTGCTATGAAAAGAGCGCTATCTTCCCATATCAATTCTCATAGAAAATGAGAGCTATCCTTTTATTTCTCCTGTACTCTGACAGGACAGTAGTATGTTTGTACCCACTGTATTGTAGGTTGACAGTTGGCCCTCTGCTTCCAATTTAATGTCAGAAAATCTTCCTTGCATCCCTACTCTGCAGACAACCAGCAGTTGTCCTCTGTACCCACGGTGCTAAACAAAGTGAGCTCCGTGCTCTTACCAGCTGTACTATAAGAATGATTTACTCCCCCAGATATACTTTATTATGAGAACACAGGAGCAAGGATAACCATCCATCAGTACCCAAAATTCTCTGAGAAGAAAACTGCTCATTTGTACCTACTGTCATGTGATAGGAGAGATGTCGCCTCTTCCAACTCTTACTTTGACAGAGGAGACACTCTTATGGACTTTCCCTTCTGTTAGAATAAAAATTCTGGCCTGTACCCCCATGGTGAGAAAAGCGAGCAGATTATTCTTTCCTATTCTCATATACCAGGAGAGCTACTGCTTCATACATATGGTATTTCGAGCGCAGTCCTTCCACCTTACTATACACTGCAAAAGGTTAGATTTTTTCTCTTTACTCAGTCAGCTAGGACAAGAGTGATGTCTCACTGGAATCAGTCTTCTGTGAGAAGGATGATGCCCCTTTGTATCCACCAGACCATTAAATGAGACTTGTCCTTCATAAGAAGGCTACTGTTCACTACCCATTTCATTCATGGGACTGGGGACCTGCTACTTCAGTGCCACTTCACATAAAGTGAGGGGAGCCTGCTTCTTTTTACCTACCCTACTGAAAGAAGAGACCATTTTTCATAACCACTGTGCCTTGAGGGAGAGCTGATGCTGTTCCTTACCCACATTATTGTAAAAAGCTAGCTACCTCACTGTACCTATTCTGATATTAAAGTCACACTTCCTTACTGTCCTGTACAGGATCCTTACAAGAGTGGAGCACTACCAATCAATGGAAATCCATCTGACTGAGAGGGTGTTTAGCCCCTGTGAACCCACAAGCTATTAATCACCCTTCTTTGACAGCACAGCTGCATTTTAACACCTACATTTCTGTGACAGGAGTGCTGTCTATCTATATCCAGCCTCAGTAAGAAAAGAGCTATCTACACATCTGTAAAAGAAAACCTACTGAAGTACCAGCCCTATTGGAAGATGATGACAATTACCCTGTTTACTTATCCTACAATGAGGGCAGTGCTGGTCCTTATATATATCTTACTGGAAGAGGAGAGCTGCCCATCTGCACTAAACCTAGTCGTAGCAAAGAGAAGCCATCCTATAATAACCATATTGTGAGAAAAATAGTTTGTGTCATCAGTTAAATCTTTCTGTGGTTTCACCTCATTACTAGTCATTCCAAAATACTTAGAAGATGGACGTCTTGACTACAGAAGTGTTGCTTTACCTAACTTGATGTGGTTAGCATTCTCTGCATATTCTTTGACATGTTTACAATTAATTCATGTCATAAAGCTATAAGAATAAAATTGCATACTTAAAGAAGTCTTTCGTCTGGATGCCAATAAAGAATCCCCCCCCCCAAAGAAAAGAAAGGGATTGGATCCAAAAAAAGGAGGTTATTGCTGCTCTATAGTCCTCCCTCATTAGACCAATAAGACAATAACGCCCCGTTTGGTATATACCTTTCCAAACATCTGCATCAACTGGAAAGGCCTCTAAAATACCTCACAAAGAGAATCCATGGCCTCCAAAACCTGTCTTATGTGGACAGGCTCAAATCACTATCACTCTATTCGGTATCGTACAGATTGCTCAGTGGTGATCTGTGTCTTGCCTACAAGGCAACCTTGGACCCAGCCCTACTAGAGATGCTCCATATCCATAAGTCTAACTCCTCATGCATTAACCACTCAAAAGGCCTGAATCTGATATGTGACATCAACAAAACATGCTGGAGAGACAGGTTTGTCTCCCAGAGGCTGCCCTGTCTCTGGAATAGACTTCCCATACATGTCAAATGGAGCACCTCCCTGACCCTCTTCAAGCGCAATCTTAATGAGTGGATGGGAAACCACAAATTTGTCCCAGGGATTCCACCGGTGTCCCTCACTGACAGGGGTGACAGGTGCTGACTGAGTATCTTTTTGGGGATAAACTCGTGGGAAAAGTAACACTTGCCAATATATGACAAGCTGCTACATAACATTCAGAAATGTTAATGGACATAACAGGCATCTATATCCTTTGGAATTATGCATGGGTACCTGAACAATGTTTACCCAAAGTACTAGATAAATTACTATGTAAATATTACACATTTGCTTTACTATAGCACGATATAGCAAAATTAAAGTCTCTTGAATGATACATTATGCAAAAGCTGTATCCAGTAGTTTCCTCAAATTGTACCCAAATATGAAAATATGTACAAACTCAAAACTGATTTAGACATGAATAAGAAGTACTGCAAATTTTATCTGGCCTGAAGTTAGGGAGCTAGTTGTCACTACTTGGTCATCTGTAGCTTCGGCTGATTGTTACAGTGATACCAGCTGATAGGTGATGGGTGAGCATCTGAGATTGCAACAAGTGCTGTTTTTAGCTTCAGTTATTAAATGTAGTTTATCCACAATAGAGTGAAATACTTGGGGAGCTGAAACAAAGTTTTGACAATCACAAATTGTAGTTGCATCGCTCATGTCTCTTACACTCTGTTGTTCAAATGATCCATCTTGCAGATTCTCCATTGCATCTGCACCTTTTTTGCTTCAGTATTGCTCATCTCAGAAGCTTTCTCCTTCATTGACCTCTTGTGGTCTAATGTAAATAAACTCTCCATGCCTTCATTATTTCCATCCCTTCAGAAAATAACATTTTGATTTATCTTTACAAGAAAGGGTCCCTTCAGGAGTGTTCAAATCACTAGTTAACTACACGGAATAAAAAAAAAAAAATTATTTACCTTTTCGAATCAGTGCAGCTGGCGTAGCTGATTCCTCAGTAACAAATTTAAAAATAGTTTGTATGTCTTTTGGTGCAGGTATCTTAGTGATAAGACACTGCCTCTTTTGTTGTCTAGCTCTCATAAAATATTTTTTTCATGCTAAAATAAGCTTTTAAAATTAAATATCCGTCATAACGTCTCAGCATTTTGAGTCAGGGCACTTGCTCCTGAGCCAAACTTGCATGCTACATTACATGCATCTCTCACTCCCCATTCTTGGCAATCACATTATGATATTAATTTTTGAAAAAACATCCTTATTTTCTGTTTATTCTAAGCCCATGTACTTCCAGTCAGTCTAGGAAACAATAGATTGTTCTGGCTCTCTTTGTAATTCTTCCCTGTTACTGGGCTAGCTTCTTGCTAGCTTACATATCAGAAATTCAATCGAACACTTAATTCATTGCCTATTGCCGAATAGCAGGCAAAGATGTCACTCTAAAAAATCAGTCCATGTGCTGAAAGAAGCCTTGATGCATCCTATTGATTAGGAATTTCTTGGAGGTGTGTTACATTTCCATTTATGACATGCCTGTACCAGGTTAATTTTTTATGAATCACTCCTACATCATGAATGGGAAGACACCTTCAGCAGATGACAACGATTATTACACACTTTTTCTGACTGTCACTAGTGGGTTTGAAATCTCCATAGGCATGAACATCTCTTGTTTTAACATTCTTAACTACTGGCAATAGGGACATGTTCCATTTATTCTGCATTAGTTTAGATAAAACCTTCTCATATATGTAGTTCACCTTTTAGTTTAAGTATAACACTACAAGGTGCTGCCTTGACCTTGGATTTGTCAAAGACATGTTTAGCATCTGCCAATAACTGAGACAAAGTCTTATCTAAGCAAAGTCTGCTACTGTGCCTGAATGATACATGCATTTTCTTAATACAGTGCTGGTACAATTAGTTTTTTTTCTTAGCTGTGGGGAATCCTGAGGTGTGGATGGGTCCCATATGACCAAATAATGCAAGGGCATGCAGTTTGGGGACTGGAAAGCAAAATTACACATCAGCAATACATCTGTCCAATCAGTAAAGCCACTGCTTAGCCACCATACACAGATAAGCCCACAAATCCAGAGAAATTACCCAGCTGTAGTTTAAATGATGGAGTAGTCAGCCTAGGCAACATCACCTCTGGGCAGTCCTGGATAGCAGAACAAATTGTAATGAGTCTTGTTTTTCTGTGCACATTTAATTTGTGGTCTTTATGTATTACAGTTATTCTTCTAAAATATATCAGTAAATTCTGGAAAGAAAACTGCCTGATGGATTTTTCAACATAAACATGTTATAACATAGTTTAAAGTCATTGCATGTAGTCCTTTATTTTTTTAAATGCAGGTGCTAGATGGAGAGTTTCCATAAAAAATGAAGGCCTAGGCAATAATAATGCTTCAATATGAGCAGGTACCTATTCATATCTTACACCGCCAAACTCTCCCTTCTTCACTTCCTTACTTCAGTCTATTGCTCTCCCTGACACTCTTTCTAAATATTCCATAACCCTGTTTTTTTCTCACTTCATATTGCAATTGCTGTTTGTATTTTACTAACTTACCTTTACTTTCTCTGTAAAGTGATGCAAATTTCTCTCTAAATATTAAATCATTGTTATATAAATTGTATCTATTCTTAACCAGTGTTTTTATATTATGTCAAATTTGGTATCATTTTGTAAACTGTAGATGTTTTTGTATTATTATTTTTTAAATATTTTTATTCATTTTCAAACAAAGAGTCATATATACAATGTTTATCATACTGAAATATATATGTAACATTTGAACAGGAAAATAAATAAAACTAACAAAAACAGACTACTTAGAAATTATTTACAAGGGTGTCTATGGTTTACATACAGTTTTTCTATTTCTATGTATTTTCAAATCAAAACAAATATTGTTCTTAAAATGTTTTTGTAGTAATTTAAAACTTTTCTCCCCAGGCCTCCACTGAAAATGGCCACCTACTACTCTGTTGGATTTTCCCAGTAATCTAATGTCAGTAAATAAATAAATAAATAAATAATTGCATTGTTAGAAGAAAAAAATAAAAAATTATATTTTGAGCACTTTGTGTTGCAGGACTTCTGTGGTCTGTGGTGAAGTCATTAAACCACCATAGTCCTTGCAACAGATTCAGCATGTTTACATGTTGCCAGTGATCTGTCGTAGAACCATGTCTCATTTGATGAGTTACGTTTAGCCATACTGGCTGCAGTAAAATGATGGGTAGTCATATATCATGCTTTCTAGCTGGTGCCTACTATCCAGTTTTATCCATCCTGTATGGCGTTTTACCTTTCTGTTTTACTTGTAGAGATGTTGTCTCATAATTCCCTGTCACATGTACAGTTATTTTAATCATTAGAGACACATTCTACCGGTATTTACCTCCAGTAACACTTTCAAATTAACCAGTACTTTTTGTGAAAATAATTACCATACTTTTTCTTAGAAATCATAGACAAGGCATCTCCTGTATCAGTTCCTTAGTTTTTTTTCTAACAGTTCTAAAGTGATTTAAATATTATTTCTGTCAGTTCAATCCATGTTATACAGATATGAATATTTTAAATCAGTTGTATGAAACACCGACTTCCTGAAAATAAATGTTCCAAAAGGATGTAAAAAATGTCTGAAATTCAAAAGGGCAAAAAAATCCTTTTTCTTGTTATTTGCACACTCACACTCTCAGACTTATTTCCTTTGGGAAAATGCATTTGGCCATTTGCTTTTTTTTCTGCAGAATTCTGAAGCTTGAGCAATTTCCCATTGAGCATGTGTAGGGGGGGTTCTTAAAATCATAAGATTTAGTCTCTATATATGACTCTGTTTTAACTGACCCTTAGGATGGGTTTGAGCGGAACAACCGCATTTAAGCCTGGTAGACGATCAGCTCTAAGATTAATGATCCAATTGACTTCACTAGTTTCCGTCCGATTATGAATGCCCCCCCCCCATAACCCTTAAAAATATGATTAATGACCTTAAAGTTAAGAGTATGATGGATATTGAATAACATGGCTGGCCAAAGCATTTTTCTGATCCTTATGGCGAAAACCCCTCAAATGATGTAGAATTCTGTCTTTAAGCTGTTGGTTCGTTTTCCCTACATAATATGTGGGACATTTCAAGCAAGTAGCTAAATAGACAAGATGTTTTGTGTTATAAGTAGAACATTTAAATTGATATTCTAGTCCTGAAGTAGGATGTCGAAAGAAATTGCCAGTATCAATAGCTGAACAGGTTTTGCACCTACCACATCTGAAAGTTCCTTTCTTTGTCATTGCTTGTTCTTTTGGAAAACCATCCTTCATACACAAAAGCCTTTTGATGTTCTTTTTGTTTTTGAAAATAAATCTTAGAGTATCTCCCACTATACTTCTCAGTTTCTCATCCTGTGTTAGTATCGGCCAGAACTTCTTTATGATATTGCATATCTGTGCCGAATCGGTACTATAAGTGACCATAAAGCCAAGTGTTTCCTGTTTATTAGTATTCTGATCTTGTTTCTTTTGTTCTGAATTTATGACTTTCTTTGAAAAATATAGGTGTCCTTTGCCTTCCCTCAAGGTTCATAGTCTCTCTGGTCTTATAGATACATCTTATTTAGTATAGCCTCTCTCCTCAAGATGACATTCTAATCTGGCTTTCTACAGCTCATAATCTATATCCTGGTACACAGCCTTGAAATGTGTGTAGTCTGCTTCTCCATAATATTCTTAAAAACAAATCTGGGATGCATACTGTTCTTGTGTAAATAATGATTCCTCCCTGTATCTTTCCTATGGATCGATGTTTCTATTCCTGTACTCTGATCCAGCATCACTTTTCTTTACTTGCTGCACCTTATTTTTCACCCTTTTTGCTTAAATTTATCTGCTTCTATGACTGAAGACAGCCTTTCTACACATGATCAGTGTTTAGTGCCACTTTTGTCATACAATTGTACGATTTAACAATTTTGTTAATAAATATGGAGGGACACAGTGGTACAGCTGTTAGCTTTGTTCTCTCACTATGCTTGGTGTTCCAGCTTGGCAGGCAGTCTGTACATCCTCCTTGTGCTCATGTTGGTTTTTAGTAGCTATTTAGGGTTCTTCCCACACCACAGAAACAAGTCATAGGTGAAATGACAGTTCCTCAAATTTTCTGTAAGTGTGCATGTCTTATGTGAGTATATCTGTATGTCTCTAGCTTGTGGTGGGCTGGTGCCCCATACAACACAAGATCCTGTGCCTCGTGGTCACTGTTTGCTCATCCTCAGCCCTGAACTGGATTAAGCAGGTAACTAGAGAATGAATGACTGAATATTAATTAGACAAGTAATAATTATAAAGAACCAGCACTTTGAAATAGGCATGCACTACACTCTGTCACAGTAGTTCAATGGAGCTGCCAGGTGGTATGTGTGTAAACATATATGCATACTCCCAGTCCTTTGACATGCATGCAGTTTGCTTTCTGTTATAAAATGGGGAATGTCAAGAATGAAGTTATCAATAAATAGGATTGGAAGCCATATTCAGTTTTCCGAGAAAGAGTAAAGAACACAAAAATATATATTTTAAGAACTCAAGCAGTTACAAACTCTGTGGTGCTTGTGTCGAACAGGTTTGTTTGTTTGTTTGTGTCTTTCGGCTTTTTCTGGTTAGGGGTCGCCACAGCGGAACTCCGGTCCGCTAATGATTGGTAGTGGATTTTTACGTACTGGGTTACCAGCCCCGATGCCCAACCTTCAACGAAGGCACACCCCATTCACGTATGCCTCCACACAGAAGACGCTCTAGCTGAGAATCGAACGGGGCAACGTCTTGCTATGAGGCGACAACGCTACCGCAGTACCACCACAACTTCTAAAATGCTACAAGATGCATTGTTGGCTCTTCTAGTTTCAATATGATTTTAATAATAAAGCAACATATGACTATGCAATGGACTTTAAAAATTAGTCTCAGAAGGGATGAGCCTCTTTCTCCATGCTTGAAATATTAAGTGGAATAGAATATATATATATTTTTTTTAAATAGCAAATAATCAATCCTACTTTGCTGGGTGTTGGGATAAGACAGTCAACAGATCTAAAATGATACTAGAAACAATCAGTGGAGCTATTACATAGTAATAATAATAATAATAATAACAACCCAACTTGGATGTTGATACTATCTTTACTGTTGGCTTAAAAGGCATCAGCAAAACACCATTCAAAACACAATATATATATATCACTAAATGAAGGTAAGAAATGGATCCATTTCAGCTGACACTAGGCCTTGTGTGAGGTATAAAATGATAAAGTTGTCTGTGGTTTACTGCATTTATGGATCCATAATGCTTGATACTTTTATACCTATCAAAGATAAACGTTTTTCAAGCAACACCTGAGTATGTAAAAATGCAGTTAAATAACCATTAAGAAGTGCATTCATTAACAGTAAAATAAATTAATCGGTCAAAACTGTGAGTGGGGTTAGTCCATATGCAAAATATAAAAGGATTCTTTTAAATTAAGTTGTGATACCTGGAGACTATAATTTTCACAGTTTTGTTTTAATAATTAATGGAGTATTTCTGTTTTTGTTTTGTACTATTACTACTACTACCACTTCCTACTCCATCTGATGGCTGTACCAGTGATGTTGACACCCAATGCCAAATTAGATCCTGACTACTTACTGCTTGTTTACCTCAGTCAACAGGTTTAGAGCAGACCAGGTTGGTGCATAACACAGACACCTAGCATGCAACGTATAGGCCTGGCACACAGCATACAAACTGTATTTACCTATCTAAAACAATTGGACCTGCTTTGTCTCTTCATGCTTGAAGACTTCCTTCTACAGTTGCTATAGCTTCATAGATATTTGGTGAATCCTAAGTGGATTTCCAAAGCAGGTTACAGAAGCTGTATTAGTTCTTTGTAAATTGAACATTTAAAGAACTATTTTGTGGTTATTTGTTTATGGCAATGCTGTTGTCCTGATTTTCTTCTTTCTTTAATTCTTCTTGGACTAGAGAGACATATTATGAGTTGCCCCAGTTTACTCTTACATGATGGATACCTTACCCTCATACCATGGGCAAAAGGAAAACATCACTTATGAGTATCTTACAGGTGTGCTATCATATGTGGCAAGTCAAGGAAAGAGCACAGGAAATCAAATTCAGAATATCATATACCAGAACAGTTAGAGAAGCATGCACTTATCAGCAATGTAACACATATGTTTATTTGTGTATGTATGTATTTTATGTATTTACACTTTGTTGGCTATGGTTCATCTCACTACGTCAATAACCTCTTTTTAGGGGATACCCTAGGTGGTATCCATACTTTCTAGAAGAAATTTATCCAGGGTAACTGGGAACTTGCCTACTCATTTTGGTAACTGCCTTCAGATCTTTTACATCCACCTGAACTACCACCAACTCAGAAAGATGGGGTCTTGCTTTAATGTCTAATCCGAAAGACTATGTTATGCTTAGAAATCTATAAACTATTCATATTAAAGTTCAGTGATTCTAAATATTATGGTTGTTAGGGCAGAACAAAAGACAACATATACTGTCAAGGCAAAATAAGTACAGTGCAAACACTAGTATAAAATAAGGAATTTAACTAAGTAGGTGCAGTGGGATACGATAGTCACAGATGGTAGAAAATGATAGATGGAAGGGCATATATTTCAAAGTTGTTGAGAGTTGCTTAACATTATAATGGCCATACACTAAGCAGACATTGAATAAACTCCACAAAAGTACTTTTATCCAAGACAAAAAGTAAGGCTGAAGGTTGGTTTTGTGAAGACTAGCAGTATATATCCAGGTAAAACAAGGCTGGATGCCTGAACGGATATTTCTACAACTTTCACTGAAAAGAAAATTATATTTTTAGGGGGTGGGGGCTGCCCTACTTAAATTTCCCCTGAGGTGGTAGACTCCAGGTAAATCATCATTAGGTATAATTAATGATGAACTCAATTGATCATAGTGAAAGGGATGCAGCAACTTTTGCAATACTGTAACTTTCCTTGTTGGCTTGACCAACTCAAATTTCATATGCCAGATCTATCAGCTACACAATTCCCCATCTCTAATAAGTAGCACTGGGATGTTGATGCCAGTTTATGTATTTCCTGCAGACTGGAAAAAAAAAATAAAAAAGCGTACTCATAAGCTACTATATATTCTGTTATAGAATTTTCTCTTAAACTACATTGTGTCTAGTCTCTCTAAAAACTCCCTACTGAAAAAAAAAAAGTGTTCTCTTAGATATAATTTTTATTAGGAATTTTTTTCGAATGGCTAACCATAGCGGAAATGTACCACGATCCTGTTTACAGAAATGCAACAAAATGTAATGAATGAGAGGAGTATCTGTAAATTTAGCTGTATTTGTAAATGTCTCATATTATAAATGATATTGTGTTTTTTTTTGTGTTGGTTGGAGTTTTTCTCCCCGGGCCTCCACTGAAAATGGACATATATACAGTTGGACTACCCCGGTCAACAAATGTAAAATAAATAAATAAATAAATAAATAAATAAATAAATATTAATGTGGAAACTTTCTAGGAACTATCAAATTTATGAATTGGGAATACAGACACTATATTCCAGGAGATACCATTTACCGAATGGGAGATTTCCTGGTGACACTGATAGTACTGAAATATCTGGTTATGGTGGTCATGGATCCCTTCACAGATTTGTTTAAGATCCCTTAAAAAGTGGGTGGCACTAAAGTACTTTGAGAGTGGTAACTCTGCTAAGAAAGGGATCACAGACATCCCTGGGAACTACATGCAATTAGCCCAGTTCTGGTGGTTTAGAAGGAGAATATCTTGAGTCAAAGAGAACAAGAACCCAAAAAGTGGCCAGCATGGGTTTACATCAAAATGAATTGCCAGGCAAGCTGATTCAGTTCTGTGACTGATGATGGGGAGGTGGAGAAAGAAAATCTGATAGATATAGTATACCAGGGTTTCAGCAAAGCACTGACTCAATCTTTCATAGAAGGCTGTTAGGTAGCTAAAGGGGAGGAGGTGGTTGGAGAAATGTAAATGTATGGAGAAAGTTTTGTGGAGCAGAGCAGAGAGAGACAGAGACAGAGATAGCAGAGGAGCACTGGCAAATAAAAAAGTAAATTTCTAGTGGTGTACCACAATGGTTGATCTTGGTATCTGCTGTTTTGAACATACATGCGCCAGATATAACAGTGAAAATTGAGAATATTTTAAATTATGCATATAATACTAAATTAAGGGAGGGGAGTAGTGTGTGTGATGGGAGCCACAATTAAACCAAAAATAGGAGACTAACAAACTAAGCTGAAAGATACCATTGGAGACTTAATATCAACAGATGCAAGACATGCCTTCTGGGAAACAAAAGTAAAAAAATGCATACAAAATGGAATGTGATAAAGTGTAATCAGAAAACAAAGAGAAAGGCTCCAGAGTAACAGTACATAAGGCAGTAAGCTAGCAGTGGTCAAGGCAAGCAGAATGATGAGCTGCAGAACAGGAAGAAAAACTTGTGGATGTGATTTTACCTGTCAAAGGAAAAATATACTTTAAAAATGATCAAAACACGGTAGGTTCAGGTTAAGGCACTTTAATCTTGCAGCAAGGAGACAAAAATGTGCTAGTACAGAGTTTGTCTAACTAGAATCAGGAAATACAGGTATTTTTATACATTTTCTAATAAGACATTGCCTACCAAACTGACTAGTGAATCACAAGTTTTGTCATCATTACTTCACAGTCATTGTTTTCACAATATTCTGCTGGAACCATCAATTTTTGTGAGAAACTTCCTAAGAAAAACAACGTGGCCTTGGCTACCACCGGTTAGATATATGCAATGTTACCATTCAAGGTACTATGACTAATTCGAGCACAAAGCAAGTATAGATTGCAGTTCATTTCTCTAACAGTCCTTTGTCTATGTTATCTCTAAACTTCTGCAGCTGCACATGTTCTCATACTTCGAACAGAGCTGATTGTTTAAAATCATTACATTACAGAATATAGCATTGTTCCTTCATTTTTCCTGACCTAGCAGATAATCACCTGCTTCTCAAGTACATTTCCAAAAGGCATAAACATGAATATTGCTGTGCTAGCAATTACTAGGTCAGAGGGCATCTTGCAAGTTTCAGAAAGCACACTGCAGTTTCAAAAAGCATCTTTTCAGTCTCATATGAAACTCAACTGTATATAAAACAGTGCATATAAAATAGAATGAAAAACATGTTAACTTATTTAGTTTCTAATTAGCATTAAGCATACACACATTAATACATATTTTTCTGACATTACCTTTTCACAAAAAACTGATGAGACTACAGACCACAGAGATGAAAGGAACTCTATGCTGATCGAGCAGGTACTAAACAAGGCCATTAAGTTGGTAAGAGGACTGGATATAATGACATACGAGGATAAGGTATTATCTTGGGATTATACTGTTTGGAGACCAACATGGAAAATGGTTAACAGAATATTGGTGCACGTCCACTGATGGGACTTTTTAGGCAACAGAAAGGCATGAAAGGAGGAGAGACAACAGAACCAGGAATTAGAATAAGCAGCTTTAGTCTTCATACAGAGGGCTGTGAAAGGGTAGAATGAGTTCCCAGAATGGATGCTGCCAAGAAAAAAGCACTGAATCATTTAGAGGCATGTGATAGGTATCAGTAATGGATATGGGGGATAGCAATGGGGGCAGGCATGTATCTGAGGGGTATGATCTAAAACAACTGGGCAGACTAGCAATACATGTATGAAAAGTAAGGAAAATGGCTCTTTGTATACATTAGAGGAGAAAAGTCAATTAAATATTATTATTTAGGTGCATGTTAATTCTTATGCATTTTAAGCACACTTGCATTTGTTTCAAATGTACAATAAATTGTTTATGTGTTTATTTAAATGCACTGTGAGTGATAAATTTACTTGTGCTTCATGAAGACATTTATTGCAAATCATTGCTGGAATTTACAGAGAGATTCAGATACAACAGATAAAGCCTGCAGTCCCTTAACACCATTTTACACACACACGCACACACACACACACACACACACACACACACACACACACACACACACACACACACACACACACACACACCTGTTTTAGTTTTAGGTGACTGCATGAATAAAAATGCAGCACAATGCAACATTCTTCTCCCACTTCTGACACATCACCTGTGATAAGCTTCAACTGAATTTTATAATTTAAGCACCCACAGACGCACACATACACACAATCACACAAAAACAGTTTTGGTTTTAGGTGCCTGCATGGATAATAATGCAGCGATTCCCTATTAAAACCGCAAAAGTCCACTTACCCGAATACGGAAACGTCAACATGTATTCATCGAACCGCGAAAACACCAATCTTCCTGAAGCGCGAAATCTGAAATGTCAAATCGTTATGGTTGGCCCTTCTGAGGTATAGCTCTGTAAGGTAAGTGTGTGATAGTTATGGACCTTAGGGTTAGGGTGCGGGTTAAGGTAAGTGCATAGATGGTAATGTATGTGAGGTTTAGTGTAGGTTTAGAAGTAGGGTTTTGTTAAGTGTATGTGTGTGGATTATTTATTTTGTTTGGGTATAGCTTCTTGGGGTAAGTGTGCGATAGTTACAGACCACAGGATTAGGGTGCGGGTTAAGGTAAGTGCATAGATGGTAGTATATGCAAGATTTAGTTTAGGGTTAGAATTAGGGTTTAGTTTAGGGTTAGAAGTAGGGTTTTGATTAGTGTATGTATGTGGTTTATTTATTTTGTTTGGGTAGGTAGTATGTAGCGGGGGGTGGGGCTGGACAACTATGACAGTTCGAGGTTTTGAATTTTGTGGTTTAGGGCGTTCGGTGTATTCGCGGTTCGCGTAATATGTGTTGGTGTTTACGTATTCAGTGAGCAGGACTTTCGCGGTTCTAATATAGACCCTAATGCAGCACAATGCAGCATTCTTGTCCCACTTCTGACATATCAACATGAATTTTATGATTTAAACTCCCACAGGCACAGACAGATATATAGATACACATACATACTCCCCACCACACACACACACATAGCTAGCTTGTGGAGAGAAGAAAGGGTCTCATTATGCACTGTTGCTGACATTCTAGAGCAAACACTAGTCTCCTGAAATGTTACCTATGATAGGAAAGGATACATGATTGATGGCCTGCTGTCTCATAATGGGTGGCAGGTAATGAGCTTAGTCCTACTAGATGATATATGGCAGAGACCAGAGTCCCGTGGCTAAAAGTATTGAGATGGTAGTGGAGGGGGAAACTGATGGTATGTATAAGGCACAACTATAGGAATCATGAACATGCCCACCAATGTACATTGCACACTGTGCCTTGGGGATGATATGAAGCATAAGCAGTAACCTGCCTGGATACTAAATCCTGTGCATTGCAGTCCATCATCAGTAGTCTTAATCAGCCAGTATGGATACTTTGTAATGCATCACCCTTTTGGGAACTCTTTCTCAGTTAACTGCCATACATTTTCAAGCAAGGCACTACCAGAGAAGCCTACTTATTTTTATGTCCTTTATTTTTACATGAAGAGTTTTATTGATGCTTCCTTGTATCACTTGTGGAATTGTTGGCAAATAGATTTAATGCTGTCTCTGAGGGTGGGGCACTTGGACTTATGGGAAATGCGATTTTTCTGTGGGGAGGGGGTTGATGCTTTTCCTTTTTGATGTGAGTTTCTATGAACTTGGAGAAGACAGATTTTGAGATCAAGGACACAGTCTCCATGGTGAGAGATTCGGGTGGCCAAAATCCCCCTTGTAAAAATGATGTTAAGTGATTTTGTGCAGTTTTTCAATGTGAGTTTTTGTGACTGTTGTATTTTGAATTGCTGTTTGACATCTTAATTGCAAACTTTCAAGTCCCAACAAAGCAAGGCTCAGTGTGTCATTATTAATTCCATTAACAGGACTGAAAATGTACTGTAGTACTTCACATCTTTGCCATTTGTTGTACTGTAGTACTTCACATCTTTGCCATTTATTGTACTGTAGTACTTCACATCTTTGCCATTTGTTGTACTGTAGTACTTCACATCTTTGCCATTTGTTGTACTATAGTACTTCACATCTTTGCCATTTGTTGTACTGTAGTACTTCACATCTTTGCCATTTGTTGTACTATAGTACTTTACATCTTTGCCATTTGTCACAACACCTCACATTCTATATCCATTGTTCAGCACAGACTGATGCTTTTTTCTTTTGGAAGGTTCTGTACTTTACTATTTCAGTAGAAATGGGATTATTTCTTCTATGAGATCACTAATAATGAAATCTGTGTCCAAGTTTTCCTTTAAAGAAGGGTCATTTGCAGACTTAAAAACCTTCCTTTTATCTCTCAGGATGAAATAGTCCATAACTAATGCTTTTTCCCCCTTTGGAAATCCTTTCAGTCAATGCTACCATTGCCACATTTTTTAACTTCAAAGGAACCACAAGTCTAAAGAACATAAAATAGCATAATGCCTTCTAAAAAACAGCTTTTATTTGTATTACTTCTTCAATATACTTTTCTGAAGCTAAAAGATTTTTTTCCTGAATTTTATATGTTCTGTGTGTTACCTGTTCTATAACATCACTGCCATGTTTAACATTGCTGCATTCTGTAGTCTTCTCTCTGAATAGTCAGAGTGAAACAGATTTAAAATGTGCTTAACAGAGAATTTTGCCATATCCCCCTTCAGAAGGTAATCACTGCTTTCAAGGTAGTTTTCAAGGATAGCATTCCTACTGCTGATACCTGATACAGTACTGGAACAAACAGCATGCTTACATTACTGATAATTAGATTTAATATTCGTTTGCTGGGAGTTGCAGGGTAGTTTTGCCACAATGGAAATTTAATTTCTTATCAGTAGTCTTGTTCAGTCATACACAGCCTTTGGGCGATTTACTGGCTGTTATTTTTGCCAGTGTTGATTGGTCTTTTCTTTCAGCTTCAGCTTAAACTTGATGCTATGTTTCTTCGGGCATTATTTAAAGATAATTGGTTTAGTCACTGTAATTAATGTATTACTTAGTTGTTTATTGTCTTAACTGCATGCACAACTGAGCCATCTAATATATCATTTTATAAGCTGCATATACTCTGCCTCATGTTACACAAGAATTATAAATGTGCATTAGCTTTTTGACAATATGAGCAAATGGCTGAATCATGCCTACAACTGGTTAGCTTGCTGTTCACATAACATTACAATCCCATGTTTGGCTAAGTATAACAGTCATATTTGTTCTTACACAATACTTTAACTCTAAGAAAAGTCAAACTACTGTGCCCATTTTGACTTGCCGAATATTTTAAAAATACTAGCTTAATCACATGGTACAGTGATGCAATAGGTAACTTTGCCACCTGACAGCAAGAGGTTCTCCATTATGGTTCTTGGCTGGGGTGCCTCCTGTGTAGAGTCCGCAGGTTTTTGACTGTGTTTGGGTTTTCACTGGTGGTCTGGTCTCCTCCAACATTCCATGCACTACTAGGTGGATCAGGCACTCTAAACTTTCTGTAAGTATGTGCACATCCATTTCTGCATATGTAATATACAAGAACAACCTAAACTACTTCCGCTTCCTCGGAATAGTGGTGGCTGTCGACAGGGTCATTCTAGGAGTCATCTGTGACTTGTTAGGGAGAGGAAGACAGCAAACTGGATAACACATCTGGTTATAATCATAGTTAAAATTTTCATTTTCTGTGCAGAGCTGTAAATGTAAAAACAAATATTTTATTCCCTCTTGCTGTGCTGCTCACATGTGAAGTCTGAGACAGTTATATTATATTACATGCTTAGGCTATTGGTAAATTGCTGCTACTGACTTTCCCTGCTATAATGAAAATGTCAGTAGAATGTGATGGGTGTGAAGCCCTACACTTGAAGGGATACTTGTTTTATAGGTTCATAGGTTCATATATAGGTACTAGGCTATCTGCCCGAAGGCATTTATAAGCCTAGCCAGAATGTGTTGGCTTTCGCTGCCCCCTTAGATTAGTTCCCCTGTGGCTCTGTCCAGCAGAGCCTCTGAAGTGATCCCTGGTATAAACTTTCTGTTTCCCATCCACTCGTCAAGGTTTCTCTTGAAGAGTGTTAGGGAGGAGATCTGCCTAATGTAGATTGGAATCTTGTTCCAAAGCATGGGAAGTCTCTGGGACAGGAATCTATCCCTCCAGCATGTCCTATTTATTGTTATGGTGAGGTTTAGATCCCTAGACCGTGTGGCATGAGGAGATAAGCATTTCTTTAGGTGGAGCATGTCGATCAGTTCTGGGTTGGACATGGTCTTGTATGTCAGGCAGAAATCACCTCTGAGTAGGCAGTATGCAACCGAGTACAACTGGAGTTTCTTCAGTCGAGCTGCATAGGGCATCTGTTTGAGGCCAGTGATCCTCTTGGTAAGGTACTTCTGTGGTCTTTCCAGCTGTTGCAGATGTCTTGTAAGATACATCCCAAATGGGGCATTGTACTCTATGATGGGTCTGATGAGCGATGAGTAGAGGGGCACAATGACCTCTTTTAATCTGGATGCGAACCCTTTTGTGATAAGGTGTGCCACGTAGAAGGAATTTCTAACCACTTTGGCAATGTGATTATCAAAGTAGAGTTTACTATCTACTTGGGTCCCTAGATCCCTTATTATGTCTTCCGTATTTAGGGGACTACCACCTATGTGGTAGTTTGTGGGTACTTTGTTTTTTCCAAAGGGGATGACTGCACTTTTTGGCATTTAGCTTGAGGCCATGATTTTGACACCGTTTCTCAGTGAGACCCTTTTGGAGGATGTCTCTGTCAGCCGGAGAGTCAATTATAGCCCCTAGTTTGCAGTTGGCTGTGAACTTGGTCAGCCATAGTCCTCCTGTGCTTGCCTGTACCTCTGAGAAGTATATGCCGAACAGGAGGGGTCCTAGGACTGAGTCCTGGGGAA
The DNA here is from genome assembly GCF_019279795.1 of Protopterus annectens. NCBI lineage: Eukaryota > Metazoa > Chordata > Ceratodontiformes > Protopteridae > Protopterus > Protopterus annectens. The sequence goes on from NC_056746.1 coordinate 955,194,612, forward strand.
TGCCATTTGTAACCAGTTTAGAGTCAGACCTAACTCCCACAACTCTTACCATATGGGTTCTGTCCGTGGGCCAGTTGGCAACCCATCTTGTGATATAGGGGTTTATGTTCAGGCTGGTGAGCTTGTCTATAATACCAGAATGGGGAATGGTGTCAAAGGCCTTTGCGAGGTCTAGGTAGGCTGTGTGTACCACCTTTCCCTCATCTATAGCCTTGGTAACTGTCTCAAAGAAGTGCACCAGGTTTAGGAGGCATGATCTGCCCTTAACAAAGCGGAACTGGGTAGGGTCCAGTGTTTGGAGGTTCCCAGTGTCTTTGTTAATGAGTTCCATGATGATGTGCTCCATAGCCTTGCAGACCAAGCTAGTCAGGCTTATAGGGCGATAGTTCCTGGGGTCTGTTGTGGCTCCACCTTTGTGGAGTGGAATAACCATTGCTGTGCGCCACTCTATGGGTACGTAACCTGTGGAGAGGCTGAGTTTGAACAGTGTGTTTAGGTGAGGGGTTAGTTCGTCTTTGAGCTCATGTAGGAAGCAGCCTGGGACTCCTTCCAGTCCCATTGATGCTGTGTTTTTGGCTTTGGAGAGGACTGTTTTAACCTGAGTGTCTGTGATTTCAGGAGCTCTACATTCTTCTGGTATGGTTATGGGCCCTTTTGAGGATGAGAGAGGGGTGAAGTTTGCGCTGAACCTGTCTGCCAGGATGTTGGCAATATCGGTCGGTTCAGTGTATTTTGTACCATTCTACACTAACTCCGAGCAGATCTGAGCATTGTCACTTAGATTCTTGACATAGCTAAAGAATGCCTTGTGGTTATCTTTTGAGTCCTTGGCAATTTTTCTTTCAAAACTCGCCTTGGATGATTTTATGAGGGATCGTAGTTTCTTGCTGATACTGATCAGAGATGTCTTACCTTTTTGGGATTTTACTCTTTTCTGTACTAGTTTCCTCATTCTTATTGTATAGCTTGTTTATGGCAGGAGTCCACCAGACTGGTTTCCTTTTCTTGGAGGAGTGAGTCTTGGTTTTGCTTGGGATAGCACGATCCATGCATTCTTGTAGGTGCCAGTAGAATGCATTAGTAAAGGATTTTGCAGCTTGGACAATGTTATCCTTTAGCATGGGGGCTTTGAAACTTTCCACCTCGGTCTTAAGTAACGTGAAGTTTGCTTTTGAAAAGTTTTTCACAGTGATTTCCTTGTCTGGGGGTGGGGCGGAATGTGGATATCCAAAGTGATTTGTTTATGGTCAGATCTAACCAGTGAGAGGTTGACCTCTGGTGTGGAGCACCGGTCGCCCATGTTGGTGATGACCAGGTCCAATATGTTGTCACCTCTGGTGGGAGTGTTGACCAGTTGATCCAAGGAATTTGAGTTTATAAATTCTAGGAAATGTTGGGCAAGGGAGTTAGTACATGAGTAGTTCTTCCAATTAATGTTTGGATAATTGAAATCACCCAATATTAGGGTGTTTGGTAGGACCTTTATATTTCCCAGTGTTTCCAGAAATGCGGAATGGGGGTCCTGGGACATGGTGGGTGATCTGTAGCAAGCTACAATTTGAATTGCAGTTTTGCCCATTGTTAGTTGCACATGGATGACCTCTGAAGCATCGTGCTGTGCCACTAATCTGGAGGTGTGAGTATCCTTGATGAATACGGATATGTCCCCACCTTTTGTATTTCAGTCCGGGTTGTGTGGCTGAAATGTATGGTATGAGTTGTAGCCTGGTAGTGCTGGGGTGCCCTCTGGAGCCTTAAACCAGGTTTCTGTTACTGCACATATATCGATTTTCTCCATACTGAGGAGTGCCTCGAGTACATGCATTTTGAGGTTTAGACTTCTGGCATTGAGTAGCATCACTTGCAGTTTTTTGTTACTTGTGCTATTTATGGTGGTGGGTTTGTCTTTTGAGCCTTGCCTAAAAAAGGCACTATGGGGTGGCAAGAGCCTTGGCCAGTATTCAAAAGCCTAAGGGTGACAGGTGCAAGCCGTCTCTAGTGAAGCAGCATGGCTTGTCGAGCATGTCATCCCAGGTGGACAGGCACTGGATCCTCTTTGAATGACACCAGAAACTTAGACAATTGTTGAAATTGATAATTTTTTTCTTTATACTGTGGTATCATTCTTGGTGAGGGCAGGATGCTACTCAGGGTCAGGGTCATACCGGCCTGGGCTACAAGATCAGAGAGCTCTTCCATTTCTCTTTTCATGTAGTCCAGGGAGGTACGGCTCAGGTCATTCACACCAACATGGACAATGACAGAGTCATATTTGTACTTGTTCTGGAATGACCTGAGTGCTTATGTTATGTGGCGGATCCTGGCACCTGACAGGCAGCTAACAGTAAACTTCTCCTTATTCAGCCTAGTGAGTGGGACATCAGTGTGCCTGACTATAGAGTCACCTATTACTAGTATGTTGGGTATGTTATTTGGCCTTAAGGGCTGTGATTGCATGGCACACTGGTTTTGTGAAGTATGTGTTTCATGATTTGTGTTGGGGGGGGGTGGAGGTAGCTTGGATGTCTGCTTTGGAGGTCTCTGTTGCTTTTGCAGATTTTTATTTAGAGCCTCCGAGTATGTTTTTGTGTATTTATGTGTGTTTTTTGCTGGTGCTGGTTTAATGGGTCTATGTGAGACTGGTGGTGTGATGCAAGTATTTCCCTTCTCCTCTTGACTGTCTGATCCAGCCTTGGGTTGAGAAAGCTTAGCCTCCAGTTTGGCTGTATAATTGCATCTCTCACATGTTTAAGTGTTTGGTGGTAGGAGGAGAGGGTTGTCTGTGTACATGAGGCAGTTGTAACATTGCCTCAAAATGCCCAGATTCACCAGTTGGACTGGAGAGTGCACCTGAAACTGCCCTTTGGACATGCCTGGATAGGTACAGTGAACTATTTTACTGAATGGCTGGTAAGGTTGAATAGAGAGCCTTGTCCTTCTGTACATTATAGGAGGGTCTAGTGCTAGGGTTTATAAGTGCTTCCTATGAGTTTTGAGCAAGTGCTGGGCTGAGAAATTAATGGCTTGAGTGCTTTAGTTGAAAGTTTGTCTAGTTCCAAGGGAAAAGTTGAAGAGGAGACTTTGTGGAGCAAGGAATAGTTATACCCTAACTAACTGGTGCTGCCTGGCGTGCAAAACTGGGCAAATGCGGTATTTATAGCAGGGAAATGAAAGAGATAGAAATTAGCCCAAAATGGCCTATAAACTACTAATTTCTGGGCTGAAACCACTCCTCCAGGGACAGATAGGCTTCTCAAAGCTCCCCTCTCTCACAGGTGAACAGAGAAACTTCCTTCTATCCAGGTAAGGTATGGGCAAACACAGAGATTTGTAACACAGCCCTGAATTCAGCACTGAAAACTGGACTATACTAGCTAAGAAAGGTGGGAAACAAGTATATATTTTTTTTCAGAAAATACAGCAGAAACAATCAAAAAAACTCTTTAAATGCACAGAAAAGGATACTTATTGTTATATATCTCAGATCAGAGTTGTAGTCAATGCCACTAGTAATAAAGTAGGAAGAAACACATATACAGTAAAAGCAGATGAATAGAATGCAAATTATATATATATATATATATATATATATATATATATATATATATATATATATATATAAAACAATAGAAAACGAACAACTGATTTAAACACGTTACCAAATTAACCAGAAAAAAGCTCAAAACAGAGCCCTGCTCTAGCAGTCTTCAAACAGACTAGTTCAAACTGCACACTCCTGCTGCTAGGGTGCAGGGGAACCTTCTCCAAAAAGAGATGGCCTGGGTCAGTGCTCAAGTTATACAAACAAAGCTAGATTCAGCAGGCCTGAATCTGGTCTATGCTGCAGCAAGGCACACCATTTTCAGAAAGAAACAGTTCAAATAAGCAGGCACAATAAGCCTGTGACCAGAAATTCCCAGCTCAGAAGGGCAGAATCCAGCCTCCCACAAGAGTGCAGACCACACCTTCTTAATGTAAAAAAACTGGCCCAAAGCCCAAGTGCTTAAAATAGAAGTAATACACTTTAGAACAGACAATAAGTCTTCAATCAGCAACTCCCAACTCAGAAGGATGTAAGCTTCCTCTCCTGCCACAATAGTGCAGACCACAAACCTTCCTAATGTGAAACAACTGGTCTAAAGCCCAAGTGCATAATCCAAAGGCTTAGAATAACAGTTACAATTTAATCAGCTACTAACAAGCAGTAATAAATGCAGCAGAATGAATGCTATTAAGTACTTTTAAGAACAGGCAACAAGAGCAAAATAAATAATAAAGTAGGAAGAAACACAAACACAGTAAGCAGATGAATAAAGTGCAAAAAAAACATTTTTTTCTCTCTCCGTATTAGGTAGAATGAGCTAAAGACACTAGACTGGGAGGAGTGTCACAGATCAAATATACAGTAGGGGCAGGCAATTGCAAAGCCATTAGTGCTTGTTGTTTTGTCCTGGTGGTCAAGTGGCTGTTTACCCTGGGTGAATTGCCGTTGTTTGCAGTATTCGAAGAAGTTTTGATAAAGTGGTGTGGATGAAATGGGATTTGATTATTTGGTCTGCTGACAATTTGAGGTAAATACTTATATGTATATATAAAAATTTTAAATATTGAAAAACATTCGACATTCCACATTTCCGGCCACGCCACACCTCCACATCATTGCTACCATGGGTCAAAAAGGGGCGAGGTTTTGTTGTTCGCTTATTTGGAATTCGACGTTGGAGACATTCGCATTTCGGCATTCGTGAAAGTCGTGTTGCCCATATTGGGATCGACGATATAAAGGTAAACCATATATATATATATATATATATATATATATATATATATATATATATATATATATATGTATATATATTCTCCTTCTTACAACTAACCTTAGCTGTGTTCTCATTTAAAAGCACTAATTTCTTACCTCTATCAGTTTTTTTCTCCTAGTTCCCTAAATTTATTCCTTTATTCTAAATCTTCACCTTCTAATTTAATTTTTTGTGGACTTCTTTCTTATGCAAATTACTGCAGCCTTGATTTCAGTAATTTTCCTTTTTCCTGACTGGATTTTGCAAGCATGCTTTTGTCCTAATTCCTAAAATATTCCATACATATTGCTTTTAGACAATCTGTAAGCTATTTGTCCCCTTTCCATTTATTTACGTTCTTTACCTTTATATTAATCTCCTTCATTTTTCCTTCCAGACCTCCTTTGTGCCTCCTTCTTTCATTTCCACTTAATCCAACAGCAGCTCATTTTTCATGTTTGTTCTTTGTTTTTATTTTTCCTTCCTAGCATTCTGTTCATGCAACTCTCCTTTGCCTTTCTTCATAATAGCTCTCATATTGTATCTTTCAGTCTGCCCTTGTTTTCTCCTCAGTATTACTTTAATTTATTATGCCTCTCTATCAGTTTCTTTTACCTTTAATTTTGTGTTCTGTACATTTCACCTCGGTCTTATGGCTGTGGTGCTGTAAAGCACAACTGGACCTCTTGGACCCGATCGGCATTCTGTAATGTTGGACTCTTATCCAGGATCCCAGATTTACTTCCACAAATTTAGCACATCAGGCAACGAGCCCCCTGCAGCACTCATTTCTGTAGTAAGTATGGGTTTTATGGGGTTAGGTTGCTAGCCCGAGACCCAACCCACCTGAGAGGGTGCGCCACTCACTTGCACACACGCACTCACACCTAGGTCTAATTTAGAGTGTCCAATCCATCTAGTGCATATCTTTGGAATGTGGGAGGAAACTGGAGCACCCAGAGGAAGCCCACATGAATGTAGGGAGGACATGCAGACTCCACACCAAAGGCTTCCCAGCCGAGAATCGAACTGAAGAACCTCTTGCTGTGAGGCAACAGCGCTAACTGCTTCACCACTGCACCATCCGTTGGACTCATACTGTATAATAATATTTAATAATACCTAAACCATTCTTCCTTGCCTGGATGTTTTTATTTATGTAACTGTCCTACTTGATGATCTACAGAAAACTTTTTTGATACTTTATGCTGTCTGTTTCAGTAACATGGCACAATCAGAGACCCTTTTGCATCCTAAGCAACTTCAAAGGTCTATCACACATGCCTGTTCATTACTGTCGATAATTAGCCTCATCAACCTTAACAACACTGGACTCTGTAACAATTTTGATTAGCTTGAGGCAGGACGTGAACATTCCCTCTGAGGTATTCTACTCTGGGTGACACCCCATCAGTACTGCTCAGTCTTCCATTACTCAAACACTACTGCTGCTGTAACATGGATAGGCTGGTAAATATGTAGAAGAAACTAGAATAGTCTTTATCAGAATCTCCCCCTCTGTTGTCATTTCATGCAACAGTCCTAGTGAGCATGTAGACTTGTATTGGAAGCTCTGTGGTGCAATAGCTTTTATTTCTTCTCCATGTTCTGTGAGCCATGGGCAGGTATGACTTAACTATACCATAGTTAATAAAAAGTGTATTTGATAATAGCCTCATTTACAGAATGTTAGTTGTATCTTCCTTTCAGATCTTCTGATGTGTTTCACATTTGGTTCCATAGGCCAAAAATGACAACAGAGGAACAATTAGAGAGAGAGTGAGTGAGAGAGAGAGAGAGAGAGAGACAGAGACAGATGTTTATAATGAAATTGAGAAAAAAAAGTTTAAATTTGCTTTGGCAAGACATATTCCCCATACTCTCCCACCCCATTGTAAATCTCTAAGTCGTAAGTGAGAGCTCATACATCAGATTCAACATGGTATGCCTCATTCCCTGTCTCTCTCTCTTTCCCCCTTTCTGTCACTCTCATTCTGTCTCTTAAGGGCCAGTTTTAAAAGCAATATCAGTAAAACATACACTTTTTAATACTTGTACAAAAATGTGTAAGATACAAAAAGGAACATTTTTCATACTATTTCCTTAATAATAGGAAAAGGGATATCTAAATTCCAGTAACTGGGAGATATCTTGCAATATAAAGTCATTCAAATCCTAATATTCAATGCAGAAGATTGCAGATTATTTTGAAAAGATTTTGTTTTTATCATGATGTACCTGGTTTCTTTGAGTGTTGTGGGTAATATTTTTTACACATAATAGATTCTAGCAAGCCTTTTGAAGAGGCAAATATCCAAATACATAGGAGTCCTCTAGGACAATCAGGAAAAACATGGCAGGCAGGTATATAATGAACAGATCTGTAATATATTGTTTTGCATTACAACACCTGTTCTGCACATATCTGATTTACACACTAGTAATGTAATTTGTACTGTTTTGTGAGTTGGTGACATTATCATAGAGGAATGTTTATTTTTTTCACTTACAGAGTCATAGATTGTTACTAGGCTAATGACCAGGAGGCCTTTCTAAATACCTGTAAACTGTGTTCTCTGTTATCTGTTAACTGTGTCGTATGATGTACATTTTATGCATTTGCATTTCCTGACTGTAAGAATTTTACACATGTATTTTACCTTTAACATAATGTAACCTTTATTGTATTGTATTGCTTACGGAGCTTTTCTCCCTGGGCCTCCACTGAAAACAGAAAATAGATTCTAGCAAGCCTTTTGAAGAGGCAAATATCCAAATACATAGGAGTCCTCTAGGACAATCAGGAAAAACATGGCAGGCAGGTATATAATGAACAGATCTGTAATATATTGTTTTGCATTACAACACCTGTTCTGCACATATCTGATTTACACACTAGTAATGTAATTTGTACTGTTTTGTGAGTTGGTGACATTATCATAGAGGAATGTTTATTTTTTTCACTTACAGAGTCATAGATTGTTACTAGGCTAATGACCAGGAGGCCTTTCTAAATACCTGTAAACTGTGTTCTCTGTTATCTGTTAACTGTGTCGTATGATGTACATTTTATGCATTTGCATTTCCTGACTGTAAGAATTTTACACATGTATTTTACCTTTAACATAATGTAACCTTTATTGTATTGTATTGCTTACGGAGCTTTTCTCCCTGGGCCTCCACTGAAAACGGGCACTTTATGGCCCAGTGGACTTCCCCGGTAATATAACTGAAAATAAGTAAAAATAAATAAAGAAATAAATAGCCAAGTTTTCCCAAAAGAATAATGATGTCCTGTATCTGAATAGGACATTGAGAGCCAGGCATTTATAAGCTACCCTGTTCATAAGGGACATGGGTGCCAGGCCCAGTGTAAATTTCCTGTTCCCCATCTACTGGTATAGGTTGCACATAAACTGGGTAATAGACAAACTCAGCTTCACAAGGATGGGAAGCCTGTTCCATAGGAGAGGCAGTCTCTGAGACATATTTCCCTGTCTCCAGTTTGTTCTGTTTGTCACAGGCAAAATTCAGGTCTCTAGACTTTGTATTTCTGGTACTGTTTGACTTATGAATATGTAGAAGATTCATAAGTGTGGGTTTGCGGATGCCTTGTACGCCATTCATGGATCACACCTAAGCAAGCTATAGGAGACTGAATAGAGGGAAAAGGCTTTAAGGTGCTCTGCATAAGGTAGGTTTGTTATGCCTTATATTCCTTTTGTAAGAAACCTTTGAGGTCACTTTAGTTGCTTTACATGCCTAGTCAGGTACATGCTAAAGGGAGCATTGTGCTCTATGATTGGTCTGATAAGGGTGGAGTATAGTGGGATGATAACCTCTTTGAACCTAGATGCCATGCCCTTACTTAGAATTTGCAAACCATAAAAGGATTTCCTCACCACTATGGCCACATCTTGGTCGAAGGTAAGCCTACTGGCTATGTGTATATGCAGATCCCTGATCACTGGTTGACTCTTAGAGGCATATTATCAACATGGTAATTAGCCAGGAGGGTTACTACCCAAAGGGTACAATTATTTATTTCTTAGCACTGAGTTCAAGATCATGGCTTTGGTACCATTTGTTAGTCAGAGATAGACTTTCTCGAATAATTGTGTTTATTCTGCCTGCAGTGAAAATATGCAGCTGTGCAGTATACATGCATAGTCCATGTTCGGATTAAACACAGCTCTAGTTACACCTGTGGTGATTTTGACAGGGGACAAAACAGAGTAGGAATGAATGAATCACTGCATAACTCACACCCAATTTATTTATTATAGATATTTTACCAAAATTATTAAAATTGTCATTTTCTTATAATTTTTTTCTCAAATAATTTATTAAAAATGTAACAATTAAATAAGTGCACATAACATTTAGATTATGTATAGTAATTAGGTAACTAAATAAACACCTAAAAAAGAATATCAAAAAAGAATACAAAAACAACTATTTACAGAAGTGTCAACTATATATCAAGAACTCTGAATTTTGATGAAATAGTTATTATTAACATATTAAAGAATGTTTGTTAGTTCTTTAAATTTCATCCAGGTGTTATAAGAAGTGGTAGTTCTTGTTGCTCTCATCTTGATTGTGAGAAGTTCTACATGACAGACATTGGTTGTAATACTTAGAAATTAATTCAAAGTTGGAGTAAATTCATTTTGCCAGTTTTTGGTGATTACTTTTCTTGCAATTGTTAAAATGCTCCATAGAAGTGAGTATTTTATTTTTTGATGCAAGGAGGAACTGGAGTGTTAAATAAAATTACTAATTTAGTTAAAGTAAATTGATCTTTAAATAAAGCTTGTAAAAAAATTAATATTATCCCAAAATGGTTTAATAAACTTACAGTCAAAAACATATGCTGCCAATCTGCTTTAATATTCAACTTACTTCTCTACCATCCTACATTTTTTATACATTAATTCAATTATATATGGAGTAATAAAACTTTTATGCAAAAATTTCCAAGAGAATAACCTCCATTTTAATGAGGAAGTGGTTTGTTTGAAAGATGATAACATGGATTTTTTTTTATCTTCTTCACCTGGATGGTAACTTTTTATGAATTTAAAGCCATCTCAATATCTTTCATTGAAATATGTTGTAGTATTTTTAATCACTTTATATATTCTGGATAGAAGTCCTTTCTGTAGTATGTTTCGATGCATCAAAATAATTAAAAAAAATCAATGAATTTAGGAACAGTATTTTTTTACTGATAATTGCATTGAGTTAATTTTATTTTCTACTACGTATTTACAGTTTTGAATATCTAACCACATTTCTTTATTTAAATTAAATGTTGTCATTATATATTCTATAGTTCACAACTTTTGTCTATCCATCAGCTTTGACCAATGAATCAGATTGTTTTCTTTAAGTGCAATCATTGTAGATAAGTTAAATGTACATATTTTCTTTTAGTTTATGCTATGGGAAATAGTAGAAAAAACATGCCTTATAATCTGGATTCTTGTAAATAAAATTTCTAAAGGCAGTCATTATCATAGTAATATAGGAAGAGTTAATTGGTTTTGATTGTCTAAGAAATAATCTTTTAATATCCAAAGTAGATTATTGTTTACTATTTTATTTTGCTGTAGCTATGACAGATGGTTGGATTTTATCCAAATGCCTTCTTGTATCTCTTTCCATTTGGCATTGTAGTTGTTATTTGACTAGAGAGTAATTATATTTATAATTAATGATAAAGAATATAGTTCTAAATATAGCAAACCTGGCAAAGCTATGCTGCCAAAAGACCAATCTCTTATGTGGTAATTTAAAGCTAATCTAGGTTTATTGTGATACCAAAGGAATCTAACTATTAAAGAAATAATCTCTCTTATATTTTATTGGAAGGAGAAAGAGATAAGGATTGTAGAATATATAGATTTTTGGGTAGAATAATAATTTTTTATTAATGAAAGTCTCTCTTCCATGGGAAAAACCTGCTCCATTTATTAAGATTATTTATAATGGCTAAACTAGTATTGCAATTCACATTTATTATATTCTTAATGTTTACTGTTAAAGATATCCCTAAATAATAATGTTTTAATCTTCTACAATATATTTAAAAAAATCTTCCTTCCATATCATGAGTATTAAAATGTATATGTAGAATATTTGTTTTGTTTTCATTAAAAGTATGTCCATATTTTTTGAAAAGTCTCTATTGCATTAAAAACAGCATTAAGAGAATTTTTATCAAAGTCAAAAGAATATTATCTACAAACAGTAGTGTTTTAGAGCTTAAATTATTAGTTATCTGTATACGTTTGATATCTAGTTTGATCTTATGTAGCTTGGAAATGGTTCCATAATTAAGGTAAAGAGTAGAGGCGACAATGGCAACCCTGTTTAGTTCCTATAGAAATCAACATTGACTATGATATATAGGAACCTATTTTTAAATAAGCAAATGAGTTTTCATAAAGGAGATTTATAAGTTGTAAGAAAGTATTTGAAAAATTACATTCCTCTAAGATCAGAAAAAGGTATTTCCAAGTAACTGAGTCAAAAGCACTGTTAATGTCTAAACTCATTAAGTTAAGTTATATTTAGAATTATTTGCATAATCAATTATGGTTACTATTCCTTTGTTAAATCTTTAACTATTAAAAAAACTTTGAGCTAGATATTTAAAGCTTCTATAGTCATAAGTTTATAAAATTCTGATATAATTCCATCAGTATCAGGGCCTTTGTTAGGTTTTAGTTTATTAATTTGTCTCTTAAGTTCAGACATTAATATAGGTCTATCAGTCAGTTTCACTTGGTCTTCAGTTAACTTGTTTTTGGCATATTTTCTAATAAAAGTTATAATTGCATCTAGTGAATCCATTGCTGGGTGAACTTGATTCATTTTATTAATGTGAGATCTAAATGCTTCTAAAATATAATCTATTTCAATAACCTTTTTATTATCCTCAGAAGAATACAGTTCTTTAATATGATTAGATTTAATAAGCATTTTTGTTCTTGAGGCTAGTTTATGTATGAATTTTGGATTTATAGAATACTTAGTTAATTTAATCTTTTCCAAATGTATCATATTTTTATGGTTTAGAATTTCTATTTACTTTGTAATTTATTAATATCTTTTATCAAGTTATCATTTCCTATTTGGTTATCTAGTTTTAGCTTATCAATTTTTCCTTGCAGATCATAGGATCATAGCATCGGAGATTACTAGGCTATTGACCTGGAGGTCATTTTAAGCCTAGACATTTCATCCCAATATAATACCATAGAAATGCTAGTCAATACTCAAGATTGCATTTAGTAATGACTGCACACATCCAGGAGGGTTGTGGACTCTATCCCTGGTAAGAATTTATGGTGCTCCATCCACTTTTCCAGGTTCCTCTTGAACAGTGTCATAGAGGTGCTCTGTTTCACATGAATTGGTAGCCTGTGCCAAAGATATGGCAGCTGCTGAGAGATAAATCTGTCCCTCCAGCATGTCCTATTTAAGTCACAGGCCATATTTAGGTCCCTGGAATGGGTAGCTCTAGTCCCATTTGATTTACGTATATGCAGTAAGTTCATTAGGTTTGAGTCTTGGATTGCTCTGTAGGCCAGGCAGAAGTCTGCCCTAAGAAGTCTACTTGATATGGAGTATAGTGACAAGGACTTTAATCAGTCTGTATAAGGCACATGCTGCAGCCACTTGATCTTCTTTGTTAAAAACCTCTGAGGTCTCTCTAATTGCTGCAGATGCTTAGTACAGTGTATGACAAATGGGACATTATACTTAATTATAGTCCGGACAAGTGCCGAGTACAGGGGTTTATAACTTCTTTTGCTCTCAAGGTGATGTCTTTACTAATCAAGTGTGCTACACAGAAAGCTTTCCTTACTACAGTAGACACATGGTGGTCAAAGTTAAGGTTGCAGTCAACTTGTGATCCCAGGTTCCTTACCACTTCATGGATACTTAGAGTATTATTGTTGATTTGATAGTGTGAGGGAACATTGTCTGAGCTGAAGAGAATAAAGATGCAGTTCTTCGCATTCAGTTTGACACCATGACTAACACACCAGTCGTTGGTCTGCGTGAGACACTCTTGGAGTATACTGACATCATTTGGGGATTCAATGACTGCACCTAGTTTGCAGTCATCTGGAAACTTGGTCAGTGGCAGCCCCTTCATTTTGACCTGAGATTCTGAGAAGTATATACCAAACAGTAGGGGGCCCAGCACTGATCCCTTTGGCAATCCACTGATAACAGGTCTGCTGGTTGATGTGGAGTAACCCACTTTGTTAATGTGTGTCCAGTTTGTGAGCCATCTTACAATGAAAGGGGTTACATTCAGTTTGCTAAGTTTATTAGTAATGTCTGAATGTGGGATTGCATTAAAAGCCCTTGCCAGGTCAAGGTATGTTGTGTGCACAGATTTGCGTTCATCAATGGCCTTGATCACATTTTCAAAGAACTCCACCAGATTTAACAGGCAGGATCTGCTCTTCTTGAAGCTGAATTGGGTAGGATCCAGGGTTTGGAAGTCACGTATATCTTTATTTATGAAGCCCATAATTATATTTTCCATGGCCTTACATATGAGGCTGGTCAAGATTATGGGTCTGTAATTCCCTGGGTCTATTACTAGGCTACCTTTGTGTAGAAGAATAACTGCGCTGTCCTCCATTCCACAGGAATAAAGCCTTTGGTTAGGCTATGATTGAAAAGGGTACTTAGCAGTGATGCTAGTTAATGTCTTAGCCTGTTTAGAAGACAGCCTAGGATGTAATCTGGTCCCATAGAGGCTGTGTTTTTTGCCTTGGACACAAGGCTTTGAGTACCTGCTCTTCAGATGTGTAGGATGGGGGGGGGGAGTTTGGGGGAAGATTTGTTGTAAGTTAGGAGAGGATAAGGGAGTGAAATTTTCACCAAATCTATCCACTAGCTGTGGGGTCAGTATGTGTGATACCGTTGGTCACTAGTACTGCGCATGCTTGGGTCCTACCCTTTAGGTTATGTATGTAGTTGTAAAAGGTATTATGTTATCCTTGGCTGTATTTGAAAAGTTTCTCTCAAAGGAGCCCTTGGATGATTTGACAAGTTGTCGTATTTGCCTGTTGAGGCTGAGGAGGGTGCTTTTTCATTGTTGGGGCCTTGCCTTTGTTTTCTTGGACAGTAACTTTTTGCATTTCTTGTAAAGTTTGTTGATGCTGGATGTCCACCATAGCAGCTTGTTTTTACTTGGGGCTCTGGCTGTGATTCTTTCTGTTATGGCTCAGTTTATACACTTATGCAAATGATTATACAGGGCTTTAATGTAAGCTTTGGTGTAGATCTAGCAAATTCTTGTCCCATTGTTTTTTTCTTTAGAGCATACCAATTCATAACTTTACCGTATAAATGTGCTTTTAGAGCATCCCATAAATGAATCTCAGATATATCTTCTATATGGTTAATTTCAATGAAGGTTTGGATTTCTTTATTAAAGAATGCTTTCAAATCCTTTAATTTGGTTATGCAAGTGGGTAGCCTTTTACAAGTAATATTGTTATTACAGTTTAATATAAGCTCAAATGTTATAGCATTGTGGTCAGAAAGCAGACAAGTGACTATCTTAACTTCATCTAGTCTAGTGGTTAAATCATTATAAATGTATACTCTGTTCTTGAATGTGATCCATGTCTATGTGAATAATGGGTAAAAAAGTGAATCTGGAGCTGAAAATTCATTAATAAACGTAACCTGAAATAAATCTATGAACTGTATTAATGCTTTTGCTGATGCTGGTATTCTTCTTTTCCTAGTAGTATTATAATCTTGTTTTCTTTTAATATACAATTAAAGACCCCTGCCAGAATAATAGTACCTTTTGAGAGTTGTATAATCTGATCTAGTTGGTGTTTGACTGTTTAACTCCTATACCAGGTATCAAATGGACATTAATAAGAGTATACAGTTTTCTTTTAATTTCTATTGTTACTGAACAGAACATAACCTTGTTATCACTATACGTATCTAAAATATTTGGTGTAAATATAGAATTTCTCCTCAATATAGATACCCCTCTTTTTTTCTGATTGTAATGAGAACTAGTTAATACAGAATAATATTTACTGTATGCAAAGCTAACACCAAAGCAAAGCAAATATTAATGAAATAGTCATGATATCTAGAATATGTATACCAGATTTAAAAGGAAATATGTTATTTATTAATTTTAGATATCAAAGAATAGAAAGAATTAAAAATAAAAAGACAAAAAATACATAGTTACCTTAGTGAAAAATGCATCTAGGCTTCCTTGTTTAGCTGTAAGTATGTTTTTTAAACCTATGAAGTTATTGTTATGCAAAAAATATATATAACTTTTCTTTTAGTTTATTTTTCTTTTCATTAACCTTCCAACCATTTATTTCAGCTTGTCTCTTCAAGAAGTTGTTGCTCCAACCCATATCTTCTATTTGATCTATTATTTTCTTTGATTTCAAGAATGTCATAACATTGCCTAACTCCTCAAAGGATTTAGTTGCATCTGGAAGAAATATTTTAAGTCTGGCTGGGAAAAGCAAATGGACTTTAATCTGTTTTTTTTCGTTCTTTTATTAAAGGTAAAAAGCATTTCCTCTTGGACATCACAGCAGGAGTTTAATCATTATCAAACATTATTATATTGTTGTGTAGCTTGATTGGAGATTTTGTCCAGGCTGTTTTGAGAATAAATTCTTTGGCCTCAGATGAAAGAAATCTCACAATAGTAGATCCCGGTGATGAGTTATTTTTAGAGGAGGAAATCACCAAGGGTCTATGTGCTGTCTCAGTGCCATATGACATAGCTTCAGGTAATCAAGAATTTTAGGGAGCCAGGATGCCAAGAAGTTTGTCATAATTTCCCCTTCAATCTTTTCAGGTAAACCAAAGATACAGATGTTGTTCCTCTAAGACTTGTTTTCTAAATCATCAATTTTGTTCAGAAGTAGAGTATTCCATTTCAGTAGAAATTCAGTGTTATTTTCATCTTCAGATAATCACCCTTCCATGTCATTTAGGGTATCCTCCATCCCATACATCTGTATCCTTTGCTGATTTAAAAACTCCTGTATTTATTCCATTTGTTTTGAACATTTTTCTTTAAAATTTTCTAATGTGTTGTTCATTTTGTCCATCTTCAAGGAAAGTTTTTGTATGTTGGTAAGAACAGACTGAAGTTCCTTTTTCAAAGATGAGTCCTGAGAGCTAATTTTTGTGTGACTCATTCTGGATTATAAGTGAAGAGATTTCAAGATAAAGGTTTGACAGGAAAATATTGGTATATAAAAAATGTTTTGATAGTATCCTTCAGGACAACTCAAAGAAGTAGTAGTATTTGATTAAAATTAATAAGATAACTTAGAAATATAATTTCATGTCAGAAACAGTATGAAATAGCAGTACAGGAGAAATCTGCCTGCTAGCCTGTCAACATCCTGGCCACGCCCCATCATTTCCTTATAATTTGATGCACTTGAATGCGGCACTATTTCTATTAGTTTTCTTGTGGCACTAAAGTGCTCCTATCCCCACGTATGCTACTGATAGTTATGTTAATGATATTACTTATTTAGGCTTTCATTTTAAATTCTTATTCTTCTATGCTTTTGGATTTTTTTCCATTATTTTAAACAATGCATACTTTGTTTACTATCCACAGGTTTGTGCAGTGCTTTGCAGCTGCTTTGTCTTGGTCATACTCTCAACCTTTGAGCCTTGCAGTCAAAAGTATATACTAAATATGCTATGTTACTGCAACTAGGGAACTAAGGCAAAGAATAAAAGGATGTGATGTATGGTTAACATTTTTCTGAATTACTATTTATGAGTGGATATATTGATGTTATATGCAAATGATTCAGATTCAATGTGACAAACATGAAGACAAATCTTAAATATATTTGCAACAAAAAAAGTATTTTTCAATCATGCATAAACACACACACACACACACAAACACACACACACACACACACACACACACACACACACACAGTTGCACCATGAGTGGACAAAATTGAACATATAGATGATAGGAGTCCCTGAACTAAATTTGCAAAAAGAAATCAGAAAGAAAACATTTTTAAGTGTATTTTGCATGGGGCTAGACCTCCTACATCCCTACACCCCCAAACTTATATATACCAACTCCACAGTCAACACAACTTGAAGAAAGGGGAAATTCCCTCCAGAAAGGCATCATTGCTTGCAGAATTTACCATCAGTGATTTCCTGTGGAGGAACTCTGATCTTTAGTGGGTTGATCTTTGGGTAAATTCATGCAGCAAACGCTACAGTAAAATACAGATATTGATTAGTTGTCACTGGAAATGTCTTCAAAGTCTTTGAAGGGAAAATGATGACATGTCATCAATTCAGTATTACTCTTTATATTTTTGTGTATCATTGCAGTTTTAACTGAATAATTCTAAGATCTGAATTAGTAATACATCATGTCGAACAAGTATTCTTAGTTTTACCTGTATAAGTCTGTAAAAAAAAATCTCACTGGCATCAATGTAATTCTCATGTTGTAATGTATAATACCTTTATAACAAAAGCTCACTGACATCAGTGTAATTGTCATGTACTGTATAATAAATATAACAAACCTCACTGACATTGATGTAATTCTCATGTACTGTATAATAACTCTGTAACAAAAATCACTGACTTTGATGTAATTTTCATGTTGTAATGTATACTAATTCTGTAACAAAAGCTCATTGGCATTAGTGTCCTTCTCATGTTGTAATGTGCAATGTTGTAACATGTAAAAATGTGTGCTCAGATACCAGGGTCGTGACTAAAAGGGGACCTAGGGCCATTTCACTTCTCTTCTAAAGAATCAATGAATAAATAAATAAATAAATAAATAAATAAATAAATAAATAAAAAACAAACAAACAAGTGAACAAATAAGTTTGCCGAAGAAGAGAACCACTAATCTACTTTGTCCAAAGCAAAGTGACTTCCCATCCTCCACAGAACCACATTTTTATAGGGTCTGTTATCTTTGAACTTATGAAACTAGATTACATCCTTTACTTTGCCAGTAGATGTCTCTCACAGGCTACTGCTAACTTGTAGCCCCCACACCACCATGCTAAACTCTAATGCTCAGAGCACTCCTTCTCAGTAGTGGGTCAAAAGATCTGTGAATCTCTCTTTAAACATATAAAATCCAACTATGACACCAGTCATTGGTCTCCATGAGGCCTGTTTGTAGAATGTCAACATTGTTTAGGGAGCTAATGATGGCTCCCAGTTTACGGTCATCTACAAACTTGGTCAGCCAGAGTCCCTTGGTTTTGGCCTGGACTTCAGAAAAGTATATGCCAAAAAGGAGAGGACCCAGGACCGATCCCTGTGAGACTCCACTCGTGACTGATTGGTAGTCTGATTTGGAGTCCACTACTTTCACTGTGTGAGTTCTTTCAGTAAGCGAGTTTGCAACCCACCTTGTGATATAGGGGTTGATGCCTAATTTACAGAGTTTATCTATGATTCTTGAGTGAGGAATTGTAAAAAAGGCCTTGGCCAGATTGAGGTAGGCTGTGTGAACTACCTTGCCTTCGTCCACATCTGTGATAGACTCAAGGAAGTCCACCAGGTTGAGCAGACAAGATCTACCCTTAACAAATCCAAACTGGATGGAGTCTATAGTCTGGAGATTCCCTATATCCTTATTTATCAGGTCCATGATGATGCAGTCCATAGCCTTACATGCCAGGCTAATGGGGCAGTAATTCACTGAGTCCTTAGTTGCACCCCCTTTGAGTGGGATGACTATAGCAGTGCACTATTTGGTGGGGACAAAGCCTGAAGTGAGGATGTGATTGAACAGGGCATATAGGTGTAGTGCCAGTTCATTTTGCAATTCATGTAGAACACAGCCCGGGATGTTGTTGGGTCCCATGGATGCTGTATTCTTGGCCTTGGACAGTGTGATTTTAACCTGAGCAGCTATAATATTAGGTACTAGGCATTCATCAGGTATTGTGACTGGCCCTTTAGGGGGTGAGAGGGGGGGTGAAGTTAGCACTGAATCTGTCAGCTATTATATTGGCAATGTCTGTTGGCTCAGTAAAGGAGTCACCATTGTGTAGTAGCACCGAGCAGATCTGAGCATTGCCTTGTATATTTCTGACATAACTACAGAAGGCTTTGTGGTTGTCTTTAGTATCTGTTGCTATTTTGTTTTCATAGCTAGCTTTAGAGGATTTGATGAGGGATCTCAGCTTTTTGTTTAGGCTGACAAGGGAGATTTTCTAGTCTTGGGACTCTGTCTTGCTTTGCAACAGTTTTTTCCTGCTGTTGTAGAGTTTGTTTATGGCAGGAGACCACCAGATTGGTTTCCTTTTTTTTGTAGGAGAGCTCTATTGGGAATAGTCCATTCCATGCATTTGTGTACGTGTTTGTATAGTGCACTGGAGTATGATTCAGCAGTCCTGCATTTATTCTCCATTTGCATGGACACTGTAAAGTTAGCCACCTCAGTTTTTAGAAGCCCAAAGTTGGCTTTGGAAAAGATTTTTTTACCATGGTTTCCTTTGCGGGGTGTGTGGGTGGGATGTGGATATCCATTGTGACTAGCTTGTGGTCAGATCTGACCAGGGAGGTGTTGATATTGACGTAGAGCAATGGTTACCCATATTAGTAATGACCAGGTAAAGGATGTTGCTGTCCCTAGTGGGGGTACGAATGAGCTGGTCCAGGGCATTGGAATTGATGAATTCCAGGAACCATTGAGCAAGTGTGTTGGTACTTGAGTAGTTTTCCCAGTTAATGGAGGGGTAGTTAAAGTCACCCAGTATGAGGGTGTTGCTTTGGACCTTAATATTTTCCAGAGTGTTTAGGAATGTGGAGTGGTGGGAGTCTTGGGATATGGTGGGGGATTTGTAGCAGGCTGCAACCGGGATTGCGGTCTTGCCCAGTGTTAGTTGTACCTGGAGTATCTCTGATGCATTGTGTTGGGCTACTAGCCTGGAGGTGTACATATCCTTTATGACTATGGAGACTCCACCACCTTTCAGGCTTTGGTCCACATTTTGGAGCCGAAAGGTGTGGTATGAGTTATAGCCTGGTAGCGCAGGAGTGCTTACAGGTGCCTTGAACCAGGTCTCTGTTACTGCACAAATGTTGACATTCTCCATTTTATGGAATGCTTTGAACGAGTGCATTTTGAGATTTAGACTTCTAGCATTTAGTAGCATAACCCTCAGATTACATTTGTTTATAGCTGTTACGGTGGTATTTTGGTCTTCTGGACAGTGCCTAAAAAAGGCACTATAGAGGTTGCAAGGGCCTTGGCCAGTATACAGAATCCCAGGGGTGACAGATGCAGGCCATCTCTGGCAAAGCATCGAGGTCTGTCAGTCTTGTCATCCCAGGCAGACAGATACTGGATCCCCTTGGAATGACACCAGAAACTTTGCCAATTATTGAAGTCAATAATTTTTTGTTTGTACTGTGGTATCATTCTTGGTGATGGTAAGATGCTACTCAAGGCTAGGGTCATGCCCTCTTGGGCTGCATGATTCGAGAGCTCCTCCATGTCTCTTTTCATTTAGCCCAGTGAGGTGCATCTCAGGTCATTAACACCAACACGGTCAATGACAGAGTCATATCTGTACCTGTTGTGGAGTGACCTTAGTGCATATGTTCTGTGGCGTATCCTGGCTCCCTTCAGGCAGCTGACCATTACCTTCTCCTTATTCAATCTAGTGAGTGGGGTATCAGTGTGCCTTACTATTGAGTCACCTATGATAAGTGTATTGAGTAAGCTGCTTTGCCTTAGGGGCTTTGGTTGTGTGGCACACTGTTTGTGTGAGCTATGTGCCTCATGGTTTGTGCTGTGGTATGGTGGTTGTGTGTGTTTCTGCCTTGGAGGACTCTGCTGTTTGATTTTTATTAATGCAATTTAATGCAATTTAATGTTTTTAAAAGCTGCAGTCTTTGTAAAAGACAACATGTAATAAGATTCAGTACCATCTACAGTCATACACTACCACAGATTGCACTTAGCAGGATTAAATGCTATAATTTTCATCATTTGTCAGTGCTTTGCACACACTGCACAAAAAAAAAAAACTGTTTCCTACCTTTCCTTGAACTAGTGTAGCCCAGATACAGATTTGCTGTATCCAGAATATTTTGTAAGCTCTTTAATTTTTCCCTTAGATCTGCTAGTTCTCTGCTCTCCAGCACTTTTATTAGCTTATTAGTCTAGCACTTCAAACTATTCCCGGTACCAGAAAGTCTGCTCTTCAAAGTTTCCCTTATAATTAGCAGGTTTCTCAGTAGTAGCACTAAAATCTGAATCCCTGAGACTAGCACTTGCTCTAAAACCTGCTGGAAAGCACTAGGAAGCCTTAAACTGATGCAAGCACTCAATTCTCCTTGTTAATAAGGAGAAATTAATCGTAGGCACTAAACAGCCTATAATTGCAAAGTACTTTGCCAAGGTAAGGGAAAACAGCTCTTGGGCTTTACAAAAGAAACACCGAACCAGGCATGTCCAAGGGTCAGCTTCCGGTGATTTCTCCTGTCCACCTGGTGAATCTGGGCATACTGGGGTAATGCAGCAATTGCCTCATGCACACAGACAACCCTCTCCTCCTACCACCTAACAGTACAACCTGCAAGAGATGCATTTACATAGCCAAACTGGAAGCAAAGCTCTCTCCAGCCAAGTTTGTGCTAGATAGTCAAGAGGAGAAGGTTAACACCTGCACTACACCTCAAGCAACACATAGCCCTTCAAAACTCATGCCACCAACATCCACACATAGTAACACTAAACATTCCTCTCAACCTTGAAATATCAAAAATCTGGACAACGCCCATAAAAATAGGTAGAAATCTGTACACTGATTAACATAAAATGTGCATACATAATTAAGTAACCCTGCCCACTCCAATGGAATTGTGGGATACCAACTTTCAAAATGCAAACTGAAGAACAAACAAAATATGGCACCAGAGTCCCCCTGCAGCCATTCCAATGTCCCATTACCTGGGTATTTTGCCTCATTGACCATAAACAATAATGTGTGCATACTGCTTTACTTTTACAAAGATTATTTTGATTTTATTTTTACATTTTATAGCACAATGCACATAAACACTAATAGATATCTGCTAAACAAAGCAACACTGCCTCACAATGAAAATAGACTTGGCATTAAATCTTCTCTGCCCATGAAACTCACATTCATTGAAACAGCATTGAATCCCACACCACATCCAAAGAAAATGCATTTGGCTAGTGCTGGATAAAGATTACCTTTGGGCTGTTTTCAAATCCTAAGCCCCTGGCTTGCACACAAAACAAGAAAGCATACACCTTCCTGACTTTATTACATTATATTCCTTGTATAGTACAGCACACTTGTTAGACTTAAGTTAAAGAGCATTTTAAAATGTATTGTTTGAACATTTTTCCAGTAGGCAATGAAATAAAATGCATGAACCAATAATGACAAAACTGCCCAGTTCAGAACATTTCCATCATGAAAGTCTTCCACACACACGCACACACACACACACACACACACACATTCAAAAAAATATATACATATATATATATATATATATATATATATATATATATATATATATATATATATAAATAGAATGACAGTAGTGTAAGCCATAGGCATCTTGCACAGCTTTTGACACATTTTCAATTTCAGGTTTTTTTTGGGAGGGGGGAGGCCAAAAACAGGGGACACATTTGAAACATTGCTTATCAAATTTTGGAAAGTTACTAGAATAAAATGTTGTGCTACCACCATGTATTTCACTTCCAAGTCTTGAACCCAGGACCCTGTCCACTACAGTCATAGCAACATACCACTATGCCAAATCAGCAGACAGGTAGACTGAAACCTAAATGGCCATCATTTAGTGAATTCAGTTTTCACTTCTCACCATAGCTCTCAACCTCTTAGCAGAAACAACCTGGCAATCCTGAAAACCACATATTTAATGAGGAAAAGAACAAAAATATGAGGCATAAATTCACAAGTGGTGGTGGCTAGGGACTTTAGGGTCTTTATTCCTGTACCCAAGGTACAGGGTTTGAGACTGAGTACCTCTAGCCACCAGGTGTATTCAGTTGGGGGCATTTTCTCACACACACACACACACACACACACACACACACACACACACACACACACACACACACACGCACGCACACACGCACACACACACGCACACATGCACATGCAGACACACACACACACAGACACACACAGACACACACACACACACACACACACACACACACACACACACACACACACACACACAAAACCTTCCTACAAAAGCATTGAGAGGGAGTTGTTCCCACACACCCTTGCTTCAAAAGTATTAAGAGTAAGTTGTTATTGGTTCAAAAGTATTGAGTGAGTTGTCTCTGGCCCAGAGTTGTGCAGTACAAACAATTCAAGGTTTAAACACAAGGTTCAAACAATATAAAAGCATTCATTGGTTCACACACCCTTGCTTCAAAAGCATTGAGAGTGAGTTGTTTCCTCACACCCTTGCTTCAAAGGCATTAAGAGTGAGCTGTTCACCGTCCCAGAGCCATGCCGTAACCGGTTCAAACAATATAAAAGCATTCATCAGTTCACACACCCTTGCTTCAAAAGCATTAAGAGTTGTTCTCGATTCAAAAACATTAAGAGTGAGTTGGTCACTAGCCTAGAGCCGTGCAGTAACCGGTTCAAATATAAAAGCATTCATCGGTTCAAACAATATAAAAGCATTCACTCTATGCATGCGTTCAGTTCAGCATTAAGTCAGTTCAAAAGCGAAAACACACACACACACACCTGATGAGCAGTTTAGTTCAAATTCAAAAGCATTAAGAGTGAGTAACTGGTTCAAACAATATAAAAGCATTTAATGGTTCAAACAATATAAAAGCATTCACTCTATGCATGTGTTCAGTTCAGCATTAAGTCAGTTCAAAAGCAAAAACACACACACACCTGATGAGCAGTTCGATTCAAAAGCATTAAGAGTGAGTAGAGCAGTCGCGGATCCAAAACCTCGGCATTTCAGTTAAAGCAGTCATTTCCTACCAGAGCTCGTTTCAGTCAAAGCAGTCATTTCCTACCAGAGCTGTGCAGTAACAGAAAAGATATAAAAGCATTCACTCACAATTCGTGTTTGGTTCAGCATTAAGTCAGTTCAAAAGCAAACTACTGTTAAGTATGGAAAAGCAGTCATTTCCTACCAGAAAAGTGCTTGCAGCCAGCTCATACCTTACGTTTGGCATTTCTCCAGTTAAGTAAGGAAAAGCACCAGAGCCTGCAGTAAAGTTCACAACAAAAAAGTTTGGTTCAGCATTAAGTCAGTTCAAAAGCAAACTACTGTTAAGTAAGGAAAAGCAGTCATTTCCTACCAGAAAAGTGCTTGCAGCCAGCTTATACCTTACATTTGGCATTTCTCCAGTTAAGTAAGGAAAAGCACCAGAGCCTACAGTAAAGTTTACAACAAAAAAGCAGCCAGCTTATACCTTACATAAGGCGTTTCTTCAGTTAAGTAAGGTAAAGCACCAGAGCTTCACAACAGGAAAGCGCTTGCAGCCAGCTCAATTCCGACAGGCTGACGGAGCTGACATCATCGTGCACGTGATGACGTCAGCTCCAAAAGTGAGATAGAAAATTTTTTTTTAAAAAATCGGGAATGAAGGGGTACCACTTGGGAATCATGGCGCTCCATTATTGGGACCCCAAAACTCAGTAAAAACCGAGTAATTCAGTGCAGTTGGGAGGTATGACACTAAACCCACTATTGCGGAGGCCCTTAACATTAACCTGCTCAGGCTACAAGGACCTCCAAAACTGAAACGCAAACAAACACGAGTCACAACCAAAGTGACACATAGCTCAAAACACCAGTGTGCCACCAAACAACAGCCCCTAAGGCAAGACAACATACCTAACACTTTAGTCATAGGTGACTATAGTCAGGCACACTGATGTCCCACTCATCAGGCTGAACAAGGAGAAAATTACTGTCAGCTGCCCGTCGGGTGCCAGGATCCACCACATAACACAGGCACTCAAGTCACTCCACAACAAGTACAAATACGGCTCTGTCATTGTCCATGTTGGAGTGAATGACCTCAGGCATACCTCCCTGGACTACATGAAAAGAGACATGGAAGATATTTCGGATCATGTGGCCCAGGCAGGTATGACCCTAGCCCTGAGCAACATCCTGCCTTCGCCCAGAATGATACCACAGTATAAGGACAAAATGATTGACTTCAACAATTGGTTAAGTTTCTGCTGTCATTCAAAGGGGATCCAGTATCTGTCTTCCTGGGACGACATGATCGACAAACCACGATGCTTTGCCAGAGATGGTCTGCACCTGTCGTCCCTAGGATTCAGGATACTGGCTAAGGCTCTTGCCACCCCTATAGTGCCTTTTTTAGGCAAGGCTCAAAGGACAAAACCACCACCATAACAGATACAAGCATACAAAATCTGAAGGTAATGCTACTCAATGCTAGAAGTCTAAACCTCAAAATGCACTCTCTTGAGACACTCCTAAAAATGGAGAACATCGATGTCTGTGCAGTAACTGAGACGTGGTTCAAGATTCCAGATTACACCCCTGAAATACAAGGCTACAACTCTTACACACTTTTCGGCCACCAAACCAGGACCAAAGCACTAAAGGCAGAGGAGTGTCTATATTCACCAAGGATATTCACACCTCCAGGCTAGTTACCCAGCACAATGCATCTGAAATTCTACAGGTGCAATTAACACTAGGTAAGACTGCAATCCAAATTGTAGCTTGCTACAGATCCCCCACCATGCCCCAAGATTCTAACTACACTTTTCTAAACATACTAGAAAATATTAAGATACAACCAAACACCCTAATAATGTGTGATTTCAACTACCCTGCCATTAATTGGGAAAACTACTCGGGTACCAACAACTTTGCACAACGGTTCTTGGAATTCATAAATTCCATTGCTCTGGACCAACTAATCCTTAGTCCCACCAGGGCCTTAAATATCCTAGGCCTGGTCATTACCAACATGGGAGATCGATGCTCCACACCAGTGGTCACCCTCTCATTGGTCAGGCCTGACCATAAGTTAATCACCCTTGACATCCACATCCCACCCTCACCCCCAGTATGGAAACCTCCATAAAAAAACTTCTCCAAAGCCAGCTTCATGCTACTCAAGTCAGAAGTGACAAACTTCATGACACCATGCAGATGGGAACTGAAAGTTCTACTGCTGAGTCCTACACTAAGGCACTGTACGAGCACATCCACTTGTGCATGAATCATGCCATTCCAAACAGAACCAAGATGGTCTCCTCCAAAATAAGGAACCCAATATGGTGGTCCCCTGCCATAAACAAACTATACAACAGAAGGAAGAAACTGTTGCAGAAAAGAGGAAAATCCCAGGATGTGAATAACTCCCTTACCAGCCTCAGTAAGAAGCTAGGATCCCTCATAAAATCCTCCAAAGCTAGTTACAAAAATAAAATTGCCAAAGATTCCAAGGACAACCATAAGGCATTCTATAGTTATGTCAAGAATCTAAATGGCAATGCTCAGATCTGCTCTAAACTACAACAGAATGGCATTAAATATACAGATCCCAAGGATATTGACAATATCCTGGCAGATCGATTCAGTGCCAACTTCACCCCCCTCTCACCCCCTAAAGGGCCCATCTCAATACCAAAAGATTGCCAGATTCCGGTAATCATGGCCACATAGGTAAAAAAATGCACTATCCAAAGCTAAGAATATAGCATCCATGGGACCAGATGACATCCCGGGCTGTGTACTACATGAACTACAAAATGAACTGGCACCTCACCTAAGTGTCATGTTTAATCATAGCCTCACCTCAGACTTTGTGCCCAATGAGTGGTGCACAGCTACAGTTATCCCACTCCACAAGGGGGGATGCACCTTGGATCCCAGAAACTATTGTCCCATCAGTCTGACAAGCCTGATCTGCAAAGCCATGGAACGCATTATCATGGAACTTATAAACAAAGACATTGGCAACCTTCTAACACTAGACCTCACCCAATTTGGTTTTGTAAAGGGCCGATCTTGTCTCCTCATTGACTTCTTCGAATCAGTCTCCAGAGCAGTGGATGAGGGTAAGGCGGTCCACACAGCCTATCTGGACCTCGCCAAGGCCTTTGACACCATCCCCCACTCTGGAATCATAGATAAACTTACAAAGCTGGGCATTAATCTCTACATCACTTGATGGGTTGCCAACTGGCTTACTGACAGAACCCACACTGTAAAAGTAGCAGACTCAAAATCCAGCTCCAGACAAGTGACAAGCGGAGTACCTCAGGGTTCAATCCTGGGACCACTCTTGTTTGGCATCTACTTCTCTGAAGTACAGGCCAGCACTAAGGGACTCTGGCTAACAAAGTTTGCAGATGACTACAAACTGGGAGCCATTAATGAATCCCCAAATGATGTGGATATTCTACAAAAGGGCCTTACAGAAACAGATGCTTGGTGCCAGAGCCATGGGCTCAAGCTGAATGCCAAGAAATGTATAGTTATCCTCTTTGGGAAAAACCATGTACCCATTAATTACCACATAAGTGGCAGTACACTAAACGCCGAAAGTGTGATAAGGGACTTAGGGACACAGGTGGACAGTGGTCTCACCTTCGATAACCACATAGCCACAACAGTCAGGAAATCCTTCTATGTGGCACACCTCATCACTAAGGACTTTTCATCCAGAAAAAAGGAGGTCATTGTCCCACTGTACTCATCCCTCATTAGCCCCATTATAGAATGCAATGCCCTGTTTGGTATGTACCTCACAAAGACATCTGCAAAAACTGGAAAGGCCACAGAAATACCTCACTGAAAGAATCACAGGCTTAAAGCAGATGCCCTATGCTGACCTTCTAAAAAAAAACTCCAGCTATACTCTGTCACATATCGCATACTCAGAGGCATTCTCTACTTAACATACAAGGCCATGTCAAACCCAGTGCTCTTGGAGATGCTATACTTAAAGAAATCCCAATCCCTCAGAGCCACACGCTCCAGGATCTAAACCTGGTCATCACAATGAACAAAACATGCTGGAGGGATAGGTTCCTGATCCAGAGACACCGCATATTCTGGAATAGACTGCCCATACATGTTAAGCTGAGCGCCTCTTTGGCCCTCTTCAAAAGGAACCTTGACGATTGGATGGGAGATAGGAAATTCACCCCGGGATCATGTCAGTTTCCCTGCTAGACAGGGCACCAGGGAATTAAATATTGTGGGAAGAAATAGCCAGGGAATTGTTAAGGCTAGGCTTGTATAGGCCCTAGGGCCGATAGCCTTGTACCAACCTATGAACCTATGAACCAATAAGGAAAACAAAACAGTTCTCTCAAGAAAGCATTAACAGACTGCTAATTTTAATTTATAATAAATGCAGGATATTTTTCTTTTTGCTGTTGAAATGCATCTTATACAGATTTGCTTCAGCAACTTGTTAAGAATTCACTTTACATACTAGAAAGCTATCAGATTTATTCTCAACAGTGATGTTTCCTTCTACTGCAAAGGTTCTCACTTGAGTTTCTTTTTACATTACCCAAGTTCACTAACATATCACATGATTTCCTCAGGAGAATTTCATTGCTAATCACAAGACTAACAGCACGATTTAGAAATTTTGCTGGGTTTATTTCTGTGCAACTAACAGTACCTTTGAACTATTTTATAAACACCAGACCATTGAATGTCTAGCTTCATTATCACTTCACACATTGCTTGGACTGTAGTTATAAGTAGTGCAGTCACAAATTTCTACTGCACACTTCAGAACTGCCTGACTTCTTTGTAAGATTTCCACAAGTAAACCTCAGTATATACATTTAAAAACTACTCAACTTATTTTCTCAGGAAGGAAATTGTTACACTATTTGGTAGTACACAACTGTTTTTCTGAACACAGACCTTGTACTGCTACTAAGCTTTCCGACACTTTTAAATCGATTGCTTTGTCTCTTTTTGTAAGTACACTTCTTTTCCACACTCTGTATTCACTAGTAAGACCTTCTTACATTTGGAGAATTTCCACAGCTTTCCTCATATCACAGGTAATGTAAAATACAATGTTTCACAGTTCATTTGCTTACCTCTGTGTTTAAAATGCAGTTTGAAAATGTACGTAATTTTTGATATACTCACTACTTACTACAGTAATTCCTTTTACAAGTATTTCTTTTTTTTTCCAAAATGTTTTTATTCATTTTATAACAAAATAATTTAACAGTATAGTAACAAGAAAAAATAAATAGACTATATACAATGTCCATAACAACTAAAAAAGCAATATACATAGAAGAACACGTAATATTTCTTTAACAGATTAGACAATTTTGTTCAAGCAATTAAGTGATGAGTTTTGTTGTTAGTCCTTGCTTTTATAGCAGCAATCTCATTCTTACAAATGCATTTCACAAGATGAATAAATTCACCTTTAAAGACAGGAGTAGATTGGGATTTCCAGTTTTTAGTAACAATTTTCCTTGCTATAGAGAGGATAGACCATAGTAAAAATGTTTGTTTTTTAGGAATGACTTCAGGAACAGGAACATTGAAAAGGATAAGGGAGTCAGAAATTATATTTATTTTATTTATTTATGTATTTATTTAATTATTTCACATTTGTTGAGTGGGTTTGTTCGACTGAGCTGATAGCCCTTTTTTAGCAGAGGCCTGAGGAGAAAAGCTCCACATTTAATTTTTACAATAGAGTACTTAAGGTACTAAATCAACAATCTGGAAAAAAGCTCCAGGTATCATTTGGTAAGAACATATTAATAGTGTTCAAAAACAGGATTTATGTTGAATACAGACAAGTTTAAATTGGGTTTTCAATAGTATACAGTATTAAATACAGACAAGACAGTACAAGTTTATATATGGGTTTTGCAATAACAAACTAATTATGAACATTGATTTAGAGATAGGATTGTGGAGGTAATGCAGCATAGTTGGGAAGTATTAATTAAAGGTGACTGCAGTAATAAATAGTAGATAGAGGTGATATGGGAGAGAAGTATGTTTAGGTTGAGAAGGAAAGTGAGATTATATAGGTAGGAGAGATATTAAGTAGAGGTTTTAGGTAGGCAAGTGTGCTGTGATGAGAGATTGGAAGGAGAAATTAGGGATTCTGAGTGCTTGTGAATAGTTAAGGAGGCTTTGTACAATGGCAGGACCATTGACTGTTCAGGCATTCTTTTAAGGCCAACTTGAATTCTTTAACATTGTTGGGAGTCCTAATTACCTGTGGGAGTTTGTTCCAATGTTTGGCAGGGTTGTAGCTGTATAGCTTGCAGCCAGTTTTATTCTTTGGTTGATGGGTTTGTAGTAGTTCTTGGTCTGAGCTTCGAAGGGTCTTAAAAGGAGTGTAGTAGGAGATAAGGGAGGATAGGTTGGGACAGAAAGAAGGTTGATACAGAATGGAATGAATAACCATAAGCTGAGAGGGAAGAAGCTGATGGAGAAATTCTAGCCAGTGTAACATTTTTACAGAGAGACAGTGATGAGATTTATAATTTTGGTTTGCTGCAAATCTGGCAACTTTGTTATAGGTAGATTCAAACTTATTAAGGAGTGATGAGTTGAAGTTTGTTAGGATTTGGGAGCTGTACATTAGACTCAGTAGTAGATAAGCATGTGAGAGGGATATCCATGCTTTGTTAGTGATGGACTTTTTGTTTCTGTATAAGAGTCCCAGTTTTTGGTGTGTTTTACTGATACAGTTGTTAACATGTAGATCAAATTTTAATTGGCCATCGATTGTGACACCTAGAAGTTTAGTGGAAGATTCAACAGTGATAGGTGTATTGTTGATAGAGAGTATGGAGAAGGAGGATTTAAAAGTGCTAAGATTTTTGGGGAGAAAAAGTAAGTTTCGTTTTATTAAGATTCAGTATAAGCTGGTTATTGGAGACCCAGGTTTCAACTGAGTTAAAGAAAGATTGAATAAGTGAGAGAAGTTCAGTAGGGGTTCCAGTAATAGAGATAACTGTAGAGTCAAAAGCATATTGGACAAGTGATGACTGAGGGCAAGATGTATAGGGTAGGTTAGTGAAGATATTGAAAAGTAATGGACCAAGTATAGAACCTTAGGGAACACCAGTTTTAACAGGCTGAGGGGGCGAAAGAGCAGAGAGACATTTGACAGATTGTTGTCAATCAGAGAGGTAGCTAGAGAACCATTTAATGGTTGGGACAGAGAAATTGAGGTTAGTCAGTTTTCTTAGAAGGAGAGAGTGAGAGAGACAGTGTCGAAGGCTTTTTAATGATCAAGGAATAAGCAGGAGATCAGTTTGTTGTTGTCTCTTGCTTCAAAGACAGTGTTGATGAAGGATAGGAGGGCAGTGGTAGTACTGTGTTTTGGACGAAAACCATGTTGTGTGGGGGTAAGTAAATTTTCTTGTAATAAATGTTGCATGACTTACTTGAGAATGCATTTTTCAATGATTTTAGAAAGGGGTGATAGGATAGCTATAGGTCTGAAGTTGGAGATTTCTGAGAAGTTACCTCCTTTATGTATAGGTATAGTGTAGAAATCCTTCCAGATGGAGGGAACTTTAGATTCAGAGATGGAGCAGTTTATGAGAATAGATACAAGAAGAGCCAAAGAGTTTTCTGCTACTTGAAGGAAATAGGGACAAATGTTGTCAGCTGATGGAGAATAGGGTTTTAGTTTGTTGAGTAGAGATTTAATGTAACAGGTGGGTACAAGTTTGAGGGGAAAAAGAATTACTGGAGTTTGAGGAAAGAGAAAGGCTAGGAGATATTCCAGTGTTGGTATTTGAGAAGTTAGAGGGTAGCATCTTCATGAGAAATTCAATAAAGTGTTAATTAAAGATAGCTGCAGTTCTTTGCAGTGTTTTTGTAGGACAGTGATTTGGAGAAGAGGGTTTGCCAGGGTGGAGAATTTGATTGATTGCATGCCAAAACATAGAGGGATTTGACTTTTAAGCAGTTGGTGGGTTATGATAGAATTCTTTTTTGTCCATACTGATTTGTTTTGTTTTTTTTTGTCTGAATTCTAAGTTCTTTGTATTTTTGTAGATGGATGGGTAGTTTGAATTTTTCCCATATTTTCCACATTCTGTCCCTAGATTTCATGAAGTTGCAAGTGGCTTTGGTTTTGTACGTACAGTGCAGATGGGTGCTAGTGAGTTAAGGATATTTAGGAAAGTAGAATTAAAAGTTTCTACCACCTGTTCTAGAGGCATTTGGTTCAGAAAAGCCCAGCTGATTTTGGAGAGGAGGGCATTGAGAGTTTCAGGATGGAATTTGGTAGCTTGCAACATATGATGTATCTGTGTAGGCTAGGGGTTTGAAGAGTATATCAGAGAACTTTTACAGGGGAGTGATCACTTAGGGAGTCTGGTAGAGTTGTAGGGTTGTGATATTTCAGTGGGTCAGAGACTAGTATCTAATCAATAAGGGAAGCTGGAGTGT
The DNA here is from genome assembly GCF_019279795.1 of Protopterus annectens. Taxonomy (NCBI): domain Eukaryota; kingdom Metazoa; phylum Chordata; order Ceratodontiformes; family Protopteridae; genus Protopterus; species Protopterus annectens. The sequence continues at coordinate 955,226,957 of NC_056746.1, forward strand.
GAGGTTTGTTGGCATGGGTAGGTGTGGAGAATAGTTGAGTGAAGTCATGCAGATTAATATGAGCATAGAGATAACCAATTTATGTTAACATCACTGAGGAAAATGATTTAATTATGAATGTGCTGAGTGAGGTAGGAGAGAAAACTTTTAAGTATGGGTATGTCATCCCCAGGTGGAATATATATAGCAACTACGGTGACTGTAACATAGCTTTTATTTCAAGGTTGGCAATCAGGATTTTGGCAGGTGGGAAGGGAGAATGTCTTTATTAGGAATATGAGGCTTTAGCCAGTTTTCTGTGAGGGTGATTGTAAGGGGAGTGGTAAGCTAGCCAAGCATGAAGTTCACTGACTTTATTTTGTATACTTCTAGCATTCATTGAATAGAAAGATAAATGCTTTTTGGGAGGGATAGGTTGTCCAGAGTGTGCAGGAGTAGGACCATTGCTGGATGAGCAATGGGTTGGGCCAGGATTTGGATGGATATCACCTGATAGCAGTAGGGTTTTTGAGAAGACGTGGCTGTAAAAGAGTGAGGGGTTATAGCTAGGGTATTTAATTTTATTTCTTGGGTAAGAAGTGGGGTTTGGAATAAGTTTAATTTTGGGAAGTAAAGAATTTGGAAGAGAACTGGAAGAGGAGTTAATGAAACAGTGCAGTGGGTGAAGAGTGATTTTAATAGGTGAATAACTCTGAGTGAGGTGTTTAGGAATTAGTTGGATTTCAAAAGAGGTTAGAAAGTAGAGGAATAGTAGGTAAGGGAGGTAGACGAATGTGTACATTCTGAGGGTCATGTTAGTGAGGTGTTAAATAGAAAAAGAAAAGAAAAAAAACAAGAGTCAGGTATGGTTGGATGGGAAATTAATTGGATGTGATGGAGGAGAAAAATGTTATATCAGTAAGTTAGAAGTTCCAAGTGAAAGAACTTATGGTAAAGGTGGAGGTAGTTAGGTGGTGCTATTGGAGTTGTGTTAATTAAGTGTGTATGGAGATGAAGACAGGTTATGATTTGTTAGGGGAGAGGTCAGGGTGGGGTCAGGGGGAAGGGAGATTGGGTGGTTAGCTATAAATGTAATGATATGGGGGTGGGTGAGAATGGGGGGAGGGTAGGGGAGTGGAGACAGCCCAAGCATTAGTGAGGGTGAATAGAGCAGGGCTACACCCTAGGTGGTGAATTTTCCAAGACACTGCCATTAGAAAAAACAGGTAAGTCCTATGAGGGAGTTAGTATTGTAGTCACAAAGCCATATGTGGAGAAAAAACAAAAACAGGCCATATTTATAGCCAGAAGTGGCAGACAAATCTCAAGAGGAGACTGTGTGAGAAGGAAAGCAGTGTGTGAGTTTGCAGCAGAGAAAAATGCTGTGAATAGTTATGAGCTGAGATGCTCTGAGAAGGAAATATTTGAAGGGAGGTAATACAGAAGGAAAGCAAATGAGAAAATAGGGAAAGGATAGGGAGAGGAGAGCAAGCTATACTGAGGACTGAAGACAAAATGAGAGGTACTAGCCGAAGTGAAGAGGAGGGAGGAGGCAGGGAGTAGGTTCCCATGGCAAGGAGGTAGCCAAGACTTTACAATACAAACAAGTACAAAATGCTGTACAAAAAAGGCAGGAAAAAAGCACCTTAACACATACATTGATTAACTCAGGCAATTGATGTGTGCCTTTTCATTCTGTAGTCTGCAGGGTAGTAACTGATGAGTGGGGACTGCATAGCTTAAATGATAGAAAGTTTGGGTTGTTGTTTACCCAAGAGGTAATGCAGGCAGCAGTTCAGTGATTAACTCAGGCAATTGACATGCACCTTTTCTCTAGTTTGCAGGGTAGTAACTGATGAGTGGGGACCACGTATCTTAAATGGTAGCGGGTTTGGGTTGTTGGTCACCTGAGAGGTAATGCAGGCAGTAGTTCATTGATTAACTCAGGCAATTGACGTGCACATTTTCCTTCTGTAGTTTGCAGGGTAGTAACTGATGAGCGGGGACTGCGTAGCTTAAATGGTAGAGGGTTTGGGTTGTTAGTCACCCGAGAGGTAATGCAGGCAGCAGTTCTGTGATTAACTCAGGCAGTTAACATGCGCCTTTTCCTTCTGTAGTTTGCAGGGTAGTAACTGATGAGCGGGAACCGTGTAGCTTAAATGGTAGAGGGTTTGGGTTGTTGGTCACCCGAGAGGTAATGCAGGCAGCAGTTCAGTGATTAACTCAGGCAATTGACATGCACCTTTTCATTCTGTAGTTTGCAGGGTAGTAACTAATGAGTGGGGACCGCATAGCTTAAATGGTAGAGGGTTTGGGTTGTTGGTCACCCAAGAGGTAATGCAGGCAGCAGTTCTTCAAATACAGTGTGAAACAGCAGTTTAAGTATAAATACACAGTCTGCAGCATTTCCCTTTGCCACCAGTAGCCAGGGAGGAGGAGAGTAGAGGATGAAAGGCAGCAAAACGCTTAGGAAGGAGCAGTTATATGCCGCAGTTGTAATTCCATAGAGCTTTACAAAGATATTTAAAATCTAACCAAAATGGGGAAATTATTTTACAATTAAAAACCATATGTATCCAGTCAGCATCAGGGTGGCCACATCTCCAGCATTTCATTTCATCTTTCTTGTACATTATTGCTAGTCTTTGTGGGGTGAAAAAACATCTTTGTAAAAATTTCCATGTGTATACATTCCAGAACAGGGAAGATGTGGATTACTTCATCAACTGTAAACAAAAGTTTTTTTTATCTTTTTCTGACAATACTTTTCTATTAATTTCAGTTGAATAATTACAAAAAGAAACATTTGTTTTGTTAAAACCATTTCTGAAAATCTTATAAATAACAGATATGTATGAACTGTTCTTGGGTGAGATATTAATAACTGTTGTGATAAAATCCAAGATTTTTAAGTTACTCTAATTGTATGCCTCTAATGAGGGTACGAGCTTAGTATGTATAAAATCCTTACAAGTTTGGATGTCCAGCCAACTGCAATTTTGCAGACTATATCTGCTGATCAAATAGTCTGCAGAACTTATTTTATTAACTCAGAGAAATTGATTCCGATATAATAGGTCACCTTTCTTAAATTCTAACATTTTCTGAGTATCAAAAGATATCAAGTATTCATTTGTGTAAGCAGTACGAAACCTAATTATTAATAAATTCTTAATTGATTAGAAAGCGTAAGCTTTTTAAACAACAGCAATATTTCATTTATAAGAGGCGTGAGAACAAGTTTTAACTTTTCACTTTGAATGTATATTTTTAAAATCCATATAAAGATGATTGTATGTATTTGAATATATGGTTCAAGCAATGTCCTAGTACTATTTAGACGTAAGGTTTCATGTATTCATTTCCAATATGATGTATAAGAAGTATAATTCCAAAGCAACTCTATGTTAATAAATGTGGATTTTAAATAAAAATCAATATTTGAAACCCCTATACCTCCTTCATCCCAGCTTGTAGTGTGCCAGAGATTTTTTTTTTGGGGGGGGAGATATCAAAGGAAGTTGAGTAATAAGTTATTGATTTTCTGTTTAATTTTGACAGGTGGGGGAATTATTAGAGCTTGGCCAATGAATAAGATTTTAGGTAACAGTATAATTTTGATTAAAGTTAGTCTGTCTTTAAATGCGAAGAAGAGTCTGTTCCAACCATAAATTTGACTAGAAATTGAGTTTATAAGTTGTGGTAATTAGATGTGAGTGATGATACCTAGATATTTAATATGTGTGCCCTCCCAGTTTATGTCTCTTTTTGATCTAAGTTTCATAGCAACATTTTTATTCACTAGAAATGCCTGAGTTTTGCTGTGATTGAATTTTATACCAGAAATGTTTGCAAAGAAGTATAGATTATGTAATAGGTGATCTACTGAATTTTGAATATTATTAGAAGTTATTAGTAGGTCATCAGAAAACAGTTGCATCTTGGGGGATAATTTGTCTGACACTTTATATCCTTTAACACTATCATTATTTCTAACATAATTTGCAAGAGGGTCAATAGCCAGGGCAAAGAGTAATGAGGAGCCAGGGCACCCCTGTTTATTACACCTTAATATTTCAAATGGGCTAGATAGATAAAATCCAATCTTTACATAGACTATGGACTTTTCATATACCTTTTTAATTAATCCTATAAAGTTTGGAGAAAAATTGTATTTTTGCATAGTTTTAAACAGATATGGCCAACTTGGGGAGTTGAAAGCTTTATCTATATCAAGACTTAACATAGAAAGTTCTTTTTTTCTTGTTTGCTAAGTCTATTAAGTACAGTAATCTAATTATATTGTCTTATACCTTTATGTTTTTGATAAACCCGGTTTGTTCTTCATGAATTAATATTGAAAGAATATTATTTAATTTGTCTGCTAAAATAGACATGAATATCTTGTAATCAGTGTTAAGCAAAGAAATTGGCCTGTATGATGTGCAAAGGTTGGGCTCTTTATTTGGTTTTAGGTTGGGAGAGATGATAGAATATTTCCATGAGGGAGGGATGTTTGCTGAACTTTTAACTTCTTGAAATGCATTGAGTAAGATTTTTAAGTTGTTATCAGGTAAGAGTTTGTAAAATTCCAGAATTAGACCATCCAGCCCTGGTACCTTTTTTGTCTTAAGATTTTTTTATTTGTTCCTTTAATTCTTTAAAGGAAAATGGTTTGTCTGTGTATTAATATTGTGCTTGGATAGTTTCTTTTAAATATTATTAGCAAGAAAGTTGTCTATACTTTTATTACTTGTAGATGAGTTATTATTATTAATATTCCTGTAATGGTTTTTAAAACATAAGATTTTTTTAGATCTGTAACTTTGATTATTTCTAGTGTATATTACTTCTTTTATATGATGTTTTTCATTTAAATATTTAGATCTAATTGCAATCCTATATATACTCCTGGGATTAATTTAGTAGGATTATAATCTGATTTTTTCCAGATTTATTGATATTTTATGTTGCATATCCTGATATTCCTTGCTCAGTTTACATATGTCAGCTAATGCAGATTTGTCATTTGATGTAAGTTTTAGTTTTAGTTCATCAGTTTGTTTTTTGTACGTCTACTATTTTTTCATCCCACTACTTCATTTTATTTATATACCAACATTTGACTTTAACATGTAAGACTACCATTAAAGTGTCCCATAGGATAATATCTGAAACCTCTCCATTATTACTGGCATCTAGGTAAAGCTTTATTTCATCTAGAAGCAATTCTTTGAATCCTTGTACTGTTACTAGATAAGCAGGTATTCTTTGGCAGAAGTTTAAGGGGTCAGTATTAAATGTTACATTGAAGATGAGAGCATTGTGGTTAGCCATATGGCATGAAGTCAGCATTACATTATCAGTTTTGGCCAGTAAAGAACTGATTACAAAGACTTTGGCTATGTTGGTCTGTGTGCCAAATCTGTAACAGTATTGAGAATAGTTAAGGAAGAATTATCTTTTTTATACCATCAGTGTCAGTTAGGTTTTTGTCTTTTATGTAATTGTTCAAGTGCTTGGTAACAGAGGACATCTTGAAGGGCTTAGAACTTGTGGTATCAGTGAAGGACAAGATACAATTAAAATCACCTGCTAATAGTAACTCACCTTTAGACTTTAATGTTATGGTGTCTAAATGTTTTTTTCACGGTTTTAGTCCCAATATCCAGTATCCAGTAAGTGTTTGCAAAACTGTACATCTTTTTATGTAGTTTTAGTATGACTAAAGCAAGGATACCATCATTGCTTGAGTATGAGTCAACTATTTCTGGAATTCTCATTGATTTTCTGTGTAAAATTAGGACACTCTTTTGTGGTTGTAGTTTGAATTAACCAACATCTTATGATCCTTAAAGGTTAATTTGTTTAGCTCTTCTGTTACTAAGTGGAATTCCTAAGCGAATGCAAAATCTGCTTTATGTAGCATTAAATATTTGTTGACACTATTCCTTTTCATGTGGTTGTTCAACCCATTAACATTAATAGATATAGTGTTAAATATTATCATTTGATGGAGACCACTATTATAAGTAAAATTGAAAAGTGCTTTCCTTGATTCATTATGACAAATACATTTTTTAAAACTGTTATGGGCAATTTAAAAACTCTAAATTTGAAAATAAAACTGTATATTTTAATAACCTTCTTCATGGATAAAATATATCCAGGCTTACTATATCTCTCATAGAAGCCACAAACTAACCCTCTCATGACATCTACTGGGAATTCCTAGCTACTGCAGGTTAATAGCAAGTGGAAGGGAAACTGCATATACATTAAAAACATACAAAAGAAAAAATTCAATTCAATATACTATGTATGCATTTACTAAGAACATGAAGCTATATACAACTTCTTAAAATTCTTTTTATCTTAACAGACTAAGATAAATTGATTAATCCTAATAATTGTTTGTTGCTATGAATTATCACAGGACTGTACTGTCATTAAAACAGAAAAAAAAGATGCATTTAAAATTGCACTGTCAGAAACATATTTGTAATTTTTATTTAAATATAAATGTAATTCAGATTAAATAAATCACAGTTTACAGTCTAACACATGTTTACAAGAAATTTTAGATAAAAAATAATTGCTAAATGAATAAAAACATAGTTCAAATCATCATTCTTGAATCTGATTGGCTGTTAGAGTTCAGTGAAGCGAAACAGGTTCAGGGGTCATGCCTACTTCCTGGAAGACAGTACAGATTGTTTCTCATGAGTCTGTGAGCTAACTAAAGCCTTTAGAAGCTTGAGCTTGTCAAAAGTTGTCAAAATACCATCAAAAAAGTAAGTAGGTGGGAATTTTCTAGTGAAGTGAAATTTTTAAGCATAACTTGTAAAATGAGGAATATTTAAAATAAAGGCTCCAAATTACCAACTATAAACAGCTATATGATATATTAGCTAAATAGAGTACACTGCAGAAGTTCAGTTAAGTAGCAAATGTATATATAATAATAAAATGTCACCACTTTCTTTTTAATTACTTAACAGTAACACAGTAAGCATTTCTCTCTCCTGCAGTAATTAAATACTATGACACTAGGACTAAAACCGAAAGGAAAGGCACATACATGAAGAAATAAGTATAGGATATGTTGTGTCTTTTGGCTTTTCCCGGTTAGGGATCACCACAGCAGAACTCTGGTCTGCTAATGATTGGCAGTAGATTTTTACTTGCCGAGTTGCCAGCTCTGATGCACAACCTTCAACTAAGGTACGCCCATTCATGCATGTCTCTACACAGAAGATGCTCTAGCTGAGAATCGAATGGGACAACGTCTTACTGTGAGGTGACAATGCTACCGTAGCACCACCACCGCAGTACTTTAAATATAGGATATAAAAAATATATATATAAATATATAAAATGAGCAAGTGATTTTATACCATTTCACTAGTGCTATGCCATGTATATAAAGAAATAAACGTATAAAATAATAGTTTGCAGATGGATAAGATTTTGATTTACTTGAATTTTGAGTAATGTATACTATTTATAAATTTAGCATTGTTGTGGGAAAGATAATAGGAGAGAAAAAAAGTTTCATTACCTTCTGTGTATGATTCCACATTATTTAGAAGGGAGAAAACATAAACTTGCATAAAATGTGAAGTTATGTATAATCATTTGACTCTAGGTTTCTTTTTTTCTGTAATAGCCCACTCATTTTTTGAAGCTTCTCTTTTTAAGTTCATTGAAGAATCCATGGGTTTAGGTTGACTTCAAATGTTCTTTTTTTGGAAAAATGTGAATGCTTCTTTGAGAGAGTCAAAAGTTTTCTTTCCTTCTGGTAGGGATAGTCTTATTTTTACTGGGGATATGAATTGTGCTTTGATGCCTTCCTTTTTTAATGATTTTATTGGAGGGACACATACTATTCTTTTGGACATTACAATGGAGCAAGTGACTAGGCAGTTCTTAAAACAAGGTCTTTGTCTTGAGTGGAGATAAATCTTACAATAATAGATCTTGGATAGCTTGGCGTTTTCACTGGATACAGAAGTTGTAGTTAAAGACATGTGTGCCCTTTCTATCCTGAAGGATAGTGATTCAGGTAGGTTTAGGATTTTTGGAATCCAGGAAGTCAGGAAATGAATCATACTGTCCCTTCTATCTGCTCCGAGATGCCATAGATTCTTATGTTGTTTCCCCTGGTTCTCAATGTCTTATAGCTTTTCAGTGAGTCTGGTATTTTCTCGAAGAGGAAAGTCTATGTTTTTCTCTCTTTTTGTTAACCGGTAGTCTATATCTGTTACAGAATCTTCCAAAGCAGCAATTTGGGCAGTTTGTTGTTTAAGGACTTCATTTAATAAGGTTTTATTTGTTTGGTGGCATCTTCTTTTATATTGTCCACTTTTAAGTTTAATTTGCCTGTTTTATCCACCAATTCTTGAATTGTAGTAAGGGTTGCCTGTATTTCTTTCTTCATTGGAATTTCTTGCTGAGAAAATTTGGAGCTGCTTATCTTCCTTTGTGAATGTGGTTTTAGTGTCCCTTCTATTCGAAAGTTTGACAGGAAAATATGAAAATGTTAGCTTAAAAATTACACCAACTGGTAGCTTACAACTTCCAAAATCTGATTTTAGTAGTTTCAGGTCTCTGTTGGTGAAATTAAATAAAAAATCCTGTCAGGACAAAATGAAGACTGCAAAGCTCAAGAAATCTGCTGCTTTCAGTTTGCAATCCAAGCCCCCCCCCCCCCCTTTTGCAAGTATTTCTGAACACATGCTTTATACATTTCTTTTAGCAGCTTAATATACTTACTATGTATATCTTTGGCAAGCAGGTTTTCAGCAGTACCATATCACTTTCTTAAAAGATTCAATAGTACTTATGATTCTGCCACTGTTTTTCATGGCATACAGTCATTTTTAAACTTAATTAAGAATTGTTTCAATTACTTCACTGTCAGAGTCTATATTCTCTTTCTGGCTCCGCCTGAGTATATCAAAGAGAAGCCTCTGACTGTCCCTTAAAAGAAGTTAAGAATTCATTTAACAGTACTTCTCTGAGTGGGCTGATCACCACCCCGATTTCAATATACACACTTCTTCAGACTACACTTTTGTTAGAGTATTAGTAACTCAAAAGCATTCCCATACCATTTCATTGTGGCAGAAATTACAATCAGGCAAAAAAAAAAATAATTTATCATCAAGCATGCCGTCAATTTCCTCTATCTCTGTGTGTATGGCTTTGGTAACACAAATATAGTATCAGTTTTACTCATAGCAAATTTTGAATTCGTGAAGCATTAGCACTTGCAGGCAGCAATGTAGCATCACAGAGCACTGCATTTTTCAATATTTTGACCAAGCTATTGCCATCAAAAATCACTGGAGTATTACTGACATAATGAGAACACATCCTGAGCTTCAGTCACTATCTTAGGCTCATTATTCCAAGCCCAAGACTTTCTGATCCATTTTCTCCACGAGGAAAACTAATGAAACAACAATTTAAGACAAAAGCTTTATTTTACCTCTCTCTCATTTAAATACAACATTCAGCATCTACAAATAAATTTTAAAAACTGTACAGATCAAAATTTGATTGTCAACTTGGACTGCAGCAAAACAAAAATACCACTGCTTTGTAGTTTTGTTGCTTTTCAGTCTGAATGCTTCTTGCTACAGGCCCAAGCATTATTGTCTCTCAAAGCCATGCCCTGGTTGTCAAGACCCCATATTTTTTTCTCTCTTTACTAACAGCTGCTGTCTTTCTTTCCTACAGTAGATGCTCTATTTTGACCGGTGGCTGCATTCTCTTTAACAGTTCTCTCTGTCTGTCTGTCTGTCTCTCTCTCTCTCTCTCTGAAGCTCTCCATAGCTACTTCTCTTTTAAAAAGGGGGATGGCCTCATCAGTATATGAGTCTTCCATTGCTGCCTCAAAACTGCAGCTCTGCAGACCCTATGTGAGTGTGTGTGTGTGTGTGTGTGTGTGTGTGTGTGTGTGTGTGTGTGTGTGTGTGTGTGTGTGTGTGTGTGTGCGTGTGTGCGTGTGTGTGTGTGTGTGTGTGTGTGTGTGTGTGTGTGTGTGTGTGTGTATAACTATAAAAATATATATTTATTTTATTCATTTATCTTTGTTTACCAGGAAAGTGCAAAAGTGATAAAACCTTTTTCAGCAGGGGCACAGGGAAAAAAGCTCCAGATTTAAAACCAGTTATGGCATATACATAAAATGCAGTTACACGATACCAGATGTAATGCAAAATATAGGTAAGTGAACATACATGAGAGAAAAAAGCTTTACAATAGCTTACATAAACATCTTTTAGAAACAGATCATGTACACAGCTTGCACAGGTATCTACAGTGTTAAACATTCATTAGATATAGACATAGGCTTGCATACAGAAAAGAGAGATAAAATTGCAAAAGATACCGTAATATTACTTGTGACTTCCTGCAAAGAAAATAATGAAAAGAGCAGCTTAACTTTGGAAGTATTACAAAGGGGGAAATGTGTTTAATAAAGAAATATAATACGATATGTTAGTACTAGAGCAACTATGAAAGCATCATTAGATTTTAACATTGAAAAATAAATAGGAATGCAAGAATCATTGCAGCTACTTGGACTGCTATAGGAAATACAAATTTGTATAGAAGAGGAGAGACAGAGTGATGAAACTGTGACAGAAGGAGACTAAGATCGTCTTTGATCTAATTAGAGAGAAGAAGAGCTTGAGTTTTGTCAAATAGAGACTGTTGTTGTTGTTGTTGTTGTTGTTGTGTCTTTTGGCTTTTCCCGGTTAGGGGTCGCCACAGCGGAACTCCGGTCCGCTAATGATTGGTAGTTGATTTTTACGCGCCAAGTTACCAGCCCTGATGGACAACCTTCAACGAAGGTACGCCCATTCATGCATGTCTCCACGCAGAAGACGCTCTACCTGAGAATCTAACTGGACAGCGTCTTACTGTGAGGCGACCGCTACCGCAGCACCACCAAATAGAGACTGTGATTAATATAATTTATGTAAACAAATGTACTCCTTTCAATTTAGGAAGTATCTTTCTGGCCCAATGGAGGAAAAAGGAAAAAGTGGAAAAAACAGATATTTGGAGAAAACTTAGCAGGTGGGGGCCAAAAAAATATTCTACATGGACACTGAACAGTAGCGAAGCTAATTTTTGCTTATAATTTGTTTTAGCAGTAACTTGAAGGTATTTGTCTTGTCAGTTTATTTGCAGCAGGATATAGCGGGATTATAGAAAATAGAGTATATAAATACTTAAATTGGTACTGCTACCTCCCCCCCAAAAAAGATACCTCTGTGGTCTAGAGGCATACTTTGGAATTGATAAAATTCTATCTGCAGGAGCATATCTGAGTATCTAGCTGCTTTTTCCATTGTAGCCTGAACTTATTTAGCAAGCCACTATGATGGGCAATTAATAAACTCCACAGCTGGCCAACCACACCCTTTGTTCATGTGTTACCTTGCTGCATGTTGAGTAGCCAGTGCACTCATCTAGGGTTGTCTGTGTCAGGAGCACATAACAACTTTAACATTCAAAGCTTGTTTTCAAGGCGCTAATAGAGATTGCTGCAATACTGGGGTTGTGGCTATAGTGCTTTGAATGTTTCGTCTGAGATGATTCTGCCTTCTTCTATGAGCTGCTCCCATTAATGTAACCCGTCACACCTTTCTGGTTTTCTAGCAATTAGTTGAGCCCATAACTTCCAGTTTTTGCTACTGCTCATAGGTAAAAACTCATGTATATCTTCTAAAGTGTTTGCCCATAGTGAACCCTTCCTGTACATCTTTTATCAAGGAAACCATCCATAGTAGGTAGGGTTTAATTCGTGGGCTTTTCCTAAACTGCTGTGAAATAAAATCATGAGCTTTTTTGGGTAAGTAAGAGTTGAGAATAGCGCACCAAAGAGCTCACTTGACTGGATTCACCAGATCTCCAAACATCTTCTTGCCAGCACCCCTGGAATAAAGCTCCAAGTCTGGAAAACTCAACTCCCCCAAGCCCTGATGAAATAGTAAGGTGTTCCCAGCTCACCTTTGGCTTCACTCCTGCCCATAAGAAGTGTACCAATAGAACTTTAAGGCTTCCCCAATATGCATGGTGGGAGGATAGGGGAGGGAAGGGTCTGTGAAGCATACAACATAAGTGGAGGTGTGTACCACATAGCAGCTGCTATCCATTGCGGTTTATATAAGCATAGACATTTCTGGTTATCTGTGTATTTTTTATTTTCTCATACACTTCAGCATAAGTTTCCATAATAGAAACCTGTGTTGAAGGGTTTAATTGAATCTACAGGTAAGTAACACTATCTGCCTTTGAGAGGCAAGTATGTTTCTTTAACATACTACTGGAGGGCACTTAATTTGCCTTCACTACTTTTGTTTTCACCTTATTGATTTTATAGCCAGACAGCCATCCAAAGTGGCAAAGTTCAAGCAGCAATAAATCCAACTATTTGTGCGGTCTAGTCAAATAAACCATTAAATCACCTGCATAAAGTGACAGTTTGCACTCAGTTCCACTAATATAAGTAACCTCTATTGTAGAGACCCTAATTTTATGAGCCAGAGGTTCTAAGTATAAGGAAAACAATAGGGGCAACTTTGCATGGTGTCTGTCTTTATATGGAAAGGGGTAAAAAGGGTTTTGTTTACTGACAAAACGGCAGTGTCTCCTTCGTACATTGACTTAAAGACATCTGTAAATTCAGTTGGAAAGCCCAGCAATGTCATCAACTCCCCTAGGTACTTCCACGATACCCTGTTGAATGACTTCTCTGCATCAAAACTGACTATTAGTGGGGGGGGGGGGTATTCCTGTGAGCACCCTCAAATATGAGGAACTTTTTAATTAAGTTATCATAGGTACTTCTACCCTGTATAAATCTTGTCTAATAAAGGTGTATCAGGCTTGGAAGAATACAGGACAGTCTATAAGCTAAAATCAACATAAATAACTTATAATTGTAATTGTGGTTTAATATTATTAATGGGGAAAATAGGTCCTTAAAAGGCTTGAGAATAAGTGTAATGAGAGCCTCTTTCCATGCAAATGGGGGGGGGGGTCACCGCTAAGAATTGTATTGCTAAGAGCTATAAATAATTGTCCAAATACTTCCCCACCCCATTTATAAAACTCCAGAGGGATACCATCCATACCAGCAGATTTCCCTAGAGACCGAGTATATCCATTGTGTCCAGTACCTCTTTGGAGGTTATAATGACCACTGGAGACACAGCTGTTTCACCTGAAAGAGTGCTCAAAGTTAGTGAGGAGAGATAACTTCTGATCTCTTCCAGTCTTACCCCAGGATCCAGTGCATCTGAATATAACTTCATATAATAGACTCTAAACATCCAAGCAGTTTCAGGAAGGCTAGCAAAGAGCTGCCCTGTATGGTGGCGTCTAATCTAAGATATATATATATATATATATATATATATATATATATATATATATATATATATATATATATATGTATGTATATGGGTCTATATTACATCACCAAATGCTTAAAAAAGCGAACGGTGATTAATTAACCTTATGTAAGTGAAAGCTTACAATGTCGAAGTGTCAAAAAAATCACTGTTCAGACAACTACAAAAAAAATAAAAACAATTTCAAACATTACATTAAAGGGGGCTTTACCCCCAACACTCCCTACATAAATATACCAACTCCGAGACCACACTACAGTGCCGAAAATGGCAAAGTACCAAAGCGACCAAGCTAATTCTTTCCCAGGGAAAGAATTTGCTTAACAGCCACTTTGATATTTTGCATTTTCAGACTTTTATGCTTGACCAAGACGCATTCAAAAGAATGCGTCTTTGGTCTTGTAATATAGACCATATATATATATATATATATATATATATATATATATATATATATATATGAATCTACTTTTCTTCATTGAAATTACACTTGTTCAAAAAAGAAAAGTAGATCCCCACTTCACTGAAAGTGCACTTCAATGAAATTGCACTTTTGCTGAAGTATAGTCGCCGGATCGGCTAACCCAAACAAAAAAACACAAAAAAATCTTTTGAAGGGGGGCAAGCCACCTGCACCCCCCCACCTTAATATTCTCACTGCAAGATCGCACTACAGTGGTGAACAGGGAATATTCCCCTATCCCCACTGTACCACGATCTCAGCACTAATTTGCTTAATTGTACATCAACACTAAACATTGATGTACAACTAAGATTACATGCAAACTGCATGTTTTTAGTACTTCTATTTGTTTTTTTTTCTTTTATTTTTATCTTCACAGGAAAGTGCATTTTGGACAAAATGCACTTTTGCGGAAGTGCACTTGTGAATTTATGTTTTGTTGAAATGTAAATTTGATGTAGTAAATGCTTTGTTAGTCTAAATGCCAAATGTTGTACACTAGATGGGGAAATGCCTTTATAGGTTGTTCATAATGGTATCTAAACAAAGAGTCCAGTTTCAATTTAACCTGTGTATACCTAGACTCTTGTACCCACTGCCCTACCTTTAACAGCTCTTCCACCTGGAACAACTCCTCTTGCAACTTACAAATTTGTAGGCTATGCTGACTCCTGATAGTCCTGGCTTATGAAGACAGATAACCAAAAATTTTTTGCACCTCACACAGCTATCCACGATCCTGAGTCTAGATGATGCTGCACGTGCAACGTCGCCTTTGTTTAGTTTTTAACTTTGACTAAAAGAGAAATCCTTTTACACAACATTATGTTCAGCATCTTCCTAACTAGCCCTGAATAGCAAAGCTTCACCACTTATGAAGTGTGGTCTGTTATCTGGATGAAAGAGAACCTGAGACTACAAAGACAGTGACTCAGCTCTTGTGGCAAGAAAACTTTATCAATTCAAGAGGAGATCCTAGAGGAGTATAAATAATATATATGTAAGTTAGTTGTACAATTCAGTATCATGTAGGCATCCACCATCCCAAACACAGACAAAGGTGTCGTCATTAATTTCCGTAAGGGCAGCAAAAGAACACTTCCCAGGACCCACTGAGACATCTCCTGGTGAAATAATAAAATTCCAGTCACCTGCTTGCATGGTATAACCACACTGTGCTATTATCTATTCCTTTATGAAGTAGGCTATTTCCTAACTGTAGTTCTTGGCCGAAAAGGTCTGTTTAGTATGGATAGTTTCATGGCCAGGAGATGCCCCTTTAAGAGAACGTCTTCCTATATCACTCACCGACTTTTTCTCCAGAATAAAGGGGAAATCACCCCTCTTCACTGGCCAGCCAACAATACTGAGTAACCTTGCTGCTTGTAGCAACTACATATAAAATCATAGCCCCCCCTCCATCAAATGTATCTTCTGCAGACATACAAAAGATGGCTTAACCATATAAAGGTAAGAAAATACACAGCTTCACATCCACCAGACAGTTGACATTCCATGTTAACAGTGTGGCATCAGTTATAAATAATCTTGTTTTTTAGCTCACCTTGTAATTGGCACTGTGACTGCCAAAGACTGACCCAGTATTAACATTATCCCAATGTCTGATCTCTATTAACATTAACATTATCCCAATGTCTGATCTCTATTAACAGTAACATAAAAATATATTTTTTAGTAGATTGTGATTAATACTAAATACACATCATGTACATTGCTTCAATAATCAAAACATTTGAAAACATGAAAGCGTGAGAAATCATCCAAAAAAAGAACCATTAATCTGAACATTAAAAATAAGTAACCGAGTCATTATTAACAATAACAAATCCATAACATTCTTCTAGAGTTCCAGAGCAATGTTTGCCCCTGAAGCTGAAGTTTAATTGAAGCTTCATATGAATTCTCCATCTATGATGGTAGCAACAATAGGAATATTAAACTGCATGCTCCAACCTTCTGTCAGTGTGATCATACATGCCTGTCTGTTCAGGTAGCTTCAGATCAGCATTGATTGTCATTATTTAACTATCATTAGATCTGGCTTACTAAAAATAAAAAAATGAAGACGTGGAGCAAATGTTGGACTCACTTTCACGCAAGCCAACCTTATCTAGTTGTCTGATTATTAATTGCTGCTCAATACGAAGCATGTGCGGCCTTCTGCCGAACATGCAGCCTCCTCTTAAAAACTTGGGAGGGATCTAATGGATGTTTCACCAGTGCGATTGCTTGAGAAACTCACTCACCTTCCTTTTAGAGTTGAAGAGCCAAAACTTCCACTGTTGATGACTGGTGCAGCCTTTTATAGGCATCTGTTGTGGAGGTAAATGTGAATGAACCATTAGGCAAGGCAACTTTGAGGACTGCATGGTACAACAGTCTGTATCTCCATCCATTCAGGCAAGCCAGCTGCATAGATGGACTGTACTCCAAATGCCTCTGCCTTGTTTTGATACAGTAATCTTGTTCCATAAAGACCTTTGCACTGCCCACCATTATAACTTTCCCCTTTTGCTGTAAATGGCCCAGTGCTTCAACCATAATCACATAATTAAGAAGCTGGATCAGCAATGGCTGTAGTATGCATTTCCCCTCAGAGCTGGGCTATGGTACTCAGTGGTATGCTCTAAAACAATGTTTTGAATTAGCAAGCCAGTCCGTTCTGAACCAAAAATTGCATAAACAGCAGGAATAAACTACCACACTTTTAAGAAAATCCCAATAAAATGAACAGTTCTAAAACATCAGTAATCACTTGTAAAATGAGCACTTAGAAACAAAACCACTTCAATTATAAAAACACAATATTTTATTTTTCTATTGAGCACATTTGTACATTCATTCAGACTTCATCAGAAGAAGTAAAATAAAACCACCACTTTATATAGCCCTCACAATCAAATTGTACTAGTCAGATGCATTTCAAACTACATCACTTCTTACTTAAAAAAACTTTTCAATTAGTTTCATTAGAAAAACATTGTAATAATGTATAAATAGCAAACAATCTTATGTCAATTTTTATTCTAACCTCAACTGTTGGGTTTGGATCTGATCCTCAGATCTGACTCTGCCTTTACTAAAGCTCATGATATCAAAAAAGCTCTTGAGCTTCTCCCTTACCCATAACGCACCAATCCCTAACATACCCCAGATCTCATTTTTCATGAGAAGACGTGGTCAGCCTTAGCTCTCGAGTTTCAGTTTTTGAAAAAGCAGATGTGTATTTTTTCCTACAAAATCTTATATTATTCTTTCACTCTTTATTCCCTTATCTTTACATCAGTGTAGCTCTGTTTTAGCATTGTTGGTAATTATTTCTCCTTTTTCTCTATTCTTACATGCTTGTGTAATAATAATTACCATTGTTGGTATTATCTAGCTCCTTTCCCTCTATTAAAAAAAAAAAAAAAACTTTCTTGTGCTTCTTTTTGTTTTTGTTACTGATGCTGGTATGGGTGAGAAAGGTCCTTCTGGCTTAAAAAAATGTCTGAAATGTGGGCAAAAATTGCATCTTTCAGATGCCCACACAGTTTGTGTTTATTTCTTAGGTCCACAGCATCTGTAGGAGGATTGTTCTATTTGCCATAACTTTAATCCAAGAGTGCTTGTTGATAGAAAAAATAAGCTTATTCTGAAAGGTTTGTTGCCATCATCCTTTGGTGAGGCTATCGCTGGGGCGTAATCCCCCATAGTAAAGTCTAAGGAGTCAAAAGCTCAGTCTCTGATACCTTCTACTTCCTTGACTCCATCTTGGCAGCCTTCTAGGAAAAGATTGAAATCGGATCCAAAAAGGTCTCAAACATCCTTAAGATCTTGAAACAGAGAGGTGGTTGGATCCCCAAAGCAACCCTTCACCAGAGGAGTCAGTATTTCTGGAGGCCTTTGGAGCTGGCCCATTAACCTCCTGGGTTACTCTGCTCACTGATGAGCTTATTAATTTGGTCTCTTGGTGGGTGTGGAAGAAGCCTGACTCAGCTGAGCCAATACCCAAGAGGCCAGATAGGATTCTGGCTCCACCTGTGGGGAAGGAATTTTGGAGTAAGGGGATGCCAGTGGATGCCATAGTCATGGTGGCGGCCACCAAGAAGGTTCATCCCCCCTAACAGGGAGTATAGGGCAATGGACAAATTTGGGAAGTGTGTCTATGTTTTAGTGACTTCTTAGGTCGCTGAACTGTTTGGCACATTTTACTAGGTTGCAAAGGGACTTGATCAAAGAACTTTCAAATTCTCTTTCATGGACCATTTCTGAATAGGCCCAGGTATCTGTGGCCTCCAGTTGGCTACCCTGCAATCTATTTCAAATTTATCCACGAGGCTTATTTTGCATGCAGCTGAAGGTGCCTTAAGGGCAGTGGGTTCAGGCATACCCATTAGGAGGCATGTCTGGATGCGCATATGTGATTTTGTAGAGCCCTTCAAATCCTTGTTCATCAGTGTTGCCTTGGATGGAAGTTTTTTGTTTGCCCCAAAGTGAAAGACAAATTATCCAGATGTGAAAAGGATGGAAAGACCCTGTCTGCAGTGGGCATAATTTTTTCAACCCCTCAAAGATCCTTTTCTAGGAA
This sequence comes from Protopterus annectens, assembly GCF_019279795.1. Taxonomy (NCBI): domain Eukaryota; kingdom Metazoa; phylum Chordata; order Ceratodontiformes; family Protopteridae; genus Protopterus; species Protopterus annectens. Next base: position 955,245,426 of record NC_056746.1, read on the forward strand.
TCAATGAGATGGTCGGAAAATGTAGTTCAAGAAGTCCCAGGGTCCTTTTCAGGATGTACATGGAGAAAGTTCCCCTAGGGCAGAAGGGGGATCTCTAATGGATGGCGATGCCCCCATGGCAGAGGAGGCATACAAAACCAGGGTTCCAGCGATTCTTTCTCTGACAGACCCTACCAGCCTTCCTCTGGAGGCAATTAATGGTCAACTATCCCTGCATTAGAGAGCCTGGCTAGACATAACAAAAGATACTTGGGTGCAAAGGATTATTTCCAGAGGTTATATAATTCACTTTTCCCTTCCACCTCCAACTATACTCAAAATTCTTGATGTTCCATCAAATCAGAGGAAAGAAGCAGCACTAGAAATACAAAAGCTTCTTGAAAAAAAGAGTCATCTAAGAGGTCCCATCAAACCAGATAGAATCCAGAACTTACTCAAGATTCTTTTTAGGGCCAAAGAAAACAGGGGACTGGAGACCAAATTTGGATCTCAGCATGTTAACAAGTAAGTTCAACATACAAAGTTTCAGATTTTCATGGTTCAGTCCATTCTACTCTTCCTGAGCAAGGGTGATTGGGTGTGCTTGATAGACCTTATAGATGCATACTGTCTCATAATAATGAACAGACAATCCAGAAGGTATTTATGCTTCCAGCTGGGAGCCAGTCATTATAAGTTCAGAACACTGCCCTTTGGCCTCACAACAGTCCCCACGGTGTTCATCAAATGCATGGCAGTGCTGACAGCTCACTTGAGACTGCAGGGATTCCACTTGTTTCCATATCTAGACGATGGGCTCATTACCGTCCCAACCAGGCATCTGCTAATCAGGGCAAGGGATCAGGTTCTGCATTTGTTTTTATCTGGGGATAACCATAAATTACAACAAGTCTCACCTGCAGCCTGCTCAAATTTTGGAATTCATAGAAGCAGTTTTAAATACGAGATCAGTGACAGCTTCTCTTCCTCTCTCAAGAGTAGATACTATTTGATTACAAGTCAAGAGAATAATGTACGATATCAATGTTTTAGCCTGGATAATCCTTTAGGCCTTGGGGTCAGTGTCAGCTGCCAGAATCTTAGCTTCTCTAGCAAGGTTTCATATGACAAATCTTCAGTGGATGCTAGCAACACAATGGTCCATTCTTTGCCAGCACATATTAAAACAAATAGGGATCACTAAGGCATGCAAGACGTACCTCTGGTGATGGAGTCATTCAGACCAAGTTCTGCAAGGCTGTCCTTTCATTCTTCCTCAGCCCACGGCCATAGTTACCACGGATGCTTCCCAGTTTGGGGTAGGGGGGCACTTTCTGGAAAGAACAGCCCAAAGCACTTGGTTCCCCAAAGAGGCCAACTTGCATATCAATGTCCTGGAGATGAGAGAAGTGCTTTTTAGCTTTGCAGGCCTTCCAGAATGCTCTCGCTTCAGGGACAGTTGTGATTCAAATGGATAGTATGTCAGTAGTTTCCTACATCAACAAGCAAAGAGGGATCAGATCATACTCTTGTGTCGAGAAGCACTCAGAGTGTGGCAATGGGTGATCTCATTTAACTGCTTTCTCATAGCAATGCACATTCCTGGAAAATTCAGTGTGATAGCAGACAAGTTTAGCAGATCCTTCCTTCTACCTCATGAATGGCCTCTCAACAGGAAAGTGGTAGAAATGATTTTCTGCTGATAGGGCCAGCCTTGCTGCAATCTTTTTGCTTCTCCCCTAATCAAATGCAGCAGCTCCTTTGCCCTAATCACTCCTCGGGGGGAGTCACTGAGGGACATTCTACTTCACGACTGGCCTACTGGTCTGTTTTATGCTTAGCCACCAATTCCTCTGATTCTGAAATTCCTGCAGAAAGCTGCCAGGTTGAAGAGCAAAGTCATCCTCATTGCACCTGACTGGCCTCGTAAGATTTGGTTCCTCTTCTTGTGGCCTCATCTTTTCTGTCAACCATAGATACTGGATCAAATTCCAGATCTTCTGTCACATTTGACAGACATGGTTCATCCAGATATCTCAAACCTCAAGATAACAGTGTGATTTCTCCACTTCCATTAATAGCCAGACAACCATTGCTCTCTTCATCTGTTCATTGTATATTTTTATCTTCCCATAAACCTTCAACAAGAAAACTTTATACAAGTAAATGGAAAAGTTTTTTTATTGGGTACAGGAAAAGCATACTGACCCTTTTCAACTCTGATACATAACATAATTGAATTTTTAGCTTTGATCTTTAATGAAGGGGCTAGCTCCTCTACCATTAAGGTTCATTTGGAAGCAATATCTAATTTTCATTTTGTATTTGAAATTTTTTTCTGTGGCTTCTTCTAGACTTTGCAAAGCATTCTTGAAAGGCACTCTTCTATTGAGATCCCTGTGTAAAGACCCTACTCCACCATGGGATTTGAGTTTAGTGCGGCAAGCCTTATTCATTCCCTCTTTGAACCATCAGCAAAAATGTGACCTTAAATTTCTGACTTGGATGTGGTCTTGAGGGGTAGAGCAGCTTTTAGCTCAACTGTGCTCAGGAATATCCTTCCTTAGAGTCCACACGGGGCTTTAGGTAGCCAGGGACTCTGTTCCAACAGTTGAGAATAGAATGAAAATTGACAACATCAGATAAAGAAGTTATGCACTCACCATAACATTCCATTTGTGTTGTCTATTTTCATTATTCCTCAACTTCCCACCCACCCACCCCTTCCTTTATTTAAAATAAATTCTGGAAGAATGAAACATTGTAAGGATACCACTGTCCTTTATGACTAAGCTCCAGTTATAGATCCCTTTGTGGGACATGCATTTTTATGTATCTTTATATATGCATATTGAAAAATAAAGTAAAATCAGCAAACAAGAGCTGGGGTATGTTAGGGGTTCGTGCATTATGGGTAAGGGAGAAGCTCGAGAGCTTTTTGCTTACCACAAATTGGATCCGAACCCAACAGTTGAGGAAGAATGAAAATGGACAACATGCTATGGTGAGCACATATCTTCTTTTTATATTATCCTTTACCTAGAGCAAAAAACTTATGTTCAAAACTTTTTAAACTTTTTAAAATACATTGACAAAATGCATTGTGTTAAACACATAATAGTAAATGTCAATCCCAACCTTGCTGTTCTCATTTTCAGTACTGCCTCCATAGACACGTTATCATTTAAACCCATTGGATTGGTAGCATCCATTCCTTGCTACCAATAAAGTTCATGATACTCTGTTTTAGTTTCTAATTGACCAACTCTTTAGTCAAGAAGAACATCTTCCAGTACAACGAATTGGAACATACTATTTTCAAATATCTTTGTATGTTTATACAAAGCATTTGTCTCCATTTTTGATATCTTATAGGAGCTCATACACTAGCTTTGTTTTCCCAACATAAAAAGATGGACAAATTTTACAGCAAGCTATGTAAACAACACCTCTACTCAAACTGCTGTAAAATGTATTGCTGCTGAACATCTTATCATTTGATCTTAATGCCATTTGTTCAACATTAACAATATATGGGTATTGCTTACATGCCCCACATTTGTAAGTCCCAAATGGCAATCTTCCTGTTCTACCCCCCCCCCCCCCCACACACACACTTTTTATTTTTCATTTCAAAAATTTCTTTCCTATTTTGACCCCTTTTATGTGCAAAATAGGGAGTTCAGAGAATACTTGTACTGGGGAGTTTCGAAAATGTATCCCAATCGTGTAAGACTATTTGTCTAACTAGCTTAGAATCTTGAGTATATTTTAGTGTAAGGAATTTACTGAAGTTCGCCTCATCATCTGGTATAAATGATTTACTCTCATGTGCCTGTTTATGGCCTGCACCCAGTAATGGGATAAACTTAGTACCTGAGCTGATATCACTTCATCTCTGTACTGCTGTATAAGTCCTACAGGGTTTATCCTGTGCATAAATAGTTATTTAATATTGTGGCATTCATTTGAACAAAAATCAGTATGATGTCATCAGAGCCACTCAAACCAATTACCTTTTGACAACGTTTCTTTTTTGATATGCTGAATGGTCACTCATGTAGTATAAATAAGAACTGGAAAAATTGTCTTTCCTATACAATTTAGACTTAAAAGTCCTTTTGGCATTTTCTGTTTAAGAACATCTAGATAGTGAACCTCCACTTCAGCTATATTGTGTGGTAACCTAAGAAAGGTGGTAGTGTGGTTTAAATACTCAGTAAAGTTAAGTATATTATGCTTTGTGTTCACCTATAATAGGAACATATTTTCCAAAATATGAGTATATAAATTACAATTTTTTCATAAAGGTTGAGTTTAACACATATTCTTATGCCCATACTCACAGATAGGTTTGCATATATAGGGGTGCATGCTGTCCCCATAGCAGCTTCACTTATCTGCTTAGAAAAATTCACCTTCGAAGCAGATTAAGTTATTCATAAGTACTCACTCCATGCATTCCAGGGCTAACTTCACCTCCTGTAGATTTAAAAACTCACATTTAACCAGACCTGCTACACATCATTTTTAACCCCTGATCATGGGGAATAATGAAAAAAAGGTTTACTATATCTATGGTTACCAAAAGCAAATTTTCTCTACATAAAGTCTGGTTTCACCTTTTTAGGATGTCCCATGAGTCTACCAGAATAAGATTTTTCATATCAACAAAAAGCTTTAGTTTTCTATCCACATATACAGCCTGTAGGTCTTGGAACCTCTGGCGCAACTATGGGTCTTAGGGGTGGTTCAGAAAGGATTTTATGGACCTTGGGTATCTCAAATATAGTTGGGGGTTATGGCTTTATTAACCTGAAAAAAATCAGACTGTGTTTTATTTATAAACCCTTGAAGTAAATGATTGTTCAAAATAAATCAGTATTTCTATATGCTAAATGTATTTCATTTTTTTGATGCTGGGATGTATCTGTCACAAGCATATAACATTTCCATCATCTTAGCCACATACACAAAACTGTCCATAATAACTAACCCATCTCCTTTATCCGGTTTCATAAGCCTTATCTCTTTTTTGTTACTTAATTCATAAAGTACTCTTTTTTTCATCTTGGTTTTCTCAAAATTTCTAATGCTCTTCTCTACTAGGGCTTCAAAGTTTTGCAAAATAGGGTGCATGCGGGAACAATTAAACTTTTTTCTTAAAATTCTTACCTCTTTCAAAACTCTCCAAGTCTCCAAACATGATATCAAAGTTTATGTTTCTCAAAACAAAAGCTTCAACTCAGTAAAATTGTCATTTATATCTAATGATCAAGTAAGAATAAAGGGGAAACCTTTTTTGAAAATTCTGAAATATATTCCATCTAATTTCCACCCACTATTGTCTTGCATATGAATAAACTCATCAATAACTATCTAATCTAATTACGTGAAAAAAAGTTTTTTTTAAGTAGGAAGTGATATAATTTGAAATGCACCAATCAATAAGATTTATTGGTGAAGGCTTTATACAGCACTGATAGGTTTTATTTTACTTTTTCTGATGACATCTGAATGAATGGATGAAATCACTCAACTGAAAAATAAAATAGTGTGTTTTTACAAGTTAAGTGGTTTTGTGCCTAAATGCTTGTTTTACAAGTGAATGCTGATGTCTTAGAACTGTTTATTTCAACAGGATTTTATTAAAAGCCTGTTCACTCTGCCAGTTTGGTGGTAATAAATTTAAAACAGTTTGAACATTCCAGACTCTCAGCAACCCAGTTGACCTGATGTTATTCCAGTGGCTGTCTTCCAAGTCCACCACGTTACTCTCTAAGTAAACAATAATGGAGTGAGCAAGCTGAAGAATTTGTTTAATGCCCTGAATTTGTGAGTCATGCTTTATTAAATGATATGAATGCATGGATATGGCTGTTTCCATGTCCTGCATTTTAGCTTGTGTCGTGATAATATATTTCACCAGGACTGAATTCACTTTTTAAATCTCCACCACTACAGCATCCATTTTTTACTGTTTTTTTCCATAATACTATGATCTGAGAAGAGCAATAATGGAGGCCATGTCTGCATCTATTGTCAAATTTGCTGACCATGTGGAGGAGTGGAGAAGGAACCACAACCCTTGTTTTTCTTACAACCAGGCTTATGGATCATCAACTTAGATGTGTGAAAATTCCAATAGACCATTTAGTTACCTCATTTCTGAATCACCAAGATATTAACAGTGTGTTATGCCAGAAATAAATTACTGTGTGAGGTTGTGAAGCTGAGCCAAATTGGTGCCTACATGTTACCAAAGTCGTTGGAAGGAATGTCAGGTTGGCATAATGGTTAAGGTGTTTACCTTATAAGCACAAAGTGCATGGTTTGATTCTCACATTGGGTAATTGGCTAGGCTTAAAATGGCCCACAATGGCAGTTAGCCTAGTATGAACCTATGGAAGTCTTGGTGGTGACATTTGTTTACCAAACTGAATCACATTAGCATTTATCCTAAAAATACTATTAATACTCCAAACATTGGCATACTCAAGCCTTTGCTGAAGTAACTGTATATTGGATGAAAGGTGAGCTGACAACAGCACCAAGTTTGTTGCCATCAGCAAACTAAAATAACAACAAATTTAGAAAATCAGAGTGGATGTCAGAGAAACAGATGCTGAAAAGGAGGGGCCTGATACTGAGCCCTGTGTGGCACCACTGGTAACATTATGTTCAGGGGGAAGACCCTGTAACACTTATTATGTGGTTCTATCAACAGCTAAATAGAAAACCAATAGACAACATAGCACATTGCAACAAGTTTAGTAAGCTTATCAATAATACCTGGGTAGAGGATTGTAGCAAGTTCAGGACAGGCAGCATGACTGGAGATACCATTGCCCACAGCTTAAATGACTTTTTTTAAAGAAATTAACAAGATTAAACAGACAGAGTCTATCTTGTACAAAATAAGAGTGCTTTGGGTTAAGGGCCAGGAGGTTACCTAGGGCTGTACTGATGAACTTGGATATAATGTACTCCTTAGGCTTACAAACATATGGAGATAGATTTGGGTTTATGTTTGACTGGATCAATGATAAGGATGCTCTTTTGTAGTGGGATCACAATAGCAGTTTTCCACACATCAGGCACATAACCTGTGGAGAGGCCGAGATTAAAAAAAAACTTAAGAAAAGGCTCAGACAGTTTATATTTATTAGTAATAAGTAGGCATTCTGATACATTACCAGGGCCCATGCTCACAGTGTTTTTAGCACTGGACTCAGGTGATAGAACCTGACTTACAGAAATTCTTAGAGATCTAGAGGAAGGGGGAATAACTGAGTGGGTAGATATGGTAAAAGTGAAACTGAATTTATCTGCTAAAATATTGTTTAGTTCCTTAGGATCCACATGGGTGGTATTATTGAAGAGAATCTCAGCTTTATGCTTTCTCATGGGAAACTTTTGCTAGCATGTTTCAGCATGTTTTTGAGTTGGGGATATAGAGATTTACTATATGAATTCATTGTTTTCTATCTTTTGTTAAGTTACTTATTGTTGCAAGTATTCCAACAGAAGAGTTTATCCTTAAATGTCCTATTACATTTGGAACAAATGGTGACAGAGTTCCCATTGCAACTGCAGAGATGTAAGGAAAACTCAGGAGTATAAATGACAGGTTTGCCAGTAGGGTCAGTATGTGGAGAGTTCCGCTGGAATTTATTTAAAACATCTGTGAAATATAAAGTTTACTTTAAAGCAGTTCCTAGAGACTGTGATATTTGCAGTGAGGGTACCACTGATTTTGAGTGAGAGGATACTGGATTTCTGCTCTGATTAAAATAAGAAGGGGTAGGCACAAGGTGGGATGCAAAGAGCCATGTTTATAAGGACAATATTCAGGGTGTTGGGGCCTGTAGTGAAAAGATTGACATATGTTTAATAGAGCTGGTATTAACAAACTCTGGAAAGCTACTGATGCTATATGTTTGCCACTTGAAATTTTGGTCATTAAAGTCACCTAGGAGAATAGCTTGTTTGATAGAAATTCTATTGAAAGTATTAAGGTAACAATTATGTTCAACAAGACAAGCAAGGCAATCTGTAGTTAGCAATGAACTGGCTGTTAGATTTTTTTCAGTGTAATTTTGACCTCTGGAAGTTCTTGGTAGGAATTATTAAGACTTTGACATGACATAATTGGATCCCTGATAAAAAATGGTGCTCCACCATGGTTACAAAGTAGTTCAGAAGACAAGATAGGTGATAAACCCAGAAATGTAGGGAATGTTGTCACTCCCATGAAACCAAGTCACTGCAGTTACACAAATATGGATGTACTCAGGAAGGCCACAAGTTAAAGTATCTTTTTTATACTCCTAACATTGAGTAAAGCCATCTGATATAATCTGTCTAATAATTTACTATATTGAAGTGTCTAGGAGACAGAGTAAGCCTAAAAAAGTTATTGATGGGCAACAAAAAGTTACTATGTACAATCCATGCTGACATAACTACAACCCATCTCTGGCAAAGTAGGAAGACCTGTTGTCCATCTCCTGCCATGCTTTCACATGCCTGTTTCCCCCTAGAATGACAACAACTACTAAACTAATTATTAAAGACAATTATTGTATCTCAGAATTAAGACAACATTATTAGTAATGAAAGTATGTTATTCAAGACCAGTGTCTTCCCATGCACAGCATGCTCTTTCGTGTTCTTCTGCATATCTCCTTAGGCAGTGAGCCTAAGATCATTCACTTCAATGTGAGATTTCAACAGGTCATACTTGTGTTAACCATGATGGAAACCCCTCATTACACCATGGACCCTGGTGCTGTAAAGTCAGCTTACCATCACTATATTCTTCTCCTGCCTCGTATGGATGGAGTTTGTATGTCAAACTATAAGGTCAATTATGATCAAAACATTGCTGTGGGTGGGTGGGTGGGTGCAGACTTTGTAGACATTAAGAACTTAGTTCAGCCACCCTGGTGACTCCAGAAGAGGGTATGTGAACTGGATGCAGGACTGGGTGGTTGGTGTGTGCATGCTGCTGTGCAATCTAGAAGCTAAGTTTTCCTCATATACTGCCTAGAGACCCAGGGTACAGATTTCATAACCACCTCACAGTAAGCTGGGAGAAAATGAAGGTGTGCAGTACAGGGTAAATACACTGCATAATGAATTCAATTTCAATAAGTACTTGCATTTCCCATAGACTGTATCATTGATGGACAACAACAGTGGGTCATTGGTAAGCATGTGACATGTGTTAGAGCAAGTGTGCTAGATGCAAATGGAATGACTGTGATCTTGTACTGTTTAATGTGGGAGAAAAAATCAAGTTAGTTAGTGAGCCTGGCATGGCATGCTATCAAAGGGTTACATCCTGCAGCAGAGAGCCAGATTAAAATTCTACAATGTAGATATAATAGTAGTGTGACAAGTTTTAATCTGCCAAAGAATGAAAAGTGCACTAAAGTCTAATACCCAAAGTAATGGCTAAGGTATGACTCTACCAAAAAAAGAGAAACCTGCTACATTCTAATACTCAAGGTATTGTTCAAGTTAAAATGGCCATGTGCTCTAGGGAAAAGATACACTTTTGTGTATTACATTATGAGAGGTATACATGCTATATTATGATGGTTAGAATTTCTAAACGTATTGGGAAAGCTAAATGTAACCACAGCAGCACATAATTAAGAACAGATTAAAAGCAGATAATAAACAATCTGGCAGTTAGTGCAGAGAAATGAGCTGTTAATGAGCTGCTTTCAGTGGTACAGGGTTTGATACCGTCAGTCTCCATTTGTCTACTGTGTGACCTTGAGCAAGTCACGTAACAAGACATGCTTTGGAGAAGTTGGGGTAGGCTGCACAATGGTCTCCTGGACTGCATTCCTAATGCTTACCTCTTACCAAGACTATGTCAAAGTCCAGTCTTTTTTTTCATTCTGGGTACTTTTTGCCTCCATTGCATGCTGACCATCAAGCATTATTGTACAAGATTTGAGCACATTCATTCCCTCATAGCGGGGGACTCCCACAACCATGCAGGTGAGAGCTGTCCAGAATGGCAGTCATTTAGGTAGCCATCAGTGTTGCTTGTGCTTCCTAGCTATGAGGGCCTAAGTCCCTAACCATAACCCTTACTCTAGACAGGGGGCATGTGACTCATATCACCACAGGGATCGCTACACTTACTTCAAGTGTGCAGATGCTCCTGTGAGTTTGCTATGGAATGTTATCACACACACAACGTGGTCTACCACATGTATGTTCTATGTCCAGCTACCAGCATTGTTACTCCTCCTCCAAGAGGCTGTGGCATTGAATAATCTCTATCTGTCCTCCTTATTGCATGGATTCAGCAGATGCTCAAGTCATTAATCAGACTTGGGTAACTTGGATAACCGTCCGAACCAAATACTATGCACGTGGGGGATGCAAGGCCCAACCAAACTATGAAGAAACAAAGATGGCCAGCAAGGTTAACAGTCGAATATGCAGCCAAAGACCAGATAGTGAATAATCAGACTTTTATTGTAAATAAAACAGACCGGTTTCGGCAATTTAATGCCTTCTTCAGTGTTCAACACTGAAGAAGGCATTAAATTGCCGAAACTGGTCTGTTTTATTTACAATAAAAGTCTGATTATTCACTATCTGGTCTTTGGCTGCATATTCGACTGTTAACCTTGCTGGCCATCTTTGTTTCTTCATAACTTGGATAACCATCAAGACTTTAATCCTCTATGTCACTGCTGGAACAAGTTACAGTACTAATATGCAAATCAAAATACAAAACATTGCTACAGAGTCAGTAATAACCATTATAGTACCACTAATATTATACATAGTGCAACAGTATGACTTAATAATTCCTCATACAACAATAATCAGACCATTACACTACAGCTACAGATGACAGTGTTTAATAGCTTCACTGTAGGTAATGAACATAAGTGGGTATCCAACAGGACAGCACCTCCCTCCAACAGTATTATTAGCTGATAGATAAAGTAGTAAGGTTTAGGTACAGGGTTTAGTAAGAATAGATTGATACTAAAATTCAGGGGGTATACCCAGCAACTGAATAGCAAAGCAAGATATCTAACAAAAACAGAAGCAATTTAAGGTGCAAAATAAATACCAGTAGTAACAAATAGGTATCCATTGACTGATAAACTGCAGTAGCAAGATTCAAGCTTAGAGTTACTTGGAGCAGTTTGATTAATAGATTTAGTTTGTGCAACAGCAAGGGATGCAGTTAAGAAGCTTAACAGCAACAGAAATGGTACGGTTTGCAGTAAATGCAATCGGGCATGGAAGAAGCAATTTATTTGCAATACAAATTGTACAAAGCACTACAGTTGACTATACATTAAATAAGTAAAATTACAGAAGGTGGTGCAAAACTATACAGTAAAGTACAATAAAAATAAGAAATACAATTTCTCAAGTGAGATATGGATTATAATGGTTTCAGCATAAACAGAATGTCAGGGCACTAAACAAAATTAAACTAGCTTAAACATTCTTAGAATAGCCAAGAGCAGAAGCCTTTAACAAGATAAAATGAGAAATAGAAACAGACCTTACCTTATTCATATGGATACACAGCAATATGGAATTTGGTTATTTTCCTGAGTGCATAATAAACTGAGAATGCTTTCCTTAATTTGATGACTTACAGAGATTCTGTAGTAAAAAGTTGATTTTAACTGTGTAGGAGACTAAATTTATATACCACTCACACCACACTGGTCTGTGCAATGTAGCTATTCAGGTCCTACGTGTGTTGAAGTTTCTTCTCTCAGTCAGTGTAGCACTACAGAGCACAACTAAACACAGCTCAGCAATGGTCTAGGTTGTGTAACTGTTTTCTTGAAATGTACTCACAGAACTCTAAACCACAACAAAGTATTCTGACGCAGATAATAGATTGGAGTTGCTTTGTACGTTATTTCCAGCACCCTTTCTGTGGTGATCTCTGAGCTGTTATTCGGGTTGCGATTCTTTGTTGTGGTTTGCAGTTTTTTTTTTCAGAATTCCTTGTGCCACACACAGAACTCTGCCAAAACTGGAGTTAGGCAGTGAAATGAAAACTGCTGGTAATGCCCAACTGCAGAACAAGCCATAAAAGGATTACAACTGCTCCTTCTCTTACCAGAAGTAGAAACACAACAATCTAATCAGAAAAAAAAAACACAGCAGCAGGTCTAGATAACCATTTCTCCTTTAGCTAAGGTCCCAGTTGCTCCAAGGGTTTGATTTCAGTTTCTTTGCTCAGTCTGTGTAGTGTGACGAAGAGCAGTTAAATGCAGCCCAGCACTGTACAGCAGTAAAGCATATGAAGAGCAGTTAAATGCAGCCCAGCACTGTACAGCAGTAAAGCATATGAAGAGCAGTTAAATGCAGCCCAGCACTGTACAGCAGTAAAGCATATGAAGAGCAGTTAAATGCAGCCCAGCACTGTACAGCAGTAAAGCATATGAAGAGCAGTTAAATGCAGCCCAGCACTGTACAGCAGTAAAGCATATGAAGAGCAGCTAAATGCAGCCCAGCACTGTACAGCAGTAAAGCATATGAAGAGCAGTTAAATGCAGCCCAGCACTGTACAGCAGTAAAGCATATGAAGAGCAGTTAAATGCAGCCCAGCACTGTACAGCAGTAAAGCATATGAAGAGCAGTTAAATGCAGCCCAGCACTGTACAGCAGTAAAGCATATGAAGAGCAGTTAAATGCAACCCAGCACTCTACAGCAGTAAACCATACAAAGAGCAGTTAAAGGCAACTCATCACTGTGCAGCAGTAAACCATATGAGGAGCAGTTAAATGCAGTCCAGGACTGCACAGCAGTAAACCATGTGAAGAGCAGTTGGATGCAACCCAGCACTGCACAGCAGTAAACCATATGTAGATCAGTTAAATGCAGCCCAGCACTATACAGCAGTAAACCATATGAAGAGCAGTTAAAGGCAACTCATCACTGTACAGCAGTAAACCATATGAGGAGCAGTTAAATGCAGCCCAGCACTGTACAGCAGTAAACCATATGAAGAGTAGTTAAATGCAGTCCAGGACTGTACAGCAGTAAACCATGTGAAGAGCAGTTAGATGCAACCCAGCACTGCACAGCAGTAAACCATATGTAGAGCAGTTAAATGCAGCCCAGCACTGTACAGCAGTAAACCACACAATTGTCATCATAATCATCAATATTTCTCCCATTTTAATGGGGTTGTAGTGGTGCATCAACTGTTGCCACCTCTCCTGATTCGGTCAGAGTCACTCTCTTACCTTCTTCAACTGCTGTGCTTGGCTGTCACATGTCTTTTCTCATACAGTCCATCCATTTCTTGGCTGGATGCCACCATATCTACTTTCCTTCTTAATGTCTCTTCCAAATCTGTTTTACCAAAATCATCTTCTGTTTTCCTGCACATGTGACCTTACCAAAGTAATCTGTTCTCCTTGACCTCTGAAACTAGGGCTACTTTGGCTTTTAATATGATGTTCTCATTTCTTCACCTGATAGATAATAGGCATCCTACTACCCATCTCAGGCATTTTATATAAATTACGAAGCTAAAAGCTGCCCAGACGTGGACAAGACAGTGCTCATATACAGCTAATATAAGTAAAATGCACAAAGTAAAGTATGAGGACTGGAAGCACACACAGATCCACCCAGATGATGCCAGATCAGGATCTGATGAAGTGACTTTGATTACTGTCGTGAAAGTGCTTACCTAATTAATAGCTGTATTTTTATCTGCTTAGTGTGCTCAGTGTGCTTCCAATGCTCATACTTTACTTTCTGCATTTTACTTTATATAAATTACCTTAAGCATCATAGGCTGCTGTGTATTCATTGCCTGGGTTTCTGTGCTTCACAGAAGCACTGGTCACTCCCCTGTTTTATATACTTTACTTTTCAACTTCTTTGGCATTCTTCTGTCACATACCATCCATGACACTTTTGCTGTGGCATCTCTGATTCTAGCTGTGAGTTAATCATCTAGATTTCCTTTCTACTCAAACCACACCTCACAAATAATTTAAGATGTTAGCCTATTCTACTATTTCCTTTCTGTCTCACTTCTTAGAATTTCTGCTTAGCTTAACCCATTCACTGCCATAACCACTGTCTTGTCTGTACTTAGCTTTATTCAGTGTACCTTCAGTTTTATATTCTAGTCTCCCATTATTTGCTGATGTTCCTGTTTAGAGTCTGCTTGTAGTCCTGTAGTACCTCATTGTCTGCATAGAGCAGCTTTGTTGATCAGCCCCCCCCCCCCCCCCCGGCCTGTTTGCTGAAGTAGTCTGTCACAAGTATGAACAGGAGGGTGAACAGAGCTGAGCCCTGATGCAAGTCATTCTCACTGGACCTCCTCTCTCCATGAGTCTGAACCCATATTGGTACATATAATATTGAGTCCTTGTACATAGTCTTCTAAGCTTTCTTGTGACGTTGTCATATAGTTTCACCAAGACTAGGAATACAAAACTGGACCCATTGCACACTGCCAGCTTTTTTTCCACTCTCTCTCTCTCTCTCTCTGCAAACATCAAGTTGGTTGTACTGCATCCTGATCTAAATCCAAACTGCTCATGTTCCATCTTACTTTCTACTACTGTGCATATTTATCAGTCACCCTGCCCAGCATTTTCATGCAGTGTCACAAGAGTATGATACCTTGTGTACTGTCCACAGTTGAGAATATTTCCTTTGCTCATATACCATGGCATTAGAATGCTTATCCTACAGTCTCCTGAGATGATTGCATTCTCTCTCTCTCTCTCTCTCTCTCTATAACACAGTGAGTATCCTCAGGACCCATGCCTCCACAAAACACCCACTGCCTTGATCAAATCTGCTGTGACTATCTCTTAGCCTGCCACTTCCCCTGACTTCAGTATCTTTGGTGTGCTTCATGCTTCTAGGGTGAGTTCTTTTTCCTTTTTCATTATAGCATGTGCATGTGGCAGTATAGCTTTTACAGTTTTCTTCAGTCAGAAACTTCTTGAAGTACTCCTTCCTTCTCCTATTGATGCTGTTAGCACATTGTTTTTGGCATCCCTTATGAGTTTGCTGTCTCTTTAACTTGCTGTTTTTGCCTTGTACCATCTGCTGAGTCACTTTGCAGAAGTTGTGCTGTTTCTCTTATGCCTTGTTCTTTGCCATTGTGACTACATTCTTAGCCTCTTTGTCAGGCAACCAGTATTCCTTTTTAGCCTGGTCTACCTTTTTTGTCTTCCACTTCTCCTGTACTCCTTTCATTTGATAACTTTTTGGACTTCTGCATTCCACTACCAGCTTTCCTTATGTACCTTATTTCCACATATGGCTTGACCATGTATGCGTTCTACCATCCTCATACATGCTGTCATGAGATGTTGCTCTTCTTCTTCAGCTCCATCTTTTTTCTTTTCTTCCTGAGCTGCTGTAGCTGTGACCATTTTATTCAACTCCTATACTTTTGCTCCAGCTCACTTACAAGTTTTCAACCTCGTCTCTGTTGACCTTAGATCCTTTTCTGACCACTGCTTGCAGCAGATTAAACCCACCACTGATTTATGCTGGGGTCCCACCATTTCACTAGGGATGACTTTGAAATGTTTGATTAGACCCCAATTCCCTTTTCTTACTTGTAGGAAGCCTACCCAAGTTCCATATTGACCACTCTTGTATTAAATATTGTGAGTGGATCTCTTTAGTAAACCATTTACTGTTCACCATTAAGCTGTTTGCCAGGAGGAAGTCTGAAGAACTGCATCTCCTTCATTATTCCTGTTGTCCTGACCATGTAGACCCAGGAAATCCTCATTTCCTGTTCTGTCTGTCCAATATGAGCATTCTGGTCCCTCCGTTATTGAGACTAACTCATTTTGTACTGATTTTTCAAGAAAGTGCAGTTGCTGCCTGAATACCATGTTTTCCTCGTCATTGCAGCCCTGCTGAGTAGCATAGGCTGAAATCATGAAGACTACTCTACCTTCACTCTGGAGTCTGATTGACATGTGTCTGTCACTGATTCTGGTTTGCATCCGTTACAGTCCTCAGAAGACTGTTTCACCACAATGCCCACTCCATTTCTAGCCTGTGCTCCCCTAAGTAGTATACTGTGCATACTAGGCCAAGACATTTTGCTGCACCGCCCTTCCACCTTGTCTGCTGTAAGCACAGGAATGGCAATGTAACACTCCTTCACCCATTTTTGCGGGTTGATTGGTTTTACATTCAGCGTTTGTCAAGAGAGCTGTCCTATGTAACTCAGTCTGGGAAGCTGGATACTATCTGTCCAGTGACTTACTGATCCAGCACTGCTGGGCTTCATGGTGGACACGTTCACCAGTATTAGGGTTACCACCTGTCCCACTTTGCGAGGGACAGTCCCTCTTTGGGCAGTTGTGTCCTGCAAAATATTGTGAGAAAATGGCAAATGTCCTGAGATTTTAGGACAAAAGTATTTTCTATATTGTATGTAATAGTTGTATAAAACAGTTATTCTTTATCTGAAACACCTAAATGTTATACGAAACAGAATAAGGAACAAAAATGCTACAAGAATAAACTTTTATTCAGGCAAACAACTGAAGTTCTGTCCTTTGTACTGGCCGTGGGTATGTTCTGCCCTGCAAAATCTGATGTTTGTAGCACAAATGTCCCACTTTGGCCATTTGGAAAGGTGGCAACCCTAACCAGTATAGACCTTTCTCACAGTTATCATGGGTACCTGGCTTAAATGAAAACAGACCATGTTGTCAGACCACTTAGCACCAGTAAATACCCATACTCATTTTGGCAACATTAGCAGACATGAGCAAATCACAAAAAGCCACTGCCAAGTACCTAGCCCATATATGGCAATCAGTCTGTAGTCTGCATTCACTTGAATAGAGGATGCCATGTAGCATAGTTGACTATAGTAGTTCCTCCACATAACATTTCCATGAACAGAACTACATAAGGTCTGTATTGCTACCTACAACTCTCTTTATTTGTGGGTGCTTTCTGTTGTCAGACTTCTCACTTTTAAAAAGGAGTACTGGATTTGAATATGGTACCTTATGTCCTTGAGACAGAAATACTCAACATGCCTTTATGTGTGTGTAGATCCCCACATAAACCAGGGGAGAATTTGCAAACTCTACACAGACAATGACCAGAAGTAAGAATCAATCACTAGACCTTTGCCTGTCTTAAGCATTACACCACCATGCCTGCCACTTGCAGAGCCACACAACCATTCTTCTTAAATAACCTCTCAGAAGTCCACCAAAATTGGATGCAGTCAGTTTAATATAGCTGGTATTGGCTAACCACACAATAAGGCAGAAAAGAGTTAGCAAGTGTTCCTTGTCTCACCACAAGTAGCAACATGACAATCCTAGCAGAAATAACACAGTATGAGGTTCAAGTCAAACATGTGCCTATTTTACTCAGGTCCCAGGCATTCCAAGGGCTTGACTAAAGCTTCTTCTCTCATTTTGTAACTCTGTGCAGTACAAGTATGTGAAGTGGTCCTAAACTCATATTTTTTCTTTATGTTTATCTTATTTACTAGCTAGGTCTTTCTACTCTCTTTGCAGGACAGTACTAAAACAAGGTCAGAGATTTTAATAGTAATCTGGAAAGGGAGTTAATACTGTAGATAGTTCAGTGCACATGTAATGTGTGGGGTTATATTCTAGGGAGGCAATCCAAGTTTTATCAGTCTAAGGGGAGGGCCTTTTGAATATGAGAAGATGAATTAAGACTGGGAGGAGCTTTTAACATAAGGAGTAGGCAACTCAAGAACCACTGGGTTAGGGTGGGTAGGGTGGAAAAAATCCAAACTAGTCACAGAGCAATAGTTACAGAAAATTGGCAGCTTCCACAGGTTAAACCTTGTCCTGTTTCTGCTTACCTTAATTCTAATTCATCATCTCAACTCATCCCATGATTCATACAAATTTAATCTATTTGCAAAGACTACAACACAAATATTTACTAACTGATCCTAATTAAGAACACTTTCAACCCCAAGAAAACACAAACAATTTAAGTATGCAATCTATAAAGAAAATATCCAAAATAATCACAACTCTGGCGTCACTGCAGTGGCAGCTCCCACAGTGACAAACGCTATTTGCTTTGCATCATTGTTTTGTATTATGGCTATATATGCTCACTGATTTAAGTATACGCATTTCTTTTATCGATAATTTCAATATTTTAATTTTAATTTTTTATTTAACATACACATGCAATAAATTACTGTTATATGAACTTGTATGTGGATATATATATATATATATATATATATAGAGAGAGAGAGAGAGAGAGAAAAATAGGGGGAAATACAATACAGAAGTATGACTTTGAATTATTGGTAATAATATGCTAGATCGGTGTAAAAACAAAACCCTTAGCTGTTTATTATGTCTATTCCTTTGTGCAGCTACATTTGTGAATATGTTAAGTGTAACAGAAACACAAATCAATACGGTAGTAATGAAAACAGTGAGCTACATAAAATAAAGAAGATTTCAAGTCAGAGTACTTTCATTCTAAATTATCCTAGATGCCCTATTGGAATTTATCTTTTTCTTCCGTCTTCATAATAAAATATTAAATAGAGTATAATTAATTTATAGTTGACGACTAACAGAGAAGTAAGGCCATATTTCTAGTTTTGGAGTCCTAACATTGAATTAGGCTGCATTGCTCTAAAGCCCAACCTAAGATGAGGCTACTGAATTAATAATGCTTTGTCCTCCTGGCTGTCTAGCTGATAGATATCACACCATGCCTAAATTAATGCTGCTGGTTGTAGCCAACTACAAATAAAGAGAAAATACCTGCAGAGGATACATTTTCAAATCATCCTCCCAGAGCACAGGGAAAATATGATACCTTAATTGCAATGTACAGAGTGGATTTAATACAATTAAGGTAAATTGTATTAACACGTTAAACATTTTGTGAGTCTTGCTTACAGTGTACAAATCTGGGTCCTCTGGTCTATAGCAATCTGTAAGTTTGTTTATTTATTATTTTATGTTAAAAAGGCAGATGAGAAAGTGCTGTGAACAACTTTTATTTGGTACCCAGACAAGATGCAGCAGAAAAATACATGGACATATATGAATTTTAACTTAGGTATATAAAGAGTGCATACATTATGTACATAAACTACAATAACAAAACTATCATAGAGCACATAATTAAAATATGTATTTAAAAGATGGTATTAGAAAAGACCCACACAATTTTGTCTAGGAATAAGAACTGTAAGAGGAATGCAAGGTTAAAGAATAGAGGCAAGTCTGAGGAACTTTTCTTGGAATGTCACATTGTAAATAGAGCAGATCTATTTAATAAAATAAATGAATCTGCAGAAATTAACAGTTGATAGAGAAGTATGCCATATATTTAGGAACAAGGCTTCAGGAAGGCAACTAAAAGAAACAAGCAAAAAGTATGAAAAGAGTGGGACTGGGTGTGGAGCAACAAGGTAAAGAACAGAAAGTGCTTTAGAATTTTTGTTTACTGAGGGAGAACATTAATCAAAGATTACTTATTTCAGGCCCATACTGGCAGACAAAACAGAAACTAATAAAAACATACAATGTTCAGAAATTATCAGCAGACATAGTAGATAAAAAGACTTTCGGCTTTTCCCAGTTAGGGGTTGCCACAGCAGAACTCCAGTCCGCTCATGATTGGCAGTGGATTTTTACGGTGCCGAATTGCCAGCCTGACGCCCAACCTTCAACGAAGGCACACCCATTCATGCTGACACCTACCTGCATGTCTTTAACGTCACTCAACCGTGGGGAGGACATGCAGACTCCACACAGATGGCACTCCAGCTGAGAATCGAATGGGAGAACCTCTTACTATGAGGCAACAACGCTAACCGCTGCATCACCACGGCAACAGACATAGTAGATGTATCTACTAGCAGACATAGTAGATGTAAACCAAAATAAAGTAATAAAATATTAAACTCATGAAGTAATATAACGAAGCTGGTGAAGAAATAATATATACAATCAAGAGAAATATACACAGTATGACAGAATCTGTTTAAAAATAGCAAGTCTCTACAGTTTCATTTGGTTCCAGACTGAGTGCAGAAAATAGAGACAAGTGTTAGTATATTTGTAGGAATCAGTAGTTAGATGACTTTCCTGAGGTGCAAAGTTGTTAGATGGTATAATTAGAAGAATAGCATTTGCATCAGCTTTGCTTAGATAAGTTTTGAGTTGGGTCTAAAATAACCATAGTTAGCGAACTCTTTCATGTAGCTGGGTGGTAACTGCCAGAGTTTGGGAGCTAGTAAGGAAAAGCTGTGACTTGTACATTGCAGCCTAGTTACTGGGATCTGCATAACAGGACCGGATTGTGATTGTGCTTGGAGGTTATAGGTGGGGATAATGGAGGTGGTATGCTTGGTTGCAAGGAGAATGAAGGTGTCTTGATGTAGCAGTTTGAAGAGCTAAAGTCTAATGTGATAGGAAAGGTGGGATAAATGTCAGGGGGTTGGGATGTGGTGAGAGAAAACAGCATCATCCACAAACGAAAAAGCAATGAGAACACAGAATAAGAGCACCTGCGCCAATATTTTTCAGCAAAGAATGTACGGCTGAGCTAACAATATAATGCCTTGGCTTGAGCTAACATATAATTAGAGGCAATGATGCCTTCTAAGAAGAATTATTTCCAGGCAAAATTTAACTGTGGTATTTAGAAAAGTAAACAGCTTGCTGCAGATATTTACAGATAACTTTTTTCCTCTCATACATTCAATGTTTGCTTTGCACTAAGGCACATCCCATTACTGCATGTCTATACTTTGCACCATTTGTTAATAATAATGTAATGATTATATTGATTAAATGTTAATACTAAAGGAGTGTGTGATATTTTCAGGCACACAATCTAACTTAGCAATATGGATAACTTTGAAAACTAAAGGATGATAGTTTAAATCGAAAGAGTTAGTGATAAGACTGACTTATTATGCCTTTTGGTTGTATACACACATACATGCATGTACACACACACGCACACACATATAAAACAAACTTGATAAGCACAGAATGCAGCTAAAAGTTGATAATCCCAGAAAAACTTATTTAGTATTTTAAAAAGCTAAAGACAAATGTTGTGGTGGCATTCCTATTAGCCTGTCTCATTGTGCAGAGTCACATGTATGCATGGACACTCATGTCATCTGAGAAGTAATCAGTGTTCAACAGCTAATGTATGTGATTAACTCTCATTTCTCTTTATTATGTTACACTGTTTCAAATATAAACTGCAAGTGTCCTGTCAGTGAGTCATTACCATCTTCTAATAATCAGTAGTAGTTAAACAATAAAATATGTCACTTGAATAAAACATCAGATATAAAGTTGCTTGGTTGTTGTTCTGAGTAATTACGTCTGCAGTTTTGCCATCCTTGATTACAACTCCCATTTGTTACCAACCAGCAAGCATACAGCTGACTACGGCAAGAGGTCCCTTTGAGTTATGACATTAATTCTACACCTCTTTTTTAAAATTTCACTTTCGAAGAAAAGATAAAAACAGCTGATAAAAAATAAACAATGACATTTGGTAACAAAAACAATGGCCTCATCATTTGCACCTTATTTTGCTATCCATTTTAACTTGCATTAGTCTTGCAGTGCAGGGAAACAATTGTTAAAAAATAGGAGCGTCAGCATACAGAAAATGCAGAGCTGTAGTTTTACTGCCAGTGTAGCAACAACAACTGTTTGTGCTGGAAAAATACTTTTTCAAAGGAGAAATGTGTCCTCTGGTGGTACTAAAATATGATGATGGATTAAAAGGAAATTCATCTAGCAGCAACTTTTAATTACAACATGCAAAGTGACACCATAAAATAAAAGTTCAATCTTTCTCAGAATTATGGCTGAGACTGCACTGGAGTCTGCTGAGCTTCCATAAAATAATGATTAGATCACTGTGTTAAGTTTTGTTATTGTAACAAACAGCAGAGTATGGCTCCATAAAATTGAAACAAACTGTACATTTAATGATGATGAATGACAGCCTTGCACATTTTAAATGTTACAGAAACTGCTGTCAGTTTTGTTACTTATCTCTAGTACATTTGAATGTTTAACCTTAAGTTGGGCCTAGCATTAAAGCTGGTGCTGCTTTTCTCCAGCTTTATATCTGCATTGAGGATTTTCATGATTAAATTGCTGTCAGTCTGTCACATTCACATTATTTGTTGTGAAAATGGGCTAACATTGCAGTTATACTCATTCTGTTCTTCCTATAAAGTAAGGTGGGAGTTTGCATGACTTGATGACACCCATATTAGTGCCATGAATCTGCATGATTCTGTTAAAAAAATCTGATTCTGTTATAACTTAAATGTGGTAAATGTACAGTGATTTAGTGGACCATGGAAATACCATCCAAAAGCATATAGCTTTATTGTGTTATGAATGTGGGGACAGAAAATATTATATTAAATGCGCAGGTGAATAACTTTTTTATCATTCTGATAAAGCTACCCAGTAGTTTTATATTTAAACATTCAGTATTCTCCTTTACTCTTACATATGAGATCAACCTGAAATTCTTCTCGAGCAATACAGTTGTTGTAATTGACTTTATCTGACCATCCCTTTGGAACACTGTCCCACCCCCTATAGTGGAGGTCACCAAAGTATGTTCCAGGACCTTAGAGATTCTTCTGCCCAACTACTATATTGCGGCTACTGAATGTTCATCATACATTTTTTTTTATTTTCAGACCACAGTGGTACAGGGAATGCACAAATGGGCATACGGAGTCACAAACACAGCTGTAGAACCATCTCTGTGGGTTATAAATGACAAGTACAGAGATAGTCTATGTCTGCAAGGCTTTCTGGTATTTTTATTTCCTGTTACCTCTGTGTGGCATCACTTTCAAAATGTAGCTACCACAACATTCCTTAATCAGAGAAAGTCATCACTAAATGCTTCATAGTTTTCTAGCCAGACTACATCTCAGGTTTGTTTCATAATATGAACGACCGTTGTCAATGATGGAACTCAAGTATTTGCACTACAAAAACAGCCCATGAATGACTTGTTATTGTATGTTGGTATTACATACTATATCTCTGCACTGGCAGACAATCATTTTTAGTCAGGTGAAATTCCTGATGGTACACATACTTGAACAATGCCTGTCACCTACCTTAAATTGCACTCCCTTTTATATTAATATTTGCTATATTCTCACTTAGTACAAGTACAAGTCATTCCCTTCGATTATTACACAACAGGTGTTAGAATAGGAAACGTTAATAGTCACAAACACTTCATAGCTTTCTGTTGTTCAAATAAGTTCTGCCCCTCCATCACATTTCCCTTCCTTGCTCATTGAAACCTCTATGAATGAGCTCAGCATGACAAGCAGCTCTAGTTCTCATCTACCTCTCTACCACCTTGTCAGTTTTTCTTCTTTTCTTCACACCTTAAATTCCTTTAGTCCAGTCGTCTTCCCATACAACCTTCAGCATCATTCCTGTCTGATAATGCTCACATTTCCACAAGTTTCTTCATTCTTTTTGCCACTTACCGTCTCCACTTGCTTCAAGCATTTAGTTTCTGTCTCTAAAATGTTCCATCCATATCCAGTTCCTCTATGTCCAGCTTTCTGAACAGCATCAGCAGATTTCCCTCACTAGCCCCTCCAGGTAACGTTTTAAATGTTGGGACCTGCTAGAGCGAGTGCTGAAATAGAGAAACTGAATGGCCAAAAGATCAGACTTACACATACTAAGTCCAAGATGCCATTTTTCAGAATATTCCCTTTTCTTTGAGTATGGCTATCTTGGAGTTGGTACGTATAAGCTCAGGGGGTATAGAGGTCTTGCCCCCCTCAATTTAAAGGAGAAGAGTGAGTTTCAACATTCACTGTTCTCCAGATTTTCAGTCTTTTTTCCAGCTTGTTGGCAATCAGCATTTTGAATGCCGACATTTCAATAGGAAGTCACATCTCTGCCCATCATTTCTGTTGTATGAAGTTTCCCATCCCATAATCATGTCAACTTTGTCACTCCAGACAGAAGTATCCCAGCATCATCCCACATTTCTTTATTACCCCTGTCAGTATAATTGAACCTTTGTACACCCGTACTCTCTGCCAGCCCCTTTTCGGGTACCTTATACCTCTAATGTCTCTTTTCTGACATTCAGCAGAATTACTGGTGTATTATACTACCTCAGTGTCATTATTTACCTCACTTCTCCACTTGTTTCATTCTACCACTTCCATTCTCTTCTTTTGTCCATCTGTGTCCACATGATCACCCCCCAACACATCTATTCCATCTCAGCCTCATTTCCTGCATTGGGCCCTGCTTCCTTACTCACTTTATCCCTGCTTTCACATGCTCCTATCTAAGCCGTCTCCCTTCAGCCCCTTAAACTCTATTAGTCCCATTGTCATTACCCTCACATCTGTACACACCTCCACAGTTCCCTTTGTTCTAGTGCATAACTTACTTTCACTTCTTTTTTACTGTTTTTTTTTTTTGTCATTATCAAGTCCCCAACTGTCTGAATACCCTCTGCCTTTTAAATTATACCAGTAATCTCATAGCCCTGTACTTTAAGCAAAGGCTTTTCAATAGTCACAGTTCTTTTGCAATATCACAGACTCTCCAGCCTTGCTTTAACTCTTTTTGTTTATGTAGTACATGTGATATCGTTGTAGTCTTTAAAACATATTTCTTTCTTTCTTATTCCCACCTATAAATTTCATCAGCACATCTCTCATTAGAATCCCTCCCAGATGCATTCCCTTTGAACTGAATCTACATTGGTACCTCCACTATTGAGTGTCTCAGATTTATCACAGCTCATTTGCAGTTCACCCACTCCCTGTGCAGCTGATTGTCTGTTATCCTTACCCACCTACCTGTTCTAGCCAGAGCAATTACCTACTGCTAGATCTAGGATGTTTCCCTGTTTCATGCTTCCTTACCCAGTCTTTTTTGTCAGTCTTGTTTATTCCTTTCCATTCATCTCCCGCAGAATATACCTCAATAAATGCATAAGTACTTGCACCACACCCTTTTACTATCCTTCTTCCTGCAACACATAAAAGTTTTTATCATTTTCTTGTTGCATCTCCTACTTCCATCCTGTTCACTTATTTCCTTCATACTGATTTCCTGCAAATCTTTCACGTTGCTGGGATATGAACTCCATCAACTCTTTCTCCTCATCTCACTGCCATCATACTGCCTAGAATGCTTTTTACTTCATCCCGGTATCACAGCTTGTTTTCCTGAGGTCACTCTCACTTGTGTCATGGTGTCAGATATTTTTTGTAACTTCCATCAAATTTCCATACAGTCTTCCCCACATTTTATTATCAAAGGTCTTAGCCACGTCCATTTTCAATGCCACTGCTTCCTTAAAAAATGAACACCCCAGTCCTTCAGTCTAGCACTTTAACCTACAGACTCCTTTTTCTAAACTCCAGCTGTTACTTGTATCCTGTTTCTTTTACTTACATTTCAAAACATGTCACCAAAACATTGGTTAACATTTCTGTATTCTGTTACAACAAAATAATCAGGAAGAAATCTCTGCAGCCTTGGTTCCCCTTTAACCTGTGATAGCAAAATCATATTCGCTTCCTCAATTCTCTTCTCTTCTCCATTTCTTTTACTCTTTTATCTTTGTGAACAGTTTAGTCAGCAGTGAGGTCACTTTCTTATTCAGTGTTACATAAGTCTCTCCAGGAGATCTGTTTAGCCTTTACACTTTACTTCCAAGAATGTTATCAGTCAAACTTATCACCTCCTCTTCCTTTTATAGAGATCTTCAGGTTCTTCATACTTCAGTCTAACAGCTTCAATTTTAGGCCTTCTCTCATAAACTCGGCTAAGAACTCCTTCCATCTTTATAACTCCATCTTTTGTAGTACCCACCCTAATTTTCTAAAATTACTCCTAAAATGCCAAAATTAATCTCACTATGGCATAATTTTTCTCAACCATCCTACCACCTTCCAACCTTGCATCCATGATGATAAACCCAGCTTTATCTTTTTTTTTAACTTATCAACAAATATTCTATCTCATTTCCTGTCATTCTTTCATCTTTCATGCCTCTGAGTCAAATCCAACCATTATTTGTTGTCACCATAGGTTCATAGGTTGGTACTAGGATATTGGCCCTAGGGCCTATATAAGCCTAGCCATAACAATTCCCTGGCTATTTCTTCCCACAGTATTTACTTCCCTGGACCCCTGTCTAGCAGGCTGACTAACATGATCCCCGGGGTGAATTTCCTTTCTCCCATCCAATCATCAAGGTTCCTTTTGAAGAGGGCCAAAGTGGCGCTCTGCGTGACATGTATGGGCAGTCTATTCCAGAGACTGGGGAGTCTCTGGGTCAGGAACCTATCCCTCCAGCATGTTTTGTTTATTGTGATGACAAGATTTAGATCCCTGAAGCATGTGGCTCTGAGTGATTGGGATTTCTTTAAGTGTAGCATGTCCAACAGCTCTGGGTTTGACATGGCCTTGTATGTTAAGCAGAGATCGCCTCGGAGTAGACGATATGCGACAGAGTATAGCTGGAGTTTTTTAAGGTGGTCAGCATAGGGCATCTGCTTTAGGCCTGTGATTCTTTTAGTGAGGTATTTCTGCGGCCTTTCCAGTTGTTGCAGATGTCTTGAGAGGTACATACCAAATGGGGCATTGTATTCTATAATGGGTCTAATGAGGGATGTGTACAGTGGGACAATGACCTCCTTTTTTCTGGATGAAAAGCCCTTAGTGATGAGGTGTGCCACATAGGAGGATTTCTTGACTGTTGTGGTGATGTGGTTATTGAAGGTGAGACCACTGTCCACCTGTGTCCCTAAGTCTCGTATCACACTTTCGGTGTTTAGTGTACTGCCACCTATGTGATAATTCATGGGTACATGTTTTTCCCAAAGGGGATAACTATACATTTCTTGGCATTGAGCTTGAGCCCATGGCTCTGGCACCAAGCATCTGTTTATGTAAGGCCCTTTTGTAGAGTATCCACATCATTTGGGGATTCAGTAATGGCTCCCAGTTTGCAGTCATCTGTGAACTTTGTTAGCCAGAGTCCCTTAGTGTTGGCCTGTACTTCATTAGAGTAGATGCCAAACAAGAGAGGTCCCAGGACTGAACCCTGAGGTCCTCCATTTGTCACTTGTCTGGAGATGAATTTGGAGTCAGCTACTTTTACAGTGTGGGTTCTGTCAGTAAGCCAGTTGGCAACCCATGAAGTGACGTAGGGATTAATGCCCAGCTTAGTAAGTTTATCTATGATTCCAGAGTGGGGGATTGTGTCAAAGGCCATGGCGAGATCCAGATAGGCTGTGTGGACTGCCTTACCCTCGTCCATGCCTCTGGAGACTGATTCAAAGAAGTCAATAAGGTTCAAGAGACAAGATCGGCCCTTCACTAACCCAAACTGGGTGGGGTCCAGTGTTTTAAGGTTGCCAATGTCTTTGTTTATAAGTTCCATGATAATACGTTCCATGGCCTTGTAGATCAGGCTCATCAGACTGATGGGGCAGTAGTTCCTGGGATCCAAGGTGAATCCCCCCTTGTGTAGTGGGATAACTGTTGCTGTGCACCACTCAGTGGGCACGAAGCCTGAGGTGAGGGTATGATTAAACATGACACTTAGGTGAGGTGCTATTTCATTTTGTAGTTCATGTATTACACAGCCCGGGATGCCATCTGGTCCCATGGATGCTGTATTCTTAGCTTTGGAGAGTGCATTTTTTACCTGTGTGGCCGTTATTACTGGAATTTGCCAATCTTCCAGTGTTGAGATGGGTCATTTAGGGGGTGAGAGAGGGGTGAAGTTGGCACTGAATCGATCTGCCAGGATATTGGCAATATCCTTGGGATCAGTATATTTAATGCCATTCTGTTGTAGCTCAGAGCAGAACTGAGCATTGCCATTTAGATTCTTGACATAGTTATAGAATGCCTTGTGGTTGTCTTTGGAATTTCTGGCAATTTTATTTTCGTAACTAGCTTTGGAGGATTTTATGAGGGATCTCAGTTTCTTACTGAGGCTGGTAAGGGAGTTTTTTGCATTCCTGGGATTTTCTTCTTTTCTGCAACAGTTTTTTCCTTTTGTTATAAAGTTTGTTTATGGCAGGGGACCACCAGATTGGCTTTCTTTTTTTGGAGGAGAACATATTGGCTCTATTTGGGATGGCACGATTCATACATGAGTGGATGTGCTCGTACAGTGCCTTAGTGTAGGACTCAGCAGTCGAACCTTCAGTTCCCATCTGCATGGGTGTCATGAAGTTTGTAACTTCTGACTTGAGTATCATGAAGTTAGCCTTGGAGAAGTTTTTTATGGAGGTTTTCTTACTGGGGGGTGGGGGTGGGATGTGTATGTTAAGGATGATTAGCTTATGGTCTGACTTGACCAACGAGAGGGTGACCATAGGTGTGGAGCATCGATTTCCCATGTTGGTAATGACCAGGTCTAGGATATTGGAGCCCCTGGTGGGACTATGGATTAGTTGATCCAGGGCATTGCAATTTATGAATTCCAAGAACCGTTGGGCAAAGGTGTTGGTGCATGAGTAGTTTTCCCAGTTAATGGCAGGGTAGTTGATATCACCCAGTATTAGGGTGTTTGGTTGTATATTAATATTTTCCAGTATGTTTAGAAAAGTGTAGTGAGAATCTTGGGGCATGGTGGGGGATCTGTAGCAAGCTACAATTTGGATTGTAGTCTTACCTAGTGTTAGTTGCACCTGGAGAATTTCAGACGCATTGTGTTGGACAACTAACCTGGTGGTATGAATATCCTTGGTGAATATGGACACTCCTCCACCTTTAGTGTTTCGATCCTGGTTTGGTGGCTGAAAAGTGTGGTAATAGTTGTAGCCTGGTATTCCAAGATTATTTTTCCCTTTTCCTTTTATTCCTTCTAAAATCATACATAGTTCCTTTTTTTCAGAAAATGCATTTCCCCCTTTTATCACTTATTTTCATCTCCTTCTTTCACCCTCACATGTTCCCTTCCTTGTTTCAGCTTCTCATCCTGTTATCAGCTCTTTGATGAGTTGTCATAGCACCATTACTTCCTCTTCTCACCTTTCCTCTGCCTAATCTTTGTTCTCACCATGTTATTCAACCATTCTCTCATATCCTTCTCCAAAGTAGTGACAACTTATTGCCCACCTCAGTGCCCCTAATTTAGTCTGTCCCATCATTAATGCACCTTCCATTTAACATAATACCAATACTGGTAGCACTCACTGTATGAACTGCAGAAGGAGGCACTTCTGAGTACATTGCAGGTGCTGTGAAGAACATGCTCTGCAAGCATAAAAGAATGAAGCAGTACTAATTTCATGAACTTTAATTGCACCCTGACTTAAGAGTGTGGACCATTCCTACAACAGTATGAGAAATCCAAATCTTTTGGAGAAATTAAAGAAGGAGAGTGAATGAAAAAGAGAGCAGTCCTCCTAATGTCACATCTAGTCACTTCCTGTCTTCTCACTTGTCTTTAATAGCATATGTAATATGGTCATTGATATAAGCATGTAAAAACAGTGTTTCTCATCTAGATGCCTTACCTCTCATACATTCTTCTTCCCCTCCCCCTCCACCATTAATCTAATCATCTGCCTCACTTTCTGCCTCCTCCCCTTCTCAAACACACACTTCCTAATTTTGTAACATACATGTGTGTATTGTAGAATAGGCAGCTAACTGACACTGGATTACCATCCACAGAGTTCTAACAGCATTTGCCCAATTGTATAACAGTGCAGTCTTTCCGTGTTCTATGTCTGTGGCCTTAGTTTTACAGACTGCATGGCAATCCATCTGTTTGATGATGAGAGGCAGTCATGTTCTGCTTCACAGAAGACTCTAAGAGTACAGTTTGTTACTAATATAGCAGGACAATCCTAATAAAGCATGCGCTCAAGGCAAAAAAGTGCAGAAACCAAGAGTAGTGACAGAAAGAAACAGTACTGAAAGTCAAACTGCAGATATCAGAACAAGCACTGTTCTGTTCCTGATTATATATAAATCCAAATAGCATGTCAAAGGTAGCAACACAAGCCATAAAGGAAGGCATCAGCAGAAACAAGCCAAAAAACAAACTTCTGAGTTATAAACTGAGGCAAAACAGTAGGTCTAGGATTAGCCTGGCTCCATGGCACATTTGAATAGAGCCACTACTGTAACTGAAGTGACTGGGGTTTAATTAGTGGCTCTGACACTAGAACCAGCATTGGAAGAGCTAAACAATGGAGGGGGGGGGTGAAGGGCCATTGCCTATTTAATTTTCTTGGAGGGTGAGCAGGGTAGCACTCAGAGGGGAGGAACATGGTGTGGTTTCTTTTGTGGAGATTAGGGAAACCACCGCTTGTGCTTTCAATGGAGGGTTGGGATTACTTGGAGGGAATGCCCCTTGCTGAAGTGTGGAGTTGGCCTCCATGGTCAGCCTACTAAATAACACCCCCCCCCCCCCATAGTGCTTGCTTGGTTGGGAGTTGCAGGGTGAGAAGGCATGCAAGTAATGGCCAAAGCACCTCTGATAGCTGCCTAAATGATGACCTCTCCTTGCCAACTCTCACCCCGTAATGGGGAATGAATGTGCCAACTGGTTGGGAGAGGGACTGATGATTAGCAGGCAGTGGAGGAAAACAAATGGAAGAAAAAATTTTAAATCTGGGATTCATTCAGGGAGGTCACTGGGCAGAGTTACCTACAAGTAATAAGGCAAGTATTAGGCATGTAACAGTGTCAGCATACTGAACAATGGATGTCATAGCAAACATGTTGCAATGATAGGCTGCTCTATGGCAGAAGAAGTGCTACAGCAGAGTGCATGACTAATGTGATGGACATCACAGGTAAGGCTTGCTAGCATGGCTGAGTCAATGAGTGCTTACACATGCAATGTTGCATCATAGAGCTGCATCTCACTCAACCAGTACAAGAAGGACAGCATAGAGGCACCACATAAATCAATGTGGATGTGGCCAACAAAGTGCCAACCATGTTCATCATATAAAAGGGGAGGAAAGCTGGAAAGACAAGCATGACAACCAGAGAGAAACATAAAAGGACAAGCATAAGGTATGAAAGGCTGTGGAAGAGGAAGAATCATTTTTTGAAGATAAAATATTCCATTTTTGTAAGATTTACAAAAAGAAGTAGGTGGGGAAGGTAGTGAATGGGACTGAGAGAAAAGGACAGGTAGTAGTTCAGCCAGACAAACATAGAATACAGACTACAACAGAAAGGAACAGTATACACACAAAAGGTGGGGAGGACAGTATATGGGCATGGAAATACCAAGGAAAAACAAGTGTCGAGGAGAACTGAACAGTGAGAAAGGAGTGGGAAATAACACAATAGGGGGAATAAACACCTGAACTGGAATATGATAGAGTACTAGCATGGTTGGATGCAAGATCAGCGTAGAGGGCATCAAACCCAGGCAACACACACACACACACACACACACACACACACACACACACACACACACACACACACACATACACACCTGGCCAATGTTATGTGCTGGTTGCTCCATTCGTGACCTGAGGGACAGAACATGTTGGTCACATGGCTGCACTAGCCACACAAGAAGGCTCTCAACATTGTTGAGGCAGGCATCTAATTGCTTGTGCAATTTAGTTGTCACCAGTCTCAATGAATGATGCCAGGAGACAGGGTGAACTCCTCTGGTCTACTTTCAGAAGAAAGCTCTGTGGTGCATGCGATCAGTGCTTAGCACTATAGTCCATACTCCTAGATAGATAGGGGTTCTAATCTTACAACTAGATAGGTAGGGGTTCTAATCTTACAACTAGGAACTCTGTGTGTGTGAGCCATCACTCCTGTAGCAGTGTGTACAGTGGTTATACCTTTATGGAGTAATTGGCTAGGCTTAAAATGGCCCACAAGGGCAGTTAGCCTAGTACTAATCTATGAACCTATGAACTTTTGCCCCCCTCCTGAGAAATAGACACAGAACACACCAGTGATGCCTCCAAGTCACTCCAGCAAGGGGACCAGCATTCTTCTTCTGAGAGGCAGATCTGTTGGCCACTGGTGAAACAGTGGTGAAACAGCATCAAAGGCATCGGCCAGTACAGCTCAAGCTGACTGCTACATCACCTCTTCCTTTTCCACAACTGGATCTGCAGTAGGATGTCAAAATGGGAAAAATTATTATACATATGCTAGAAACACAAGTGCAGTTGTACAGTAGACTGACACAAGCATCACAATACCCTGTTGCCAGGAGAAGCATTCACACCTTCTGTAATAGCCAAGCTTATTCAGCTGACACTTCTCCACCACTAGAAAACAAACTATGTACTCTCATGTATACATGTACAACAGTTAAGTCAGTAGAAGATAATGATACTGACAAAATGCTTGCAATCCATTTCTAGCCCCCCCCCTCCTGAACTCCTGCTTTCCACTATTGATGGAGGTGGGGTGGCACTGATTCTGGTCACTGTATCTGTTCTGGCATTGCTTGCTAGAATGGGTGACAGCAGTAACATCATTCATCATTCCAGCAAGCTTGTACCTGTTTCTCTTCTGCAATGAACCATCAAAAGCTCTTTTAAGGGAAGGACAAGAAAACACTGCTATTCCTGGCATACCACACTGGAGCACTGCTCTTTATAGTGCCTGGAGTTGCAAGAACTACTTATTCAGGTCTACCTGAGGAGCAAAATGGCATCACATGCACAAACTACTTATTCAGGTTAACTTGAGGATCAAAATGGTATCACATGCACAGAGATTCATGTTTTGGAATCACAAATCATCCAGTCTAAAGCCACACTGTAACACTAATGCATGTACATTGCTAAGACACAGCTGTACTGTTTCACCATGGCACTCTGGGTATACACATATCATGTGCACCAACATACTTGTCACAAACATCATAGTTACAGTGACATGCACAGCTAATACCAGCATGTTTAGATGGCACATTGTATGCTGGCAACAGTTTACAGACTATGTTGCTATTTTCATTAGCATAACCAAAGTCTATATGGTTCCTGTTAGCACAATATAATGCTCCAGTGCCATTTTGTGCAATAGTGCTCACAACCACACAGTTGTGAAACAGAAGAATTTCAGTATAGATTATGTAGCCTTGGAACTTCACAAGGTTAATAAGATAGACTTGACTTGTAAAGTACCATAGCAAGAACAACAAACTGTGGTGGATGTTAGTGACAGTGAGGAAGATATTGTGTTGGGTAATTGAGCCCATAACACTGGCAGTGGCACTGTACCATCTTCCTATGGCTGGAGGGGGTGTAAACAATGAACACTGGAAACTTAGGGAAGGCCATACTATAATGGGTATATTTATGCAGATCCATATGTTAAGGCATGGCTACAGCATGTAAACAGATGTGATGGATATGCATAGGACTAACTTCAGCTGATAATCAGGTGAATAAGATACATAAATGGTAGGAGAGGTGGTATATTACATTAAATGCAGCTGCCACCAAAGATCAAAAAGCAGAGTGACTTTGGCCATATGTATAGACATCTTACAGCATGGCATATACATCCACTAGCTTCCCACAGATACAGAGAAATTTGCATGGCCACCTGATAGAGTTAACACCTGGAACCTTCAATAGCCAGGAGAATGAAGTGATGCTTTGTGCTTTCTACACATATGGCATATATATCTGGAGCAAGGGCACAAATAAGCATTATCACCATCAGATCTGACAGGAGTGGTGCAATATGTGAATGTTGTGAGCAGCTATAAGTTTGTACAAATGGTATAATGAAGGGGGGTCTGACACAATATTCCATGCAAAGGACATGGCTTGGCACACTGAAAAAGACAGGTCTACCTTTGGAAGACGACCACCACCAAGTAAAGTGGCTCATGGAGGCCAGTGAAATTTTAGTGTCACTTGATGGACAGGGGAGCATTCTCTCATACCTTTGCATGGCTTGGATGTGTCAGCAGGACTGGCATCAGCCACCCATTGTGTCAGTATGGAAAGTATTAGGTTAGCAATGTCTATTCCAGTGCACTGCAGCACACCCCACTGCTTCTTCAAATTGAAGGGCTGACCAATGCTCACCTGCATATCTGTCCTTACAGGCACCTCTGGTCCATCAGCTTATTCTGTTGATCTGTATTCACGAGTACCAGTACACATAACATGGAAGTTTAAAGAGGAATATATGTGTGGACTGATCATTGTGTCATGTGTGGTCATGATTCCGTAGGTATACTAGTGGAGGGTCCAGTACAACAGGGCAATATGGGACTGATATCAGTAGAGCCCCTGTGGCTGCTTCTAATGATAATGTTGACAGCAACATGCACGTAGTAGACTTCACTGACACAGTAATATTGTCTGCAATTCTACAAGGAGAGGGATTACTTACATCCATAATTATAGAGACACCTATAAAGTTACAGATTAAGAATGCAATATCACCAGTGCATGACAGGCATCCTGTACCTGAATATCATAGACTCCACCT
This sequence comes from Protopterus annectens, assembly GCF_019279795.1. NCBI lineage: Eukaryota > Metazoa > Chordata > Ceratodontiformes > Protopteridae > Protopterus > Protopterus annectens. Next base: position 955,279,944 of record NC_056746.1, read on the forward strand.
ATGTTCCCAGAAAACACAGCATCTGACATTTGTGCCACCTCTGAGTTGACCATAACACCATAAGGGAGAGATATGGCGGGGGGGGGCTGAACTACTGTTAGACTTCAGGTCTGTCCCTGACATAGCTACAGCACTTAAAAATAAACAGCAGGTGTGCAGGTCAGTGATCCAACCAAGGACAGCTGCTACCCACAGCATTGTGAAAATGGTGAATGTGCTCTGTGGCTTGGTGGATGAAGGGGACCAGCTACACAGTGATTCAAAGTATAGGGACAAGGAGTGCTGTTGAGGTTGCTGGTAGCAAATGCTTCCTCCATAATTGCCTTCAAGAGACATATTTTTGCCACCCACCAGTCTCACTTCACAGGCCATGCAGTTCATGGTCATGGGAAAGTCCAGCTGTGGTGGCTGCACAGCTTGCCACCTCTGTCTGTGGTGAAGCTGCTCCTCAGGCTCAACCTAAGGAATGTCCCATTTGGGTGCAGATGCATGATCCCACAGTTCTAGCCCTTTCCTGACATAGAATGCATTGTAACCTTTCACTGCAAGCCATCGTAATGGATACTGCTAGTGGTTTCATAGTGATCCCACCACTAGAAGTTATAAGCTTTGCCTCCTCACTACGACCTAGAATACATGGCTACCGTGTTCAACTCCAATGACAACACCCCATATTGTAGTGTTTCAGTCACTTTTCATTGTGGTCTCCACCATCTGTGCATGCACTGATGATTGTGCCCTGCTCACCTTTTATCCTCTGTAGTTATGTTGATGTCTGATGTGCAGCCTGACCAGTCTCTAAAGTGCTCTAAATAGCCTAAGTGTGAAACAGTATGTGTCATTTTATTCTGCGTTTTCTGTGTCTTGGCCCCTAGTTGTGGACCAGCTGCCATCTGTTTGCCAGTGCTGCAATGTTTTGTACCCACCTCAGTCTTGTGTATAATAATGGTTCATTTTCCCTTTTAACTCTCCACAATGCCCGTCTACTGCTATGTCTGGTATAGAAAACCCTCCCATGATGTTCAACTACTGCTTCATCTCTTTCTGCAATGCTGTGATGTCAACGTAGCATACACATAACAAAAGTCTTGCTGCAGATGTTTGAACTGTATTGTAGTACCCCCACCTGAGGCATCTAGATATTGGAAGCATTCCTTAAATAGTCCAAACACATGCTTTTCTATGTTTTATGTTGCCACATGGAGTGTGCTATAGCCCATTTTCTGCATGGCCTTGATATTGCAAGGAGGATATCATCAGTCAGGGCTCTGGGGCATAACCAGCACTACCTGCAATTCACAATAAGCATTATACTATATGTGGCATTTTACCTTCTTGAAATGGTACTTGTGTGTATAGGTTTATTCATGTAGCATGTGTCTGTGCACCTAGCAACAGTTGTATGGGATTATTCATTTACATGTCATTACTCTGTCATGATCATGTGCTGCATACCCCTCTATTTTGATTCCTGCACAACTGCTCTGTGTATTGTAGAATTGCCGCCTATTGCCCATGGCCACTACTATGTTAATGTACACTGCACATCATGTGTTTCTATGAATCACTTCCTTAATGTGAAAGGAAAAGCTTGATACCTCTCCAGTAGAAGCCAGTGCAGCAAAGCAGACTTTCAACAAGAAGTACAAGGAAGCCAGAATAGCAGTAGACATAATGTCATATAAGTTGTAGAATAAAATGACATAATTCATCTTTTGTCTTTTTTAAAAGTAAGCCTAGAATGTTAAATTGTGGAATAAAAGGGCCCATCACACGACAGTAAGTTAGACCTGCATGCTCTCCCCTGATACTTTTACTGTGAAATTCCCTCTGTGATGGCTACAACATTTGGATCAATTATTTTCTGTAAATTAACTCTGATAATAGTAATTTGACTTCTGCAAGTGAACTATATATTTCCTATAGTTCTTAGATAGCTCTGCAAGTGAGATATTTAGGCACTAAGAAATATTAAAAATATGAGTGCTACAGCTGATAACCTTTAATTCTTCAAAATGTTTTACACTGAGCTTACCTTTATTGCTAAAACCAGCTATGAACTTTCCATTTAGAAACAGACAATAGACACCACTTAGTATATCAGATGAGACACATAAACAACTTTAAGAAAATGGCTGCCATTTTTGTTTTAGCTTGAACTTTCACAGGCAGTCCATTGGTTTACTGTGAATCTCTCTGCAGTGAACAGGAAGCATAAGCCATCCACGGGGATCATCAAGGATGCTGTTAACAGGATGTATTTCCCCAGTAGAGGTATCAGATGTTATGGCTTATCTGGGCATTTCTCCAATGTCAATGCATTTCTTCAGTGATGGGGATTTAAATGCTAAATGCATTCCAGATTTATCCAGACCAAAGTCATATATCATGCTAAGTTTAGAGGCTGTTTGTTTTGCTCACTCTCGTGCCCCCTGCAAAAAAGAATATTATTTCCATACATCCCAAATGTGCACTGAAGCTTAAAATAAAATAGAACCATATATGAAAAATAAAGTGCCAAATCCATTATGAAATGAACTGAAAAATATCAAACTGAATATGTTTACATTAAGCATTAAAAGCACAAATCAACTCCATAATAAAATGCAACTTCTTTGTGGGGAGCTTTAATCCTCATAGGAAGATTTACAGAGAAACCAAGTATTCCTTTCCCTATAGCCCTGCATTCTTCAAAAGGGTAAGTTAATATGGTATTTGTGGGACTGCAAAACCTGTTATAGGATCGTATATTTTAATGTGACATTAAATGATGGTTTTGCTGTTTTTCATGGTTATACCACAAGAACTCAAGTCCCAAGTGCTTCAAGACCACTGTCTTGAAGCTAGAGACTTGAACACCTTGTAGCTCACACAGACAGACACTCACATTCATACTTGAATGTAAGTTTGAAAAAATATCTGCCACACCTTACACAAACATGTTGAGTTCATGTCAGGTAAGCGTGGCAGCTGTGAGGTGGAGGTGAGAGGAGTGGCTGTGTAGATCAGGAAGGGGATTTAGGTTTAAAGAGTAGGAGAAGAGATTTAGCATTAGGGACTGGGGGGTAATTTTAGGGATAGGGAGCAGAAAGGGGTTTTTAGGTTTCGGGAGCTGGAGTGGAGTTTTAGAGTTAGGGATTAGCAAGGTAGTTTTAGGTTTAGGGAGAGACTGAAGAATTTAGATTTAGACAGATGGCTTGGAGTTATAGGTTTAGGGGATGATTGAGGATATTAGGATTAGGTAGGGGACATGGAGTGGGTTTAGGTTTAGGATGAGGTGGAGTTTTAGGGTTAGGGAGTGAGGACTTGGGTTAGAAACTGGGTAGGAGTTTTAAGGTTAGAGCTACAGCTCTGGTAGGGCTATAGAGTTCCACAGATTTGAGTGTTGGAAAGACTAAACAGTTAAGTAAGATTAGTCTAGAGAGAGTAAGAGCACAATGAGCAAATGCATTGCAAGCTAATAGCATGAGAGCACTTGCAGTAGACTCATTTTTTACATGCAAGGTTTCCTGGTTTCTATACGTTATATATTCTTTCCAGTGTATATTATGACATGAGTGAAAATTTCTGCCACAAAATTTGACAGTGTTAGTTAAAATTGTATATTGTTTATTTTAATTTCCTAAAACTTTTTAATAATCACCAGTAAAGTTTACAGTATGTTATATATTACCAGATGCATTCTTATTTAAATTTTGACACTGCTTGTGCCTTGTATCTGGTTAGATATGCTTCAGTATTTTTTAATAAACTCAAGAATGATTTGGGTAGTTCAATTACTTGCTACATGTTCAAAGGCAATGTAGAAGGTAATTGTAAATATGGTCATATTTGGTTCTACATTTTCAGTATTCAACATGCTTGCTCTTTGAAATTATATGCATTCTGTATCTTAATTTTGCTCTTTTAAGATCTGGTTTAATTTTATATCAAGCCCTCAGTGTGTCATGTATGCTATTGCGCAAACTAACATGCAAGCGTGCATGAGATTGTATATACATACACACACACACACACACACACACACACACACACACACACACACACACACACACACACACACACCAAGATGTTATTAAGTGCCAGAACCACAAATGCCATTTTCTATAAAGAAGAGAACATTTTCTTTGTTATTAAATTACAAATTTGATTCATTAAACCATAAAATAAATGGGTTTGCTATGAATAAGTACATCTCATTTAATTGACATGATTATTTGACCCCAAAACACATAAAAATGGGAAATTGCTACTTAAAAGAGAAGCACTTACAAGGTTGTAAAATAAAAACAATTTTTGCAGGTGACAAGCTCTCTCCTTACACTTCAACATGCGGGCAATTCTCCACCCCCAAAACTCTATATATGCCGACTCCCAGATTGCACAATCTCTGAGAAGAGGAGAAATTGATAAATATAATGTGCTTCCCTTTCTTGTTCTCAAGTCTAACCATTATTATAGGATTCTGATGACCTATTACTGGCAATGCTCTGGGCATCAGTCAACTGGCCAATAATAAACAGGTTTTCTAATAAATGCTTCCTTAGTTGCATACTGTATTTCCTCACTGTGTATCTTCACTTATCATACAAGAATGACTTTTGTTTATTCGTTACTAAGTGTATTTGATAATAAAATAAAATGTTATTAAAAAAATCTCAGATTGTCCAATCTCTAGTGTCAGGGGCTTATATCCCAACATTTGGAGACCTTCATTCTGCCAGTGTCTTATTCCTAAAACACACTGACAACTATAACATAAAAGCCAAAAAAGTGCAGTCTTAATGCATAAAGCTATCCCTGTTCACAAGCTGAGCTCAGTCCTGCACCAGAGGATATGTTCTTGCATAAACAAAGAAGAGCAGGACACTTGGAAATAGGAGGTGTCACTGATATAGATTCATTGTTACAATGACTTGCTAGATGTACACAAATCTATATTTTTGTCATTTAAACTCTCTTAAACATCTCTGGAGATTATTAACAAAAATGTTAAGGAAAGTGACAGATTTTACATTGTACAAGAGCACAAACCCCAAAGCACATCAGATAAAAAATGGAGGATTTTCTAATATCAGTATCAGATAAATTAAACAAAAAATGAGAGCAGCACAAGTCACAGTGGCTCTTCACAAAGCAGTTTCTACCACTACAAAGAAAGCATCTTGTTTACAAATGCATACCTCTTGAGGCAGTTCCAGTTCCCTTTTCTGAAAGGTTGACCCTGGAGTATCCACCTGTCTAGCTACACAATCAGATATTGCAATAATAAACAGAAATATAACCTCTACAGCAGATAAGGATATAGGCAATTATCTTATCTTTTCATTCAGATAGTGGTAGACTGACATTTCATTCTCAGTAGTCACATCATTAAATGGCACATAGAAGTTCTAACATAAAATCATATCTTTCACAGAACAAGCCCAATATCATCATAACAAAATATTAATTAAAAAATGATGAGATTAATTAAAAAATTACACAATAGTTAGAGCACACTTTGCCAAACCTAACTTCCTATAAAAGAACTAAGTCTTTGAAATTCAAAAATGTGAGAAACATGTAATTACAATCTTCGCCTAGTAAGATTGTCTGAAGACTGGGCTGTGAGGCAATATGTTCAGATCTCTCTTCAGTTTTACACTTGTAAGATTGTGCTGTATAATTTGCCACAGATGTAACTTAAGGAGTTTCAGACAAACAGCAAAACTCAAGAGTCTGACCAAGAGATGGGATTATGAAATTCATTGCCAGAGGTCTGATATAAAATATGGAATTCAAATTCAAATTCAGAAGTTAACAGTCCCAGTATTTAGATTTTCTAGACATATTAAACAAGCTGATAAAACAAATAAACCAGTTATGAAAAGAAAAAGAGAATCTGTGGTCCAAACAAGTAATAGTGTCCTTTCCCAGCTAAATTGTCCATAATTTGTAAAAGTATCAAAGTACCAGGCTAACTTTTTTTAAATAAAGCGAGACAGAACCTGACCTCTATGCTGTTAAAATCCCAGAATAAATAGTATTCTTTCTTCCTTTTGATTTTTTCTGTGGCTTAACTTCCATGGTTCTGTAGTAGTTAACTGACAAACAGTTTGAAAAAAAAGATAAAGAAGCAGGAAGCCCCGGGAATGTCAATAAAGTTGTGTACTTTACTTATCAAGTAGTATATAGACTGTCCTTTCTTCTTTGCTTATTGGGGGGAATTTAATAAAGCCTACACTTTTTTTTCCATGTAGGCATCGCTCCATGCTGCTTACATGGGCACAAACATTTTTAGATTCAGTAAGCGCTGCTGAGCGGTGGGCAGACACGCGCCAACAAGGAAACTTCCATGGCATACAAATCACCTCATAAGCAGGTAAATCTCATGCAAATGAGGCAGGTAGAGCAATCCAGCAAGCAGATAGGCATTTGTTCAGACTGCGCGTTAGTGTCCGTAGTGTACACAGAAAAATTTAGTGTACAGGAGTATAGAAAGACAAAAGGGGTTGTAAAAATGTAGACAAATGGACAGAAATGTCATACCACATACAAATATGAGTGAAACTATTATCCTGTATGTTGGAAAAAGTAATGAAAATAAGTTAAATAATTTTTTTTACTAATCTGGACATGTTTGTGTGGCATGCCACAGTGCACAAACATGCTTTATAGAAAAAAATTAATATTATGTGACAGAAGTATATTACAAGACCTTGCGTAGAGTCCCTACAGTGGTGCATTGGTGCTGTTGCTAACGTAGTAGGGCTATGAAGCCTGTAGTTTCCAGGCTGTGAGCATGGATACCTATGCAAATGAGGTGGAATTACTGAATAGGAGAAAGGAGTAATCGTGTCCACATAGCCCCTTCGTGTAGGCTTAGACCCATGTTTCTGTTTACACAGGATGTAGTTGACACCAGGGGAGGTGTGTCCACTGACTTCTAAGCTCATTTCAGCTTAGGTGCATGTGTTTGTACAGTGTGCTGCCTGGTTGAGTCTGTTCTTTCAGGGGGGTGTGTCCACTAACTTCTAATCTCTGTTTACCTTCATTGCATGTGTCTGTGTTGCGCACCGCCATGCTAAGCATGTCTGAAAACCAAATGTATTGAATTCGTTTTTACCCTTGTTTAAGCTAAAATAGAGCCAGTAAATTATGTTAAGTATGTTGTAAGCAGGTGGAATGCATCATAGTTAGCCAGTCACACATTCTGCACCTTCAGCAGAGGTCTATAAAATATGCATACACCCTACATTCTGATTTTTCCCCAATATTCTGGACCATTGGAGTACAGACTTGGGAATTTTAACTGAGACAATGCTAGGGGCTGCTGCAGGTCTGCTACATCTGTATGTGCTAGATGCTGAAGTCAGTGCTGCTGCTGCTGAAAATAGGCCTAGACAGAGAGGAAGTTCAGGCCCAGGGTAACCTTCCGGGAGCTTCATAAGCTGGAGACTATAGAGTGCTGCACGGCTGACAGGGACATATTACAAGAACTCACTGAGCTCTGTTGCCCTCAACTCAGATCCAGAACCAACAGAGAAGAACCCATACCAGTGGAAGCAAAGGTATGTGTAGCTGTTAGGATACTAGCTAGAGTACTTTCCAAAGACCATCTGGGAACATGATGGGGGTCTCACAGGCATCAACATCCAGGGTACTCCACCAGGTCCTGGATGCCATGCTACCACATGCCAGTGAGTACATTTCTTTTCCTCTCACTGCTGAGGCATGGGCCAGCAATATGCAACACTTCTACCATGTAGCACACTAACCTGAAGTACTGAGTGCCATAGATTGCACTCATGTACACATCAGGGCACCACCCATTGAGGAGGGTAGATGTACACCCACTGCAAGGGCTACCACTCCATCAAATGCCAAGTCATGTACAATGCCCAGGGGATTATTATGAATGTGTATGCTGGCAGTCCTGGCAGTTATCACAACTCCCATATCTGACATGCATCACAGCTGTACCAGA